>NC_136954.1:33673493-33961516 GCF_032717465.1 Coenobita brevimanus
TTATCCTCTTGCTGACTCCAAGCCACCTTACTCAGCTTAGAGGACGGAAGACCGGTGGTGGAAATGAAGTGATAGGCTAATCCCTTCATCTCGATGACCTAGTTTTAAAAGGGGTGCAAGGTTATTCTTGTTGCTCCCAGGCGATTTTATTCATCTTCGGAAAGGCTTTCTGAACAGACGGGGATAGATAAGACCTTAATTCATCCCCCACTAAAGATCTTACGTAATTACCACAAAAAAAAAAAATCGTCTGGTGGTAGCAAGAATAATTAAAAAAAAAACCTTCACTGCATTGATAGAATTATTTGGTATGCAGTTAACAAAAAATATAACACTGGCAAAACTAAAAAAGTGGAAGAGAAATTATAAATGCCTAAAGAAAATATCAATGCCAGAAATGCGTCACTAGATTCAGGGGTTTAAACTCCTTCACTACGATGATGTAATTACCAGCTAAACAGTTAATGAGAGAAATAACATGAGCAAAACTACATACGTAAAGAAACACCCGAGAAATTATGAGCGCCGTAGAAATAATCTTCCTATAACCGAAACGTCAGTAAGAAACATCGCTTTGAATACTGTCATGAGAAAAAAAAAGAAAACGGTAAAGCCATCTTTTAAAAATCACGGTGCAGTGAAAAAAGAAATAATGGTCTGAAAAATGCATACCGAATAGACAAGAATCTCGGAAATTTATCCAGAAAATATAAGAAAGTGTTGCTTGGAAAACTACGTAGAAAAAATCAAGAAAATATTGTCTGAAAAGAAAAGATAAGGGACAGAAGTTACTGAAGCCGTTGGATTTCTCGTCTTTTTAATTTTCCATTTGGGGATATGACTGTTTTCGATGATAACTAGAGGTGTGCCCTAGCCATTATCAGACTCTCTGTTCAGGGTAGATTTGTTTTACTTCAGTGCCCCTGACCCTTAATCAGACCTACATGAGGTTTTGAGAACGCGTCTCTCAGACTATATACATGCATTTCCTCTCCTGCAGTATCCAAATCTACAAAAGAAAACCCTGCATTCTCGTCAGCTAAGAAAGCTCCCAAATGTCCTTTCTTGCCAATATATTTTTGTATATGACACGTTTATGCATCGAACCATGTTCCTGCAACCTGTGTCGATTTTGTAAATACATAAATAGCATACGAGAGAAAATAGGATGTAATAAGCAAGATACACCGTAAAGGAAGAGCTGCAAGAAAGTTCCTTGAACTTAAAAGAATAGGAACCATGGCATAGTTAGGAGTGAGAACTTATTGCAAGATTCCCTGTGAACCAACGAAATTAAGAGACATGATTCTGTACTAAATCCCCTTATGTTAAACTCCATTGTTGCGTGACGTATTACAGAGGGAGACTGTGAAGTTTAGGTGTAAAACTGATTGTGTGTCTCAGTGGTCTTGTTTTGTTGATATGCAGTAATCCTTAGTCCTCCTACGAAGCCGAATCTTATTTGGGACAGGGAGTCGATGGTGTGTGTGTGTGTGTGTGTGTGTGTGTGTGTGTGTGTGTGTGTGTGTGTGTGAGAGAGAGCGCGAGAGAGAGAGAGAGAGAGAGCGAGCGGGGGGGGAGGGGGCTGCTCCCACCATTAGGACCAGTGAGACGTAAACTTTCCACCAGTATACATGCAACGCGAACCTCACCCAAAACAGAGCTTTGACCACACACACACACACACACACACACACACACACACACACACACACACACACACACACACACACACACACACAGTCTCTCTCTCTCTCTCTCTCTCTCTCTCTCTCTCTCTCTCTCCAAGAATGCCTGTTGCTGTTACTTTTACTCATGTTGCCCGTCCCAGATGTAAGGCCTTCTCTCACTCCCCGAGGCGAAAAAAGAAAAAAAAATCCCCTCGCCATATTCCTTTTTTTTTTTTTTTTTTTTCCACTTGTGCTTTTGGTTAGGCTGTATTGTCTTCACTCTTTCATTTTCCCTTATTCATATAGGCATTTAGTTCACATTTGAGTGTTCCCTCTCTTCACTATTACATGGTCCGGATTAGTTTATTGCTCTGTTCCTCTTAGTATGACAGGCAACTCAATTCGGCTGAGTCACAGGACCCCGAGTGTTAATTCTACTTCTGTCCATCTTAGAATCCGATCAGACATTTTTTTTACTCTTGTCTTGCTATCCTTGGGTAACTTTCTTCAGGTTGGGAGAGGCGGTACGAACTGAGGGGCCTGTGTTCTCGACGTTTAGGATGCTCTCAAACACCTCTTCCTAAGCTGTTTGTTTTACCTATTACACCTTTCTGTCCTCTACTGTGTTGCTCTAATATCACCATACACTGCATAAATAGCGCACAAAACGATAGTAGCCGACAGTAACCAGACTAAATCTGTAAGGGAGAGGTGTTAGGGATCTGCCATAACCTTCGAGAATACGAGCCACAATGTTAGACTATGAACTCCTGTACACTAACTTTGTCCAGATTTTCGTCCTTTTGCAGCATCTTTCCCGTAGCTCTGCGGTAGAAAAAGGTAAATCTACTGCTCTACATCCATTCCATAGCATTGCTTCTTGACTTACGCTATCGTCTGGTGTTAATGTGTCGATACCAGTGAACGTTCAAGGTGGAGAGATGTAAATTTTAGGCCAAGTTAGAGAAAACTGGCATAGGAGACAGTTTAAGCTGAGTATGGCAACAGTAAGAACTAGAAAGCATTCGGAGAGCGCATACCTCCACCAATGCCATTGCCATTAAAAAAAGATCCGGATCCGGATCCATGGGTAGGTTGTATGGAATACATAGGATCCGGATCCGACCCAAAATTTAATCAATTGTTCCTTGACGTATGGCCCACTCTTCCACAAACTTTTTGTAAGATTAATTGAGAACTTTTGGAGATGTTGTGTGGGATACATACGATCAGGATACGGATCCAGATCCGGATCGGCCTCCAAATTTAACTCAATTCTTTCTTGGCCTATGGCCCACCCTTCCCCCAAAATTTCATTGAAATTAATTCAGAGCGTTTGGAGATAATGTGCGGTAGGATCCGGATCCGGATCATCCCCAAAATTAAATCAATTCTTTTTGGCACTTGGCCCACCATTCCACAAACTTTCATTAAAACTCACAGAGAACTTTTGGAGATATCGTGTGAACTGACAGATAAAAAGACAAACAGGCGAATAAATAACCTCAAAATTCGTTGGCGGAAGTAAAGAGAGAGAGAGAGAGAGAGAGAGAGAGAGGGGGGGGGACATATAAAGTATTGAATGACTGGAAAGAAGGAGAAATTTTTTAGAAATATGATTGGAAGGAAGAACTGATAGGAAGCCTTGTAAATCCACTGGACTATGGATTGATTCCAGCTTCATGTACTCCCCACTGGCCTTGCTGGTAATTTATTGGGAAGTTAGGGTGAGATTCAAGACTTGTTAGTGGGGATTGGCAGGGCTAGATAATGAAGTTAGGATGGGAGGGTGATTGCTTAGGTTGCGCTGCATGGTGGTGGCTGTGACGGTAGTGAAATCAGTATTGATGATGGTGGTGGGGGTGGTGGTAGTAATGATGGTGGTGGTAGCAGTATTGATGGTGGTGGTGGTGGCATTGATGGTAATACTGGTGGCAGTGGTAGCAGTGTTGATGGTTGTGGTAATGGTGGTGATGGTGTTGGTGGTAGTAGCAGTATTAGTGTTGAGGGTTGTGGTGGTGATGGTGGTGGTGGTGGCGGTAATAGTGGTGGCAGTGGTAGCAGTGTTGATGGTTGTGGTAATGGTGGTGATGGTGTTGGTGGTAGTAGCAGTATTGGTGTCGAGGGTGGTGCTGGTGGTGGTAACAGTATTAGTGGTGATAGTGGCAGTAGTATTGGTGATAACAGTGGTGATGGTATTGGTGGGATGATCGTGACTGTGTCGCATCTTTTCGTCAACATGAAGTCTACTATAGAACAGGAGAGAGTGATTGCCGTTATTGCATCTTCTTCATGCTGGTCAGGTATGAATCAGGATCTGGTGTTTGTAGTGAGAGTGATGAATGCGAAAGTCAAATTATGGCATTAGTTCTGTGTGTGTATTTCTTCAGCATATAATGGCGGGGTGTGAGTATATGTTTTTGACCCAACCACTTCAACACCAGGATGTATTTTCATGGATTTATTTTTGGTTTATTCTTGGTGTTACAGGACGACTTGATCAACATTAAATACATAGGAGAACACCGGGTGGTAAAAAAAAAAATAATGGAGGCTGTGAAGTATATCCTGTGCAGAATAAAATTGTCTATATATAGCAAGATCAATAGCTTGGGAAAAGGTGTTAGGGAGCTTCCATAGCCCACGACGGCGGTATAGTGGTATTGGTGATGGTGATGATTGAGGTGATGATAAAATGCAGATAATGGTAATAATACTGATGGTGAAATGATAAAGATGATGATGATGGTGGTGGTCGTAAAGGTGAAGATAGTGGTGGTGGTATGCTTTTGGTGGGGCTATAATGTGGATGGTGATAGTGACGATGCAAAAGATAACCTTGGTGTTGTAATGATGATGGTGGTGTCTGTGGTGATGAAAACGTTAGTTGTGTTGATAACGATACTAGTGTTTGATATTGATGGCGATGGTACTGGTGGTGATGAAGATAAAGACAACAGAGAGAGAGAGAGAGAGAGAGAGAGAGAGAGAGAGAGAGAGAGAGAGAGAGAGAGAGAGAGAGAGAGAGAGAGAGAGAGAGAGAATGTTGGAAGTACGAGTAACAGGGTAATAATGGAAATACTGGTGGTGGTGTTAACTGTGGTAGTGAATATGACAGTGATGATAATGGCAATGAGAATGTTTGGCTGATATATGCTTTAAGCACAGTGGCATATTCGAACGAGCCGTCGGGTCTGTTAAGCAGTTTACTCCGATGTCGTTTTTTATATTGTTTTAGTTTTAACGTCGGACCGTTTTATTCTGATTTGGAGAGACTTTCCGAACTGGAGGAGAGATAGTTGTAACCCTCATTAAATCCTTGGGGTGAGAGAGACATAACTTTCACTATCTCCTTCAAGTCCGTCCCAAGTTAGTGGAATCGTCTCACAAGAGTATAAGAAAATGCATAATCGAACTGAAGGGGTAAACATTTCTAATAAGGAGGCTTCGATATGACCCCCCCCCCGTAGTTAATATGGGTAGTGGAAATGATGGTGATGAGGAAAATGACAGTGTAGTGACGATGGTGGTGATGGAAATGTTACGGCCGAAAGTGATGTTGATATTGTTAATGGTGAAAATAAGCAATACTGATGGTGAAAATGGCGATGCTTGTAGTTGTGATGAAAGTAACGGTGGTGGTGATAACGATGGTGATGATAATGACTAGGCCAACGAGAAGAGTGTAATGGTGAGGTGAAAATGATAGTGGTAATGGTGAAAATGAGCGAAGATGATAGTAGTAATGGTGAAAATAACACTGAAAATGATGTTGATAATGGTGATGGTGACTAATCCAGTGAAAAAAGAATATAGTGGTGATGGTGATAAAGGTAGTGCTGAAGATTAACACGATGGCGATGATGATACTGATGATGGTGAAAATGATAGGAGTGATGGTGAAAACGATGGTCATAATAGCATAGTGTTTGAGTATAATGATAGGATGGCCAGTCCTGGGGTGGCAATGATAGTGGTTATGGTGAATAAGAGTGAATATGATAGTAGTGATGGTGAAAATGACAGTGATGGTGATAATGATGATATGATGCTGACTTGGGCAGTGATGACAGTATAATGATTATGGTGATCAAAGTAATGAAGATATAGGTGACAGTGAAGATGACAGTGATGATCTATCTATCTATTGCCAGACGCCATAATCCCGTAAGGGGTGGTCATTTGACTTTGAGTTATTTGTTTTACGGGGAGGGGCACTAACCCTCCACCAACCCACTTGCTGACACGTAGGGAGCACGTATGTTCTGGTTATATGGTTACCACCCAGCGTTGCAAATGGTTTCTTGGCTTACATGAAACCATTTGGCTTGTCACTCGATGTAAAGCCACCTGTAGGGGAAAGAAAAGCAATAAGAAGTGACAGGAAAGATGGGAGAAATAGGAAGAAAGGAGGGCAGGCACAGAAAAAGAATGGTAAAGGCTAAGGAAGAAGTAGGCAGCACTACATCAAGTGAGTGGATGATGGTCGCCACCACCTACCAATACAGTGATGATGCTTAAGGTATTTTTGAAAATGATGAGTGTTGATGGTGCTGATGACTTGGCCTGTGGTAGGAATATAATAGTGAAGATAGTGGAAAATATAGTTAACGAAGTTGATAGGATCAGTAATGTGGATGGTGATACTGAAAATGGTGAAAATGAGTGAAAATGATGGAGGTGATGGTGCTTGTGACTAGGCCTATGATGAGTATAGTGCTAATGATGATGAATGTGGAGGTGATAATATGAAGATAATGAAGATGATAAGGGTAATAACTTGGATGATGATGGTGAAAATTACTGAAAATGATGGAGGCGGTGATGAAAATAATGGTGATGAAAGTAGAGGTGGATATGAAGATAATGAAGATGATAGGGGTAATACCGTGGGCGATGGTAATGAAGATGATGAAAATGATAGAGGTGATGGTGAAAGTGATGGTGATGGTGAAAATGGCTGTGAAAATGCTAGAGGTGATGGTGAAAATGGTGGTGTTGCTGGTGGTGGTGGGTAGGGTCCTGAACAGAGTATAATGGTGGGGTGTCTGGTGCTGGAGGCTGTGAAGTGGCCATACAGCATCCTCTTTACTGTCCTTGGCCCTGGCAGTAACAGAGAGAGAGAGAGAGAGAGAGAGAGAGAGAGAGAGAGAAGATTTTGTGTGTGTGTGTGTGTGAGGGGGGGGGTCCTACGGGACATTCCCACTCTCCTGATAAGCTACCCCTTCACACACATAGACGTACACATTCTCTCTCTCTCACACACACACACACACACACACACACACACACACACACACACACACACACACACACACACACGCACGCACGCACGCACGCACGCACGCACGCACGCACGCACGCACGCACGCACGCACACACACACACACACACACACACACACACACACACACACACACACACACACACACACACACACACACACACACACACACACACACACACACACACACACACACACACACACACACACACACACACGTTCTCTTTCCTTTTCCGTTATCTCCACTTTATATTTTACCTGAAATTCCTCCTTCCTGTTACATCTCTTCTCCCTGACTCTTTCCTTCAGTCTTTCTTCCAGCCTCTTTATTTCCTACTTATCCCTCACAACCTCTCTTAAGTTTCCATTCTCAGCTTCTTTTCTTCTCCTTTCCTCTCTCTTTTTTTCCTCTGTTTTCCTTCATCTCATCTTCGTTGCTCCCTTCTTTTCCTTGCTTTGTTACTTTCCTCCACTCCCATCTTCTGCCTCTTTCCTTCTCCATTACCCCCTCCCGCTCAGTTTTATGCCTCACTTCATTTCTCTCTCTCTCTCTCTCTCTCTCTCACCCACGTTGTTTCCCAGTTTCCTTTAGTCAGGCGTCTGTCCCACTGCCATTGCTAGCCATCCCTCACTAATTGATGGCCAACTCAATAGCCTCACATATTCTCTCACCCCTCTCTGTCTTTGCTGTCCCCCCCTCCTCTCTCTCTCTCTCTCTCTCTCTCTCTCTCTCTCTCTCTCTCTCTCTTTCACACACACACACACAGGGGGAGAGAGAGAGAGAGAGAGAGAGAGAGAGAGAGAGAGAGAGACAGACAGACAGACAGACAGACAGAGAGATTTTTCTAGCGTCGATACACTATATATTGTGGCTTGATCCAGCAACAGAAACAACAAAATTTTAGGTAGGGAGAAGTGTCCCTGAAACATCCGTTGAATTAAGTTATCATTTAAACCACAGAAAATGTTGTTCAGACCCCCCCAACCCCTCCCTCCCTCCCTCACTCCGGACCCATTTTCCTTCTTGCCTCACCTCTGTTGTGTTGGAGTTGTGAAGAGAATTGAAAGATGGAGACTTGGGGTTAAAACTCATTAATTACACGAGGACCATTGGAGAGAGAGTTAGTTTTTGCCAAGGCCCAGTATTCCACTAAAGTACGACACAGTGGTATCGATTTTTCACACATAGGTTTCTTCAATTGTACTACTTGGTGAAGAAGGACAAGGAGAAACAAGCTTTGTCCAACAGTCTGACCTGCCGGAGAGTCGAACCTGAGATCTTGTAGTGGCGAGCTTGATATGCTACCACTGCACCACCGGCTCCCTCGGGGAATAGAGGAAGCGTCGCAGGGGGGAAGGGAAGGTGGTACGGCGATGGTGGAGGAGGGGACACTAAATCCATTCAGGCCCCGAGATGAAAGCCACTCTGGCCTCTCCTTTTCCCCGTCTGTCTTGGAATTGGGTGAGAGCGAGCTTTTTTGGTGCCTGGGGTGGGGAGGGCAAAGATGGATGGGATGGGGAGGGGGGTTGACGGATAGGTGGGGAGGAGAGGGATGGCGGGGGTTGGTGAGGAATTTGCCTTGATGAACTCTGAAGACAGTCAGAGAATACCACGTGTGTGTGTCTATGTGTGTGTGAGAGAGAGAGAGAGAGAGAGAGAGAGAGAGAGAGAGAGAGAGGGAACAACTAAAACTGGATTTTCGTTGTTCCCTTAAATCTGCACACACAACACCTTCCCCATAGTTTTGCATTGCATACCACCTAGTCATTCTCATATGAGTGACCTTATATCTTTTCTTCTTCTTTGTCCTTCATTTCCCACATTTTATTGCTTTAAGACGTTACACTCCTTATGCACGAAGCACATAGTTACTCTTTGATACGTAAAGCATCTTTGTCAATAGGAGGCAGCATCTTTAATCCACATGACCAGACAAGGTGTTTTTTTCTTTGTGTGTTCCACAGCTTACTTAAAAACTTCCGCAGGCCGTAGGCTATGTATATACTGTATGCCCGTAACTATAAAACTTAAAAGATTTCTTACTTTAAAATGGATAACACGTATATTATTGCAAGGATTGCTATACAGTTTTAGTCTGGTTTCAAGATCAAAGCTTCACATATTTCGACTTGTCCTTATTTTATTATATGCACTAATAATCTCTTCCTTCTTTGCAGGTAAGTACTGCTTTGCTGAGCGTAACGATGGTATGTACTGAACTCATTTGTTCATGTATGTACTTATTTGTATGCTTGTTTATGTTTTGCCCTCATGCATCTGGCCCGTATTCTTGTCAGCTAACGGATCTGTCTTGCACCTCAACCTTACCAGTATATTTCTATGATACTGTATTATATTCCCTTATGCCACTTATGCAAACGGATTGAATATAAAAAATGCAAGTTAATAATCTGGTGTGACAAGCAAGATGAATCCTTAAGGAAAGTGTGTTTGAAAACCTCCTGAGCCGACGAGAGAACGACCCCAAGTATATGAGATGAGGTGCCCCCCGTCACATGGGAGGCACCTTGTGTTACTACTTGCTGCCGTATTTGTGCCGGGGCTCGGAAACTGTTGTAGCGCATGCTTGTGACTCTTATTTTTGTTCTGAATATCTATTAAGGGATTTATGTTGGACAAAACAGTGCCGCCAATGTGAATATTTTAGATCTGAGAGAGTCGCTTGTGATAGCATTTACGAGGCAAAGATAGATAGTTTGGGTTTACATCCGAGATCATTCGTGAATGAAGGAGTATATTTTGTAACCGAAGATATGCCAAAGATGATTGTAAACCGTAAATACACCAATGTTGGTGGAGGCATTTTGCTCAGTGATAGGTAGTATTAAGTCTAAATAGGTTCTAAGTAAAAAACTGTGGTGCCTAATCTCACTTTTCTTTTCGTATGATATATCGGATTTTGGGCATCGACTAGACAGCTCAGACCTTGTGACTCAGCAGTCCTCCCATACAGTCAATCAGTCATACTCGGTTTTTTAGCTGCACGAGTAAAACGCACACATTTATTATCTTACCTCTTTGGATTTTTCCTGCAAAAATTTATTATTGCA
The DNA here is from genome assembly GCF_032717465.1 of Coenobita brevimanus. Taxonomy (NCBI): domain Eukaryota; kingdom Metazoa; phylum Arthropoda; class Malacostraca; order Decapoda; family Coenobitidae; genus Coenobita; species Coenobita brevimanus. The sequence goes on from NC_136954.1 coordinate 33,683,520, forward strand.
TTGTGAATGAATGTGGTGTTAATGTTAAGCTTATCAACATGATGACACCTTTTGATTTAGTTGTGTTGTAAGGTGATTTTATTAAGGGGACCTTTTGTAGTGATTTTATTAAGGGGACCTTTTGTAGTTACGAGTATTTTATGTGTTCTCTCGGTTTCTTGTTCTTGTTTCTTACCCGACAATCTCTTCCACAAAGGAAACTGGTCATTCTTTCCACCATCTGGCAGCCACAGCTTTCTTTTACCAGCGGCTCTCTCTCGCCCTCGATTTCTCACCACCACTGCTTCCTGCTGCCACTGTCACCATTTATGTCTTCCTCCTCGTTACTCTGTCCGCCTACTCGCTCTTGCCCTGCACTTCCTCCCCACTTCCGGCGCCTTCATTGTGTGTGTGCCTTTATACTCGCTGCTACGAGGAAATTGATCGTGTACAGCTTTCATGTTTCCTGCTATTCAGATATAGATTATTACACTTTTTTTAACCTTTTTTTTTTTTTTTTAATCATTGCCTCCCCTTTGCATTGTCATGATCATCATCCTTGTCGTCGTCAACATCATCATCGCGATAATTATCTTTTGCTCAGAATAATCCTGTTAGCTTTTATTTTTTCTCAGTCTCAGTCTCATTATCATCTATCCTTCTCCTTCTCCGGTACCTTTACCTTTGCACCGCGGGAGAATCCTGTTAGTCTCCACCACAGCCTACAACCTGTCGCTTCCACAGCCCATCTCTTCTACAACTCGTCTCTACCACAGCTCGCCTCTACCAGCTCTTTCCGTCTCTTTCCTCAGCCCTTCTCGTCCCTAAAGACAGTCATTAATTTGGTCTCCATCACAGCATTTGCCCGCCACAACCCTTACTAACATCCCTCTGGTCGACCCGCAGATCACCCAGTCTTATTCACTGCTCCAGTTTACAGATTTAGCCTTGTGCCTTACCCATGTGCTTCGAGGAACTCCTATAAGTTTCTGCCACAATCCCTGCCCTTTTCTCACTACTTCCTTCCACACCACCACCACCTCATCTCTGATCTTCACCACTACCCTCCCCTTCTCCACCACAGCCTTGCCCTTCACCATAGCTTCTCCACCACAGCTATGCCCATTACCATACTTATTCCCTTCACCACAGCCTTGTCTTCACCTCAGCTCTCCCCGTGTCTACAGCTTTTCCCTTCACCACAGCCCTGACCATCACCCCAGCCCTCCCCTTCTCCAGTACAGTCCTTACTACTTTCCTTCTTATCCTTCTCCTTCATACCACATCCATTTTCGTCCATAAATACATCCCTTTAAGTCTCCCTTATTCTACCCATCAGTCTTTTATACCTCTCTTCTTCTCTTGCCCATCACAACTTTTTCTGTCTCCCTCTCTTCTCATACCCACCAATTCCTCTTCTGCGTCTCACCCTTCTCTTGCCCATCAGTGCCCCCTTTTTCCCCCTACATCCCCGCCTTTACCTTGTCTGCAGCACTCCCTCCCTGTTCCCCATGTTCGTCGTCCACATCATCTTGCTCCACACCCTCCTACATCTAACAGCCGTATGTTTGTGCCACAGGGAAATGCTATCAGTCTATATCACACATTGTTTCTACCACAGTCCCTGCCGTTTCATACAGCAGCCATTCGTGTCCTTAAAAACAGCCCTCTTTTTCTCCACCACAGCCCTATCTCTCCCCCTTATTTTCCTCTCCACCGCAGCGCTTTTCCGTTCCTGTCATAGTCCTTTTCGGCCCTGTCATAACCCTTGCTGTTCTCTTCCATCCCTTTCCTTCGTTGACCACATTCTCTCTCTCTCTCTCTCTCTCTCTCTCTCTCTCTCTCTCTCTCAACCTTTGCCCACCACAACCGTTCCCTGAATTTCCCTGCTCGTGGTGTACATCATGCTGCCTCCCCCACCCCCTGCCCCTCACCAACCCTACCCCTGCGCCGCGGGGGAATCCTGTCCGTGCTGAGCCAGACAAGCCCAGGATCCTATTACCTTCACCCTCCACGCCTGTCTTCTTCCCCAACCCAATAAGCTCTTCTGCTTAGACGGGTTGAAAAGAAGTAAGCAGTGTGTGTGTGTGTGTGTGTGTGTGTGTGTGCAGATTAACTCAGTTTTTTCTCCGATATTAACGAAACTTGGTGGAAGGGTTGAGGAATAGTGTATAGCCTAATTAACCAGTTGTTTTCGGAACAATAGGCTAAAGCTCAAGGCCGCAGGGTAGGTCAGACGGTGACCTAGCAAAATCAGCTTTGGCGGTTTTGATTCGGCTTAGACCAAACAAGGAGAGCAAGGCAAGAATTATGTGATTCAGTTCTGGGAACAGTCTAAGGTCAAGGTCACAGGGCAAGGGCAGAGTTCGACGTGTGTTTGTGCTCCTTAACAAAATAACTCAGCGATTTTGCTCTGATTTTAACCAAAGTTTGTGGAAAGTTCGGGTAAAAGCAAGGATAAAGTGAATCGATTTTGAGAACAATTAGTCAGAGATCAAGTTCACAGGGAAAGGTTAAAGGTCAAGGTCATTGGACAGTCAATTCAGTTTTGATCAGAATTGAACCAGGTTGGTGGAAGTGTTAAGGATTAGGCAAGAATAATGTACTGTAATTCAGTAGAGAATATTCTGCCGGAGGTCAAGGTCGCAGGGCAAAGTCAAATTTTCAGTCCTTAGTCCGGTTGATGGGCGCGGCTGTTGGTGTATGTGAGTGGTCCTTCTTGCATATGAGTGTGTTCGTGCCGGCAGTTGTGCTTCTGTTGTGTTGATGTATTTGTCGGTGGCCAAAAAAAAAAAAAAAAAAAAAAAAAAAAAAAATAGGCAATAGTTTTTTTCCCCAAAAGTTATTTCCTTGTTTCAATGATTGTTCATGTCAGTCTTTATTTTTATATTATTATTATTATTATTTTTTTTTTGGGGGGGAGCAAGTGTTCGTGAGTCTGATTTTTGTTATTTTCCTCGTATTTTTGTCGTTTACGGTGATACCTCGGCCGCGGCTGTTGTTGTTAGTGCGGGAGAATAGCAAATGTTTTCAGTTTTCAAGAGTTGCAGAGGCTTTAAGGGAAATTGCGGTTATGAAATGTTTTTATTGTTGCAGGGGCAATGGGTAGAGAAGGTGGGGGACGGTTCTTACAACTGGAATTTTATCTAGCAGTTGAGTGCTTAGTGCGTGGTGATAATGATGATGATAATAATGGTGGTGGTGGGGAGAGTGGCGGGGATTTTACGAGTGTGGTGGGTGGTGGCGGTGAGAATGGTGGGCGGTGGTGGTGAGAGTGGTGGGTGGTGATGATGCTGAGAATGGTTAGTGATGAGGGTGCTGGGTGGTGGTGGTGGTGGTGGTGAGAGTGGTGGTGGTGCTGATGATGTTGGTGTTGACTGGGAATGTTGTTGTTTTTGTGCTGCTGGTGGTGGTGGTTGTTGTGGTGATGGTAGAGGTGGTGATTTTGATGGTATTCGTGATAAATGTGGTGCTGGCTAAGGTGTTGGTTGTGAGGGAAATTTTTGTGGTGATTGTTTTTGTTCCTGTTGAGGAGGTGATTGTGGTAGTGGTGGCAGTGGTGATGATTGTGGTAGTTTTTTTTTATTTTTATTTTTAATGCAAGGAAGAGGTGGTGGCCAGAATTAGGATACAAGTAAGATGGAGGAATAGAAGAAGGGAAAGACGAGAGGAAGGAGTATTTGCAAGGAGAGTGGAAAGGTTACAAGAGGATGAGAAAAAGGCAGAGTATAAGAGAGAAGTGGAGGAACGATTGGGCAAATATGAGTTGGAGCAGATGGGGGACGTGGAAGGTGTATGCAGGATATTTACTGAAGAAATATGTGCAGCATGTGATGTGGTGTGTGGGAGGAAGAGAAGACGGAGGGGGGGTGCAAGGAACAGCGTGGTGGACTGAAGAAGTGAGACAGGCTGTGGCACAAAAGAAGAAAGCATACAATGAATGGATGAGAAATAGGGACGTTGAAGAAATTGAGAGGCGGAAGAGAGAGTTATATGTAGAAAGAGAGAGGTGAAAAGATTAGTAAGAGTGAGTAAGAAGAGAGTGGATGAGGAATTTGGAAGGAATTTGAGTGTAAAGTGGAGGGACTGTAAGAAAATGTTCTGGAAAGAGGTGAAGAGAGTAAGACAGGGTGGATGTGAGGTTAGCAGGGGAGTGAAAGATAAAAATGGTAGATTACTAGTGGAGAAGGGAGAAAAAGTGAGCAAATGGAGAGAACACTTTAAGGAATTGTTGAACATAGAGGATGGAAGTAATGCGAGTATAAGTGGCTGGGGAATGGCTGGGAGAAGGAGGGAGGTGAGAAGACAGGAAGAAATCAGTAGGATAGAAGTTGTGGAAGCAATGAAGAAAGTCAAATTGGGGAAAGCCCCAGGAATTGATGGAGTATGTGGTGAAATGCTGAAGCATGGGGGAGAGATAGTAGTAGAATGGTTGTGGAAGATGTGCAGATTGGCCTGGGAGGAAGGTAGAGTCCCGGAGAATTGGAAGTCAGGTATAATTATTCCTTTGTACAAAGAAAAAGGGGAAAAAGAAGTGTGTGGTAATCATAGGGGCATTTATCTTCTTAGTATAATAGGAAAAGTGTATGGTAGGATACTTATTGGCAGAGTTAGAGAAAGAACAGAGGAATTAGTTGGAGAGGAACAGGGAGGCTTTAGGAAGGGAAGAGGTTGTGTAGATCAGATATTCATTCTTAGATCTGTAGTGGAAAAGTTTCTAGAGAAGGGAAAGAAGTTGTATGCGGCTTTCATGGATTTGGAGAAAGCATATGACAGGGTGGATAGACAAGGATTGTGGAAAGTATTAAGAATATATGGAGTAGAGGGAAAGTTGTTGAATGCTGTGAAGAGTATGTATGATGGTGCTAAGGCTGCAGTGCGTGTGGATGGTGAACTGAGTGAATTTTTCTCTTTGGAGGTTGGGTTGAAACAGGGATGTGTCATGTCTCCATGGTTGTTCAATCTGTTCATGGATGGGGTAATAAAAGAGGTACAAGGTAGGGTAGTGGATGTTGGAGTGGCCCTGGTGAGAGAGGATAGTGTTTGGAAACTCCCTGTACTGTTGTTTGCAGATGATACTGTGTTGTTGAGTGAAGACGAAGGGGAGCTGCAAAGCTTGGTGGATGAGTTTGGGAGAGTGTGTAAGAAACGGAATCTAAAGGTGAATGTAGGGAAGAGTAAAGTGATGGTCTTTGAGAGAGGTGAAGTCAGTGAATGTACAGCGAGGTTGGATGGTGAGGAATTGGAAAATGTGAGTACGTTTAAGTACTTGGGTAGTGTGATGAGTAAGGATGGAGGTTTGGAGGGTGAAGTGCTTGAAAGGGTACAGCAGGGGAGAAAGGTTGCTGGTTCTTTGAAAGCAGTGATAAGAAACAGGGAAGTGAGCATGGAAGTGAAGAAGTTACTACATGACAGTATTGTGATACCAACTCTTACGTATGGAAGTGAAGCTTGGACGTTGTTGGAAGGACACAAGTCAAGAGTGAGAGCAGTGGAAATGAGTTATTTAAGAGGAGCCTGTGGAGTCACATGGAGAGACAGGCTGACAAATGAGGATATAAAGGAGCGTTGTGGTGTGGATGTGGATGTGATAGGAAGTGTCATGAGGAACACACTGAAGTGGTTTGGCCATGTGGAGAGGATGGAGGGTGAAAGACTGACGAAGAGAGTGTATGTGAGTGAGGTGGAGGGGGGAAGAGGGAGGGGGAGGCCGAGAATGAGATGGAGGGATGGGGTGGAGAGGTATATGAGAGAGGGGGATGTGAGTTGGGAGCAAGGCAGTGAAATGGCGGGGGACTGGACGACGTGGAGGCGATTTGTTTGTGGCCATCCCAAACGGGATTGAGGCGTCTGGCAATAGATAGATAGATAGATAGAAGAGGGAACCAAAGGCCATGAGCCTGCAGTAACAGTTCCCTCCAAGAGAAAAACAAAATACAGTAGAGAGCCAAATTCAAGATCCGATCATTTCGAGATGCCTGGACACACTGCGTTTGAAAGACTGGAGATCATAGGCAGCAGGAAATACAGACAGAGGGAGACAGTTCCAGAGTTGACCTGTTGCATAAATGAAAGACTGGGAGTAAAGGTTAACTCTTGCATTAGAGAGTTGGACAGAAAAGGGATGAGAGTTTGCTGCCAGACTGGTGCTACGCGCCCATCGTAGAGGTGGAGGAATGCAAGCAGACAGTTCAGAGGAGCAGTGACCATTAAAGTAACGATAGAAAAGAGATAAAGATGCAACAGTGCGGCGAAGAGACAGAGGTTGAAGGGAGTCAGTAAGAGGAGGAGAGTTAAAGAGATGAAAAGCCTTTGACTCCACCCTATTGAGAAGAGCTGTATGTGGGGAGCCTCCCCACACATGAGAGTTGTACTCCACACAGGGGTGGATAAAACCCCTGTATAGAGTCAGCAATTGTGCAGGGGTAAAGAAAGAGAGGAGTTGGCATAGCACACCCAACCTCTTGGAAGCAGATTTTACAAGAGATCGAATATGATCTTTCCAAGATAAGTCCCGAGTAAATGAAACCCCAAGCATGTTCAAGGATGATGCAGGATTAAGCTGAATATTATTAAACATTAGTGGGTATACCTGTGGAAGATTTTGTCGGGTTGATAGGTGTAAGAACTGAGTCTTAGATGCATTAAAAACAACAAAATTATTTTTACCCCAGTCAGAGATACAAGCCAAGTCAGACATTAGGTGTGCCATAGCCTCATCCCTTGTTTGTTGAAGTAACTGCTGAGATGGGCTTTGCGGGAACCGAATGTAAAGGTGAAGGGTGGAGTCATCAGCGTATGAGTGGATAGGGTTAGATGTACAGCTTAGAAGGTCATTGATGAATAAAAGGAAGAGAGTTGGTGATAGGACAGAGCCCTGAGGAACACCACTGTTGATAGATCTAGGAGAAGAACGATGGCCGTCTACTACAGCGGCTATAGAACGACCAGAAAGGAAGCTAGCGATGAAGGGACGGATAGAAGGATAGAAACCGTAAGAGGGCAGTTTGGAAATTAAAGATTTATGCCAGACTCGATCGAAAGCCTTTGAGATGTCAAGTGCAATGGCAAAGCTTTCGCCAAAGTCCCGAAAGGAAGATGACCAGGAGTCTGAAACGTAGGTGAGAAGATCGCCAGTGCAGCGTCCCTGACGGAACCCGTACTGATGATCAGAAAGAAGGTTGTGATAGGAATGATGCCTTAAAATTTTTCTTTTGAGAATTGACTCAGAAACTTTTGAAATACAGGACGTTAAAGCAATTGGACGGTGGCTCAGGGGGAGGCGGTGGCTCAATCGGTAGAGAGGTGGCCTACAGTCTTAACGGACCCAGGTTCGGATCCCGGCTGGGGCAGGGAACAATTTAAGGATTTGAATTTCATTGAATCAGGCTTTACTGATCTACCAGAAGACCCGCTGACATGTGGTAAAAATACCCCCGCTAATACCAATATACCAGTCCTGTCTGAGACAGCCCTAGCATGTATTCAATATGGACGGTGAGTGTTAGCGCCGAAGTGGTGACATGTAGAGGTGTTGGTATGTAGGAGGACTGCTGGGCCTTGAAAGCAGGCTGTGAAGCCTATGCCCAGAGTCAGACACATAAAAAAAAAAAAAAAAAAAAAGTTGGAGGGTTGGGAGTGGTCACCCTTCTTTGGGACTGGCTGAATGAGAGCAAACTTCCAGCAAGAAGGAAAGGTACAAGTTGACAGACAAAGGTGAAAGAGTTTGCCTAGGCAGGGTGTAAGCACAGAAGCACAGTTCTTGAGAACAACAGGAGGGACCCCATCAGGCCCATATGCCTTGTTAGTATTGAGGCCAGTGATGGCTGAAAATACATCAGCTGAAGAATTTTAATGTCAGCCATGAGGAAGTCAGAGGGGGGAAGTGATGGAGGAACAGCACCGGAATCGTCTTAAGGAGGAATTGGAGGAGAAAGTCTGTGCTAAGAGATCTGCTTTATCAGTAGAAGAAATAGCTACAGAACCATCAGAGTAGAAAAGAGGAGGGAAGGATGATGAGGTAAAGTTGTTAGAAAGGTTTTTGGCAAGGTGCCAGAAGGAGCGGGAAGAATTTGAGTTGGAGAGTTGAGAGCATTTAGTATGGATGAGATTATTTTTAGCAGAGCGAAGAACAGACTTAGCACAATTCCGGGCAGAAACGTAAAGATGATGTGATTCAGGGGTGGGTTGGCTCCGGTACCTTTCGTAGGCCCTTTCCTTGTTGTGAACAGCATTAGAACAAGCGTGATTAAACCAAGGCTTTCTTGCGTTAGTCAAAGGATATGAGAAAGGAATGTATGCTTCCATGCCCGAGAGAATAACCTCCGTAATGGGCAAGGTACACTCAGATGGCACATGGCCATGGAAGCATTAATAATTCCAGGGAAAATCAAAGAAGTACTGCCTGAGGGCCTCCCAATCCGTGGTTCCAAAATGCCACAGACGACGTTTCTTTGGAGGGTCCACAGGCCGTACCGGAGTGATAGGACAAATTAAGGTGATAAGGTTGTGATCGGAGGAACCCAACGGAGAGAAAAGATTAACAGTGTAAGCAGAAGGATTAGTTGTGAGGAAGAGGTCAAGTATGTTGGAGCTCTCTCCAAGGCGGTCTGGGATACGGGTAGGGTGCTGTACAAGCTGCTCTAGGTCATTAAGGATAGAAAAGATGTAGGCTTGTTCACCAGGTGGATCAGTGAAAGGAGAGGAGAGCCAAAGGTAGTGGTGAAGATTGAAATCTCCTAGAATGGAGATTTTAGAGAAAGGAGAAATGGATAGAATGTGTTCCATCGTAGAAGTAAGATAGTCGAAGAATTTTTGATAGTCAGTAGAATTAGGGGATAAGTAAAGAGCACAGATATATTTAGTCAGAGAATGACAGGAAAGCCGAAGCCAGAGTGTAGAGAATTCAGAAGAATCGAGTTCAGGAACACGATAGCAAGATAAAGTCGATGCATATATACACACAACAGCCACCTTTGGCTTTGAAATGAGTATAGAGAAAGTAGGAGATACAGAAAAGTGGTGATTGGTGGATGCTGGGATTGTTGTTGTTGTTATTGGTGTTGTCGTTATTGTGGTGGTAATGGTGATTGATAGATGTGATTGTGGTTCCTGTTGTTGTGATGGTGGTGATGTAGTAGTAGTAGTGTTTGTAGTAGTGGTGGTGATGGTGGTGGTTGTGGTAGATGTTGTGATTGTAGTTTCTGTTGTCGTTGCGGTGGTGTTGGTGGTGGTGGTCACTTTGGCTTGGAGTTGTGGTAGTGTCTGCTAGTGCAGCTGGAGACAGGTGGCAGCAGTAGTGGTGGGTGGAAAGGAATTTTGTTTACTGCACCTAAGCTTTTTCAGAGCTGGCGGGAGTGCATTGCTGGACTTGCTTTTAGGCAATCGGTTTTTGTATCATACCTCGATTAAAACAGTGTAAAGTGTGTGTGTGTGTGTGTGTGTGTGTGTGTGTGTGTGTGTGTGTGTGTGTGTTTTAGCGTACAAAGATAAATATTTTAACCAGACGACTTCCCACCCTGAAGTATGAGCTACTTAGATTTATGTGACTAACTTGTCGAGGGTGGAAGAGTAATTTTAATACTTTCACGCAGGTGTTGTCTTTTATTGGTGTACTATTGCAATATCGAGCAATAATATTCAGATTAAATTAGACATCTTGCACTGAAGGAATATAACAAAAGATATACGTTCTCCCCAGCTCGAAAAATCTCTCCCAGCATGAGAAAAAAATTATGGTGTCTATAATAAATCGAAAAAGACGTCTCCCGAATTATGGGTTTTAAGGTTACATAGAGCCAGATCCTTAAATATATAAATAGTTAGATATATAGATTTAATAAAGAGATAAATAAGAATCAGTGCAAACGGCCTCACAGCTTCATATATTAGTGAAGTTGAATGCTGAAATGTTTATTTGTGGCTCTCAAGTATAATATTCAGTTTACTTGTGATTTATTCCACAGTGATCCCTCAGCTTAAACTATGAGCCACCTTAAGGATGTGGTGTGTGTCTCACTTGATGTTATATTTAGCATACTAGGAAACTGTACTTGTGATTATGATATCCAGGGCAGTAAATCAGTGTAGAATTAAGCTTGCTACATACGGTAATTTATGCAACCAGACCAACGTCTGAGCATCAAATCTTAGTGAGTTTGATCGATTTGGTGTATAATTGTGGCACTCAGTGTGACAAAAAAAAAAAAAAAAAAAAATTAAGATGGTTCTCAGCGTATCTTTCAGGTTACTATATAATTTTTCCTTTATAATTAGACATTATGATACACGTATAATTTTGACTGAGTGTAAGAAAGTGAAAAGTTTTAACTGAGTGTTATATTCCATCTTCAAGATAATTATTCCACCCAAAACAAATTCTCACTTAATGCATTAACCATTTGTTGTATGTGAAGATTATGAGCCTCGTTTTAATAATTTGCTGAGTAGAAAATTACATTCTGATTGTGAGTGTAATATTGTGGAAAGTGCGTAATTACTCTGGCCACAAGGACCTCTCAGCTTGAAGTGTGATGCGGTGTGAGGCGGCCTGGGCTGCCCTAACTTCCACCCAGAGTGCCACTGCCGCCTATTCATTTCATCCCCTCCGTCATCTCTCCCCTCTCGTTTCTCTCCTTCCTCCTGCAATTCCCTCCTCTCTCCTGTCCTTCCTCCTTCCAGTCTGCCCTCTCTCCTGTTCCTCCTCCTTCCAGTCTCTCCTCTCTCCTCTCACTTCTGTTCCATTTCATTTCTCTTCCAGTGTGCCGACTGTCCTACTTAGTCCACTCCCCTTCCTACCATTGCCCCTCTTCTACCCCATCTTCCCCTCTCATCTCTCCCCCTCTTCGCGCCGTCTTCCTCCCTCATCTCCCCCTTTCCCACCTTATTCATCCCCTCCGCTCTCTCTCCTCCTCCCCACATCCCTTTTAATCCGTTTCCCCCTCTTATCCCTACCCTCATACCTATCCGTTTTCTTCATAGGTCCTCGCTTCTGAACACTCTTGCTGCCTCGCTCCTCATTTACTCTCCCGGTCTCCCTTACAGTATACCCGGCTGGCTGTTCTCAGTAACCCCCCCTTTTTTTTCTCAACCCTCCTTCTTGTTTCAGTCCTCCCTCTTGTCTCAACCCTCCCTCTTATCTCAACCCTCCCTCTTGTCTCAACCCTCCCTCTTGTCTCAGCCCTCCCTCTTGTCTCATTCCTCCTTCTTTTTCTCAATCCTCCCTCTTGTCTCAACCCTCACTCTTGTCTCAGCCTCCTTACTTTTCTTCCCCATTTTACCCTTCTTCCTCCCTCCACTCTCTCCTCTTTTCTCTCGCTCCCCCGCGATTTTTTGGGCTGTCTTTATCCTCTGTCCTATCCCTTTCATTTCATTCTTCTCCCTTCTCCCCCTCTCATCCTTCCTTTCTCCTCTTTTTACCCTCTTCTTCTCTCCTCCCTCTTCTCACCTTTCTCCCTTTTCTCCTTCTCCTCTCCCCACCCCCACTCCTCCTCCCTCTCTCCTCCTCCCTCTCTCCTCCCGTTCTCTTCAATTTCCTTTCTCCCAAGATTCTCCTCTGTTTCGTCTGCTCCTTTTTCCTGTTCTGTGTGTGTGTGTGTGTGTGTGTGTGTGTGTGTGTGTGATGTTCTTTTACTTCTCTCAGTGCTGTTTTATGTCTCCCTCTTTTCTCACCCTTTTCCTGTCATACCATCGCTTCCCCTGCTTCCTCTACCCATTCCTCCTCCCTCTTCCCATGTCTCTTCCTATTCTCTTCTTTCTTTTCCTTCATCCCCTTGTTCCATAATTCTTTCTTACTCCCTTTTCATCTATTTCCCTCCTTCTCCACTTCCCCTTGTGTCCTCCCCTCTTCATTTTCCTCCTCCACCCCCCCACCCTGCACCAGCGTCCACCTTGAACTTTGTGCATCAGGGACCACCTGTCATACTAACACAAGGTTGTGTGTTGGAGGAGGGGGGGGGGTACATGTGTATGTATGCACACGCCCTTCACTATATAAACCCTAAATAATAAGCGAGTCTGTGCTTACTGCTCTCGTACTATATGTGGTAAATATATATATATATATATATATATATATATATATATATATATATATATATATATATATATATATATATATGTATATAGATAGATAGATAGATAGATAGCTAAATAGATAGATAGGTAGATAATGTGTGTTTGTGTGTGCATTGAATATATATTAGGTACAGAAAAAGTATGCAAAATCTGTGTATATATTTTGGTCATTACTGTGTAGTAAGCGTATTGGTAATTGCCACTTGCATAATTATCATTCCAAACTGTGATGTCCATTACAAACAATACATTATTATAACAGGATCAGTGCAGTGCGTCACATAGCGGTCATTATTATACATGCAGTATATTACAACACCAAAGAATATCGCTTTTCAGTACGTCCTAAGTCCTGTATTAGCCCTAATTACTACCATAAGTTAACCCCTTCAGTCCAGGACGTCATCTTCGTTCTGTTCTTGCCACCACTTGATTTTTTTAAATTAGTCTTGAAACCCTTTATGCTGCACGACTTTAGTGGAGATTTTTTTTTTTTTTTTTTTTTTTTTAACACTGCGAGAGGTTTCCTTAGGGTTAAATAAAACTGTCCGGCGCTAGCAAGACTAAAAAGAAATATTATCGCCAGAGACATCATTACTCCCGTTTACCCCATTAGAGCGGTGGAAATGGCAGCCTTTGACAGCCATTCCTAATCTAAATAAAATCTTGTATCGATAGAGGAAATAAGGAGGTAAATGTTTCCGTCGCTAGAGTCATAATGAATACGTTAATATATTTATTTAGTGGAGGCATTTTAACGCCGAAGTTACAAGAGGCGAGTCGTAAAAAAATCATTATACAAGATTTCCTAGGTCGTTAGAGGGATAGTTATTGTTCCCAGTTACAGTCCATTATGAAGCAGTGAGAATAGTGTCCTTTGAGGTCGGGGTCACTTTGGAGACTGAGTTGCAATGGAAATTTACACTGTGATCAAGCAGGCAGTGTTTTATTGTGGCCTAGTACTGTATAATTGAAAGAGAGAGAGAGAGAGAGAGAGAGAGAGAGAGAGAGAGAGAGAGAGAACATGACAGGAAGTGAATCAGGTGATAGGTAGAGGAAAAAAACAAAGATAGGAGATGAGGCTGGCTGAGATCGTCATGTACGTTATCCGTGCAGAGTATGGTGATACTAGAATGCTGTAAGTAACAAGAAGACGACGGCAAGGTGTAAGAAGCAAAGTAATTCGCTTAGGAAGAGGTGTTGGGGAGCTTCCTTAACCTGTGAGAGTAGCGGCCTAACCTATTGATTCTTAAGACCTACTTCATCCTAATTTTTGCTATAACAAGGCGATTTTGTCAGGTCAGGTGATATTTTTCTACCTGGAGGTGTTAGGTACGACGTTCATTAACTCATTCACACGTAAAGGTCGCTCCTACGACATACGTAATCAGAGTGAAGGGGCTAAATTATTTGTGTTTGGTCACTTGAATGTTCGCAATACACTAACACAAGTGCTTGTGGGCCCTTTGGGCCCCTCGCACTTGCTTCTGCGGAGGGCTGTCGCACTGCTGCTGCTACGGGCAAAAATTTCTATGGAGATCCTATGCCGGCCGCCGAGAGGGGCGTTTTTTGGTCAAACTTTCATCGCTCATTAAATATAGTAAAAGTTTTTCAATCGTGATGGGACCAAGTTTTTTCACATCAGCTAATTTTTTGCGATTTTTGTGCCAATTTTGGTGCGATTTGAATGTGTAGTTTCGGCTACCCAAAATACACACACACACACACACACACACACACACACACACACACACACACACACACACACACACACACACACACACACACACACACACACACACACACACACACACACGGCTAGTGCTATAGTATATTAGACTAGAATATGATGTTAAAATAGTCCCACCTTACCTAGATAAAATGTATATATATTTTTTCATGTCTGCCTCAGAGATGAGACTTTATTTGTGCTTTTTTTTCCTTCTGAATAAAATTTACGACCGTTAGCTGGAGTTAAATACGAATTCGCTCTCTGTGATATCACTCTTTAATGCACGAAAGAGTAAGAACAGCTGAATGAAATCGTCTGTCTGTTTGGAATTATGTATGGGAATGGCTAAGTAAAATCGTCTGAGAGTGAAGTCGTCTGTCAGTAATTCGAATTATATATGAGAATGGGTACGGTAAGTAAAATCGTCTGTGAGATCGTCTGTCTGTAGTTGGAATTTTATTTGAGAATGGGTAAATAAAATCGTCTGTGAAATCGTCTGTCTGTAATTCGAATTATATATGAGAATGGGTAAATAAAAGCTTTTGCTTATATTCGTAATTATAAATAAGAACAGCTGTATAAGACCGTCATTCGTTAGCTGATAGTAAAAAGGAATTTAAGACTTTCTGTAGTAGATGTGATAGATCAGGAAAAATAATGGAAAAATTAAATTCACTGGTGTTAGCTGGAAGTAAAAAGAAATTGTATAATATCTGGTAATAGTTTTGGCTGCACGGAATATTTTAAGAACAGTTTAAAAATTACCCAATGCAGTAAGATAGGAGGCAATTATTTTTTCTTCCTCCGGGTTCTCGGAAGATTAGGACGAGGAGCTTCTTACATTCCTTAGACGTTACTTACAACCAAGACCTTTAAGTTGTGGTGCGCCAAGACTGTAAGGAATTGCTGTATAAAACCGTAAGGCGATAGCAGGAGTAAGACCGATATTTTTGTAGCATTTGTGAGAGGGAAATTAAAGATAAGGAAGCTGAATAATAGCAATTAAAATCGCCGGGAGTTAACTAGAGTAAAATACGAAGCTGTGGAGAGAGAGAGAGAGAGAGAGAGAGAGAGAGAGTCATAATTCGCGCATAATTAGGGCTTTCTGAACCCCCCGCTGAATACTCCACTTGAGAACAAAGTCAGCCGTCTTGATTAAGTCCTAATCACCTGCAGTCTTTGTAACATCCGCCCCCCCCCTCTCTCTCTCTCTCTCTCTCTCTCCCCTACCTCATTTTCCCTCCTCTCCCCCGCTGCCTACCCTCACCCTCTCTTCCTTTCCTCTTTCTCCTCCTATTTCACCTTGTCTCCTTCGCCTTCTATTCTCACCCATTCTCTTTTTCTCGTCTCTCCCATTTCCATTTCTTCTTCTTTTTCTGTTCCCTTTCCCATTTTCTTCTCTTTCTCGCTCTCCTATCTGCTCTCCATCTCTTATCATCTCCCTTGCATTAATCTCTCTCCTCTCCCTCTTCCTTTTCTCTCCTTTCCCTCTCTCTCCCTCCCCCATTTCTCTCCTTCTCCTTTTTTTTTCCTCTCTCTCTTCTCCAGTTTTCTCCTTCTCTCTCCTACATTTCTGTCCTCCCTCCGGCGTTTATCTTCTCCCTTCTCCCTCCTGCTTTTATCTCCCCTCTTCACTCTCCTCCTCTCATCTCCTATCCTTCTCCCCACTTCCCCCCGTCTCCTCTCCCTCACCTTTCTCTCATCTGCTCTCTTCTTCCTCCTGTATTTCACTCCTCCTCTCTTTTTCCTCTTCCCCCTGTCTCCTCTCCCTCACCCTTCTCTCTTCTCCCTCCTTCATTTCTTTCCTTCTCTCTTCCTCCTCCATTTCTCTCCTCTCTTCTCCGTCTTCTCCCGGTCTCCTTTCCCCCACCCTCCTCTCTCCTCCCTCCTCCAGTTCTTTCCTCCTCTCCTCTCCCTCTTCCTCCTGTCTCCTCTCCCCTCTCTTCTGCAGCCGCCGTGAATAATTCCCAGCGTGTTGATGTACATAAGCTGGCAGGAGGAGAATTTGCTGCTGGTGGGTAGGTAAACAGAGGCGTTTATGTGTTGCTTGTGTGTGCTGGTGTTTGAGGAGCAAGGTGTTCTGTGTGCTGTTGGTTATTGTGCCTGTGTGTGTGTGTGTGTGTGTGTGTGTGTGTGTGTGTGTGTGTGTGTGTGTGTGTGCGTGTGTGCGTGTGTGCACGCGCGTGCGTGCGTAAAGAGGTTTATGTGTTTGTGTTGATGGTTGTGTTGTTAGAGGTTGGTATTGGTTGACAGTGTCCTTGTGTGTTGACAGGGTGTAGGTGTGTGGGCGTTGGTACTGTCGTCAACTTATTGTCCAATTTCATCCAGACTTTAAGGAACGGATTCGGTTTTGAGTATAAAGGTAAAATGTCACAGAAATGTCATAGCCCAGGGTTACAAATTAAGATCACTTGCTTTTTTATCTGATTTGAGCCAGACATAATGGAAGGGTTTAGTGTTAGTCGAGAAAGAACGGATTCAGTGTTGAGAACAGTCAAAGGTCAAGGGCAGAAGGCAAGATCAAATTTCTACCCGTGTGCCCGTGTGTGAAGTGAAGAACTAAGACAGTACTGATCTGATTTGGAACAGACTTGGTGGATAAGTTAAGAGGCATTCGAGAGATTGACCTATTGTTTCCTAGATGAGTGTTATCGAAGATCACATGAGAAGGTCAACTTAAACAGTTTTTATCCGATTTAAGGTAATCTCTGTGGAAATGTTCAGGGTAAAGCAGTGATAAAAAGAATCGATGTTGAGAAGAATCAGTTAATGGCCACTGGAAAATGTCAGAGATGTAGCTCACTGGGCAGTCAGCTCAAACAGTCTTAATGTGATTTGACCCAGAGTTGGTGCAAGAGTTAAGATTTAGGCAAGGATGAAGTAATTTGATATTGAGATTAATCTGTCCGATATCAGGATCACAGGGTAAAGTCAGATATTCGGCGCGTACTTCATGGGTGATCTTTTTTTTTTCCCTTTTTCCTTCTTTATTTTTTTAACAATTTTCCTCTGTTTCGTTTTTTTCTCCTTTTTATTTTCCATTTCTTCTTAGCCACTCTCTCGCTTCCTTTTTTCATCAGTATGTTTCTGTGTTATTCCCTTCCTCCATTACTGCCCCAGCCACTCTCTCCCTTTCGTCCATGTTTCCTGTGCTGTATGTTTTTATTATCTCTCTCCTCTCTGTCTCTCCTCTTGCCTATCTTCTGCCACGTGTTCTCTGATGATTATGATTTTTCCTTCATTTTCCTTTTTTTTTTTCTTCCCAGCTTCCAAATCAACCTACCGTGTTCACTCCCACTCCTGTCCATTCCTCTTCTGCTAGTTTTAGCTTTATTCCCTCTCTCTCTCTCTCTCTCTCTACCTTCCAAGCCTGTGTCACCAACAAACATGGCACTAATTTTTTTTCTACAGTTTGCTTTATTATCCACATCTTCGTCCTTCCTCGTTTCCTTCCTACCCACCTGAACGACACTCTCAGTCCTTTCATTGCACTGTATGTTACTGTATCCCTATCTTCACCCTTCCTGCCTTCCTGTCTGTCTTGCTTAACTCTTCCCACACTCCCTTCCTGTACTCCTTTGGTTCCTCTTCCCTACCCGTCTTCTTTTCTTCTCGTGCTGTTATCTTGCATTAGGAATTCTCCGCCACAATTCTAAAAGGACTCAGCGAGAGAGAAGAAGGGAGGAGAAGAAGGAGGAAGAAAATGAAATAAAGGAGGAAGAGAAGCAGAACGGAGAGAATTAGGGGAGTGAAGAGGAGGAGAAAGAGGAAAACAAGAAATCGCATTTTTTTTTTTTTTTTTTACAGCACAATTTGCCGCCGGTCCAAAACGGAGGGACATGAAAACCAGAAAAGGAATGGAGAAGGAACACAGACAGAAATGAGCGATGAAGGGAATGAGGAAAAATCAGGAAAATTAGAAAGGGAAAAAACTAGAATATAAGAATTAGAAACGAATAAAACTAGAACCCTGTGCCAGAAGTGGGGGGAACTGAAAAACGAAATGGAGGAAGAATGGAGGCTGAAAGAAGAGGAACAAGGGAGTGAGAATGAGAAAAAAGAAACCAAAAATCACAATTTTTTCCAGCGGTGCAAGATATAACTTTTTGTATATGAGAGAGAGAGAGAGAGAGAGGGGAGGGAGCCATCTAGGAGAGTAAGAACGTGAGAAGAGAGGATATCGGCAGTAGGCCAGTTGACCCATACTGGGCAGCGCCTGCAAGAATGTGGCTAAACTACTGGAATAAGAGAAGGATAGCAAAGATGAAAGCTCTTCCCCGCCCACCAAACCCTTCTGCGGAAACCGGCAGAAAGAAAAAAAAAAAGCAGGAATTATAGAAAAACTGACGACAATTTTACAAAAAAGTAAGAAAGGAGAAAAGATTAACGTAGTGAAATGTGAAAAGGAAAAAGAATGAATGAGCACTGGTTATTAGATTTTTCTTTATTCAACTATTACTTGTCATAGGTTTTTCTAGCCTATATTTGAAACTCAGTGAAAGGGGCAGCAACTACATCAATAGGCATCTTATTCCATTCGTCCACTACTCTACTGCCAAACCAATTTCTACCTATGACTCTACTGAAACAGTATTTATCTTGTTTGAAACCATTAGTTCGAGTTCTACCCTGTACTCTCACTTTATGCACCCTGGTAATATCTCCCATATTTATTCCCTTCATCCACTGACACACCTCAATTAAGTCTCCCCTTACTCTGTGCCTTTTTAGTGATTGCAATTTCAGTCTTTTCAGTCTGTATTCATATGAAAGGTTCCGAATATCATGTATCATTTATGTCATTCTTCTCTGTACATTTTCAAACAAATCTATATTCATTCTGTAGTACGGACGCCAAAATTGCACAGCGTTGTCTAAAAGTGGCCTTACTAATGCTTGCTAAAGTTACAGTATTTAGATGTCCTATTGCTCACGCTGTGTAAAATTGATCGTAGTGCCCTATGTGCTTTATTACTCGCATTGATACACAGTTGCCTTGGCGTTAAGTCTTTAGTGACTATGATTCAGAGAGAGAGAGAGAGAGAGAGAGAGAGAGAGAGATTCTAGGTTATATAGGAGGCTTCATAACACCCCATCCTTAGTCATATATTTTTCTCATTATATCTTAGTATCCTGTCGTATATTACTTATGGCTTTTCAGTAATATCCTTCCTTGTGTGAATGAAAGACAAGAGGATATTGAGGTGCAGTAAGGGCAAAATAAGTCGCCCAGGAAGAGGTGTTACAAAATCACCCAAGTCGCTTATAATATGACCGAGAGAGAGAGAGAGAGAGAGAGAGAGAGAGAGAGAGAGAGAGAGAGAGAGAGAGAGAGAGAGAGCAGCCCCACCAACCTCCCAACATACACAAGCCCCTGAAGTCCTCAGTTTCTCCCCAGATGACTTCTTCTCCTGAGATTAACCTGTAAGTTTGCTGCTTCATCCATAGCAGTAGGATTGCCCGCCCCGTCGTAGTCGCACTAAAAAAAAAAAAAAAAAAAAAAAAAAAAAAAAGCCACGCTAGCTAATCTGTCTTACAATTCATTCGGTGTGTATGTGTGTGTGTGTGTGTGTGTGTGTGTGTGTGTTTGTTTTGAGGACTGAAGGTATATATAACTCATACTGTTATATAACACTCACTAGGGTAATGTTTATCTTATTTTACCCTTTTTACTCCCAGACACTTTTATTTACCTCAGTGGAGATTTCAGACAAGATAGGTTATACTGTACGTAGCCTTCATCAGCCGTTTCCTATCAATCGTTTTATTCTGAGAACTAATTGTGATGAGCTGAATCAAGTGTAAAGACCAACCATCTTCTTATATTTCCCGTCCAACCTTTTAGTTAAACAAGGCAATTCAAGACAGCGACGGACGGGATGGTAGCAGGCAGAGCGGCACCTGTGATATGTGGGAGGTATACACAACCCACCAGAATGTAATTAAACATAATACAGTCTGCTGGAGTAACGAGGTGATGTATCTCTGGCCAACCATTACCCAGGACCGTCGGAGGACGAGAAAGGTAGAGAGATAAAACATGTACTCAGCAGCAGATAGCGTCATTTGGCAGATTTTGTTACTGCGCGAGACATAGACTACACAGTCCGTTTCCTGAGGCTTAGCAATCTTCCCGCGTGTCACTGCTTTGGCGTTAATATACACTGTCCATACTGAATACATGCTTGGGTTGTGTTTTGAGATGATTATAATACAGCGGAAGGTCAACGGGTGATCAAATAAGATTTTTAAAACACAGTTCGTCTACAAATCGTTCCTTGCTACATCCTGAAATCAGTTTCCCGTCCTCTCGACCAGCAGGCCACTCCTCTATCCACTCCTCCACCTTTCCTGCCAGTGTGTTATTTCTCAGGATAAATTGCAAGATGTGTGATAGAAAAGGCTGAAAGTGAGATAGGAACTGAGGTTAAGGAGAGAAATTAAAGGGAAACGAGAAACGGAGACTAAATTTAAAATAGACAGTTGAAGAGAGGTACATGACAGGAAGTAGGTAACAAATGACTGAGACTAAAGTTAGGAACTGAAATAAGAGAGGAATGGAAAATGAGAGAGAGAGAGAGAGAGAGAGAGAGAGAGAGAGAGAGAGAGAGAGAGAGAGACAGACAGACAGACAGACAGACAGAGAGAATGGAAGTGCAATAGTAAACAGGGTAGAAGGTGAGATGTGGAAGTGCAAGAAAACAAGTGAAGTGAAATATAGCTATAGGGTTTAGATGATCCATGAGAGAGAGAGAGAGAGAGAGAGAGAGAGAGAGAGAGAGAGAGAGAGAGAGAGAGAGAGAGAGGATGTTCGAGAGAGAAGATGAGGGGAGGGTCTATGGGAGGGGCCATAAAGGGAAGAGGGGAGAGGGGAGGGGAGGGGAGTGGACGGGACCCAAGCCCAAGTTGGCTTTTAGTTGGCGTGGTGAGACTAAGAGGGTTGGAGTGGCCACAGCGGGGAGCAGCTGAACTGGCGCCTCCTGCCATCATCAACTACGAGAGAGAGAGAGAAGGGACATACATACACACACATTGGTGTTGTTGTTGTTGCATCCCAGCCTTATCTGATGTGAACTCAGTGGACCACAGGAAACAGCCACTTCAGTTGGTCGCTTCCAGAGGTCTTTTGTTGAGGTTGCGTTGAGGGCTTGTCTGTGTTGTAATAGTGTGATACATGAGGTGAATAAGTGCGTATTGGTGTGGGGGGCTATATTGCAGTGTGGCCGTAGTGGACGTGTGTCAGTTGTATTTTGTGTAGTGCTGCAGTAGGGAAGGGTGGTGGCTGCATGACAGTCTGGTTAGGTATAATCGTGTCTGCCTATGTAGGCTAGTTTCTTAGTAAATGTCTGGTGGTGGTTCCTGAATGTTGCTATTTGACTGGCCGTTTTGCATGGCTGTGGTGGTTATTGTTTATGTACGTGTTTGCGAAGCGTAGTGTTGGCTAGAGGAAGAGGTTGTTGTTGATGCACATTATTTATTAGCGTTGAACAGTTGTCCGTTTTCTGCTTCTTTGTAGTGAGGACGATGCGACCTATAGTAACAAAGTTGAGATAAGTCTTGACCTGAAAAGATGAACTTTCTGCCTTTCATAATAATATGATCCTTGACTGAAAGTACTTTTGTTCTTGGTATAGTTGATCTCGGTTTATGGTTTTCGTGCATCCTGTTTCTGTTCTTAAGTTATTTTTATGTTTGTGTGTGTGTTATGGTCCAGACAACTGGTATTTTATTTCGACTATGAGCGTACAATTTTCTTAGCTAAAAATGAGGCAAAGGAGCCTGATAATCTATACTCCATTGACCTTCTTATAACTAGTACGACACTAGCATCTTCTTCCACCATCTAGCAGACGATTTTGGTAGCTATGAGTGAGTCACAGAAGCTGAACATGTTGGCTAAGAGTGAGTCACGGAAGCTGAACATGTTAGTTAAGAGTGAGTCACAGAAGCTGAACATGTTAGATAAGAGTGAGTCACGGAAGCCGAACCTATTACTGACTAGTTTCGTTTCGTTTCGTTTTTAAAGGCTTCAACATGCTTGCAAGCGTCGGCCTTGGTCACCTAATGGCTGCTCTCCATGCTGCACGATCCATTGCAGCCTCCCTGTTCAGTCCCTTAACCCTGAGGTCACACTCAATGACCTCATCCCATGTCATTCTCGGTCTGCCCCTCATAACCCCACCCCCAATATTAACACTTCTCACCTTCCTCACCCAATTATCATCCCCCATTCTCTCCACATGTCCAAACCATCTCAATCTACTCCTCCTCACGACAACACCAATACTCCAGTCCCATCCTAATCTGGCTTTCATATCAATAGTTTTTACTCAGAATATAGACGTGTAAACTTTTGACTTTAGTTTTTCCCACCGAACAAAATCGTGTGCTATTAACCTAAGCAGTATTCTTAGGGGTATCAGTAGGAGAGAAAGCATTACTAGACATTGTTTTTGAAGCCACTGGTTTCTAAATTTCTCTCAGCTGAACGAATTGCTTAATGATTGCCTGAGTAAAATATCAGAGAGAGAGAGAGAGAGAGAGAGAGAGAGAGAGTTAAGATGCTCGCTGAGGAGAGGCAGCACATACAGAGGCACACACAACTGCAGCCATAATACGCTTTACGAGGAGAGGAGACAATTTCCAGATGTACCCACCCGTGCAACCATCTCAAGCAGACTGAGACTAGTTTACAGTTCTTTCACCATAACTTGGCCCAGAATTTCTTCCTTTCTCAGCTAATTTCACGTAGCTCATTGGCTGTAATTGGCCGAAAAAGATAATGCTACTCCCCTACATCCTCTCCATAGCACTTTTACGTGATCAGCACTATATTCTAGTATTAGTCTATTGATACAACTCAGCTTTTAAGGTGGAGAGAGAGCAATTTTAGGCCAAGTTAGAGTAGAAAGCGTATAGTCGGCTTAGGTAACTGGGTTTTCCTCTTCTATTTTATATTTATGTTGTTTATGTCTATTAATAATCTATAAATAATATACAAAAAATTATGGATAAAATTATAATTACTGTATATAGTTAAGGAGAAGTGCTGGAGAACTTTCGTAACGAATTATTTTGCATATTACACATTACCGTCCTCGTGTGTTATTAAGTCATTTGTTTGACGCGTTACACGTTACTGTTCTTCTGTATATTATTTGTCCTTTATTTTGCATGGTACTGGTTAATATTCTCCTATTTTTTCTTTCTTTTTAATTTTATCCTTTATAGACTAACAATGATAAACTGAAATACAAGAAAGTTTTAATGCACCAGATGTAGAAAATTACAAGGAAATATTAATGCACGAAAGGCAGAAGTAAACAGGTAAGGACTAGGTAACAGGGAACCTTTTTACCCCACGAGAATACCTTCCCTGGTGATGCTTGTGTCAATTCGGCAGACGACCCAATAAACCTAAATGCTGAGTGGCATGGTGTGTGTGTGTGTGTGTGTGTGTGTGTGTGTGTGTGTGTGTGTGTGTGTGTGTGTGTGTGTGTGTGTGTGCGCGCGCGCCTGTGTGTGCGCGCGCGCGGTAAATTTTCACTTTTCTTATGACTTCTGCTGCCAACCAAATTTGTACATATACAGTAGAATGACCTACAGTACATATAGCAGTTGCTTGCACACGCACGCACACACACACACACACACACACACACACACACACACACACACACACACACACACACACACACACACACACACACACACACACACACACAGTTGTGGAAGGTTGTTTATAAGTAGGTGGATAGATTGGATAAAAAGATATAGATAGACAAGAGGACAGATAGAGGTGTGGAATACATAGATGGATAGACTGGATAAGAGAAAACTGATAGAGAGTGGTAGGATAGAAAGAAGCAGGATCTAAGTGGAGAGGGGAAAGGAGGGGATGACTAGAGGGGATGAAAGGGAAAATGGATGAAAGGAAACAACTGCAGAGGTGAGGGGAGGAGAGAGAAAAAGGTGAATGTGAATGCCGGCCAAAAAGGAGTGGACTAAATAGAAAATAAAAATATTGTTTGGGGGGAATGATACGCTCTAATTAAGAGGAAGTATGTTGCAGGATACGTAAGTTAAAATAACATAGTATGGAAACGAAAATAAAAAAAAAATCGATTTATGGAGATACTGCAATTTTTTACATAGATAGATAGACAAATAAAAATAGATATACGATTACTACAAAAAGGAATAGAGGCAAAACGTATAGAAGGCTGACGCAATTCATGGATGAAAGGAAACAAAGACAGAGGTGGAAGGGAGGCGTAGGACGGGGATTAAATTGTACTGAATCTAAAAACGAAACAGGTTATTATCATGGAAGAAATTATAGGATTAAAACAACCATGATTGAGAAAATTCTAGTTCTGTATTTCTCCCAACGTCAGCTAATTTCAACATAGTGAGGTATTGTGGCCTGAGAGTGTTAATAGTGTCGCCATTAACCCTCGCCTTATCGGTACTACTTGGTATTTTGTTCCTGCTGACGTCAGGTGATCTTATTCAACTAAGAGGGAGTCATTGGCGCAGGTGTTGATACTGTCACCAGCAGCAGCAGCAGCAGCAGTAGCAGATAATGATATGATGATGCTGATGATGAAGATGATGATGATTGCTGTCATTGTTAATGGTATGGGTGCAGATTATGATGTTGAAGATAATGATGATGATGATGATGATGGTGATGATGATGACGATGATGATGATGATTGCAGTCATTGTTGTTGGTATGGGTGCAAATGATGATGATGATGATGATAATGATGATTGCAGTCATTGTTCTTGGTATGGGTGCAGATGATGATGATGATAATGATGATAATTGCAGTCATTGTTGTTAGTATGGGTGCAGATGATGATGATAATGATGATAATTGCAGTCATTGTTCTTGGTATGGGTGCAGGTGATGATGATGATAATGATGATAATGATTGGAATCATTGTTGTTGGTATGGACGCAGATGATGATGATGATGATAATGATAATAATGATTGGAATCATTATTGCTGGTATGGGTGCAGATGAGGATGATGATAATGATGATCTATCTATCTATCTATTGCCAGACGCCTCAATCCCGTTTGGGGTGGCCACAAACAAATCGCCTCCAATTCACCCTGTCCCCCGCCATTTCACTGCCCTGCTCCCAACTCACACCCCCCTCTCTCATATACCTCTCCACCCCATCCCTCCATCTCATCCTCGGCCTCCCCCTCCCTCTTTCCCCCTCCACCTCACTCATATACACTCTCTTCGTCAGTCTTTCACCCTCCGTCCTCTCCACATGGCCAAACCACCTCAGTGTATTCCTCATAACGCTTCCTATCACATCCACATCCACACCACAACGTTCCTTTATATCCTCATTCGTCAGCCTGTCTCTCCACGTGACTCCACAGGCTCCTCTTAAATAACTCATTTCCACTGCTCTCACTCTTGACTTGTGTCCTTCCAACAATGTCCAAGCTTCACTTCCGTACGTTCGAGTTGGTATCACAATACTGTCATGTAGTAACTTTTTCACTTCCATGCTCACTTCCCTGTTTCTTATCACTGCTTTCAAGGAACCAGCAACCTTTCTTCCCTGCTGTACCCTTTCAAGCACTACACCCTCCAAACCTCCATCCTTACTCATCACACTACCCAAATACTTAAACGTACTCACATTTTCCAATTCCTCACCATCCAAACTCGCTGTACATTCACTAACTTCACCTCTCTCAAAGACCATCACTTTACTCTTCCCTACATTCACCTTTAGGTTCCGTTTCTTACACAATCTCTTAAACTCATCCACCAAGCCTTGCAGCTCCCCTTCGTCTTCACTCAACAACACAGTATCATCTGCAAACAACAGTACAGGGAGTTTCCAAACATTATCCTCTCTCACCAGGGCCACTCCAACATCCACTACCCTACCTTGTACCTCTTTTATTACCCCATCCATGTACAGATTGAACAACCATGGAGACATGACACATCCCTGTTTCAAACCAACTTTCAAAGAGAAAAATTCACTTAGTTCACCATCCACACGCACTGCAGCCTTCGCACCATCGTACATACTCTTCACAGCATTCAACAACTTCCCATCTACTCCATATATTCTTAACACTTTCCACAATCCTTGTCTATCAACCCTGTCATATGCTTTCTCCAAATCCATGAAAGCCGCATACAACTTCTTTCCCTTCTCTAGAAACTTTTCCACTAAAGATCTAAGAATGAATATCTGATCTACACAACCTCTTCCCTTCCTAAAGCCTCCCTGTTCTTCTCCAACTAATTTCTCTGTTCTTTCTCTAACTCTGTCTATAAGTATCCTACCATACACTTTTCCTATTATACTAAGAAGACAAATGCCCCTATGATTACCACACACTTCTTTTTCCCCTTTTCCTTTGTACAAGGGAATAATTATACCTGACTTCCAATCCTCCGGGACTCTACCTTCCTCCCAGGCCAATCTGCACATCTTCCACATCCATTCTACTACTATCTCTCCCCCATGCTTCAGCATTTCACCACACACTCCATCAATTCCTGGGGCTTTCCCCGATTTAACTTTCTTCATTGCTTCCACAACTTCTATCCTACTGATTTCTTCCTGTCTTCTCACCTCCCTCCTTCTCCCAGCCATTCCCCAGCCACTTATACTCGCATTACTTCCATCCTTTACGTTCAACAATTCCTTAAAGTGTTCTCTCCATCTGATCACTTTTTCTCCCTTCTTCACTAGTATTCTACCATTTTTATCTTTCACTCCCCTGCTAACTTCACTTCCACCCTGTCTTACTCTTTTCACTTCTCTCCAGAACATTTTCTTACAGTCCCTCCACTTTACACTCAAATTCCTTCCAAATTCCTCATCCACTCTCTTCTTACTCTCTCTTACCAATCTTTTCACCTCTCTCTTCCTTTCCACATATAACTCTCTCTTCCGCCTCTCAACTTCTTCCACGCCCCTATTTCTCATCCAGTCATTGTATGCTTTCTTCTTTTGTGCCACAGCCTGCTTCACCTCTTCAGTCCACCACGCTGTTCCTTGCACCCCCCTCCGTCTTCTCTTCCTTCCACACACCACATCACATGCTGCACATATTTCTTCTGTAAATATCTTACACATACCTTCCACGTCTCCCATCTGCTCCAATTCATATTTGCCCAATCGTTTCTCCACTTCTCTCTTATACTCTGCCTTTTTCTCATCCTCTTGTAACCTTTCCACTCTCCTTGCAACTACTCCTTCCTCTCGTCTTTCCCTTCTTCTATTCCTCCATCTTACTTGCATCCTAATTCTGGCCACCACCAAGTAGTGGTCAGAAAGTCCACTCCCCCAACCTCTATACACTCTTGCATCCTTTACACATCTTCGCATCCTTTCATCCACACACACATAATCAATCATTGCCTTCCTTTCATTCAGTTCACCACCCACCCTTCTCATCACTCGCTATGTATACCTGTGGATCATTTTATGCCTGAAGAGGGTATTGGCTATCACCAACCCCCTCCCAGCACAAATGTCCACTAACGCACTCCCATTCTCATCTATCTCAGCAGGCACACCCCACTCACCAACTATTCCATCCACTTTCACATTACCAACTTTACCATTCATATCACCAATCAAAAACACTCTCTCATTCCTTCCAAACTTTTCTATGCACACTTCCACATTCGTCCAGAACTCTTCTCCCACTCTTCTAGCACGATCTTGCGTTGGCGCATACACACACACAATCGCCCACATTTGTATTCCAACTTTCAACTTACCCACACAATCCTTGACCCAACTGATCCATACTGTGTTATGCTCTTCTTCCATCTTTTACTCACAACTATACACACTCCTTCCTTTGCCCTCTCATTCTCATCTACTCCTGCACGTATACCCCATCCATACTCCCATTCTCTCACACTTTCTCCTCTCCATTTTGTTTCAGTTATTCCACATACATCCACTTTCGCATCCTCAAGCACCTGGACAATCTCTCTCTCTTTCACCTCATCATTCGCTCCTCTTACATTCCATGTACTCATTACCAAGTCCTTTGTCCGGTCCTGGGTCGTCATCGTTTGGTCAGTCCTTGTCCGAGGCTTCTTGTTTGTTTTTTTAGTTAGTTGTTTTCCGGGGAGGGGCACTAACCCTCCGCCAACCCTTTTAGTCGCCTTTTACGACAAGCAGGGATACTGGGGGAGTATTTTTGAAAACCCCCCTACCCCCAGGGGGTCATTGTTGTTAGTATGGGTGCAAATTATGATGATGACGATGATTGGTATCATAATTGCTGGTATGGGTGCTGACTACGATGGTGTTGATGTTGATGATGATGATGGCGATAGTGTTATGGTAGTTTTGATCACAGGAACAGTGAAAGCAGCATCATGGTAGTAACAGTGGTGTGGGTTGCTGGGCTGGGAGGACTGGGTGTGGAAGTGGCTATAGCGACGTGTTAGGCCCTACTCACACTATACGGACGGTCATGCTCCAGTCACGCTCCACTCTCGCTCCGCTCACAGTGCTGGTGCATTCACACTAGGGATGTATCGGATGTCAGAATTTAAACATCCGCGGATGCGGGTGTGAATGCGGATATCATGTTTCTGTATCTTGCGGATGCGGATGTCTGTTTCTAAAAACTGCGGATGCGGATGCAGATGCGGATGTGAAACTATGACATCCTCGCGGATGCGGATTCGGATGTTTTCAGGATATATTGTTGCATAATCATTTAACTAAAGCTCGGCCCTTGGAGACAGCTGCCTATCCTTTATCCCGGTCTTGGGAACTGATTTTTTCCTACTTTTAAAATATTCATAATGAACTCAGCTACTGTAAAAAATACAGTGTTTTCAGACAGTGGTACTTTCAACACCTTTCTTTAACTTACTGTGTCAGTTCCCTAGCCATAGTCTCCATTACGCACACACGCAAACACGCACACAACCGTACATACCAAATGCATTTTGACTCCTATTAACCCTGTTAGACATTACAAAGTACCAAGGTAAGCATATTACCCATACAACTCTTATCGACTTGGTGGAGTTAGTCACAGCACTTTGGTCTTGTGCAGACCAAAGCACTATAGAATAACTACAAAATTTTCGCCCTTATGACCGCCTACCAGGGTAAACAGTAAACACAGCAAGCAAGTCGCATCACGGAAAAACACTAATGTTTTTGTTTATAACGAAGGCATAGTATTCTGTACTGTATATCCACCACATCCGCTTTATGTGTCGTTCAAATGCGGATGCGGATGCGGATGTTTATTAAAAAGCCAATGCGGATGCGGATGTATATTTTTACATAAGCGCGGGTGCGGATGCGGATGTCGAAATGGATGCGATGTTCCGCGTATGCAGATGCGGATATCCGATACATCCCTAATTCACACGTCCGGTCCGCTCTCGCTTCGCTCATGGTCCCGTCATCCCCTCTCCCTCAACAGTCGAAGTGCCTCCACCATTGACGGAGGATGTGTGACTTTTCACGAGCCGAGTTGGCAATGATCGCCACAACACTGGATGAAGAAGAAGAAAGAAGAAAACCATCCATCCATCATCCAATCCTACATTGCCCCATGAGGAGCGTAGGAGCACGGGGCTAGGCAGTTGGTCCCGACATTTAAGATGAGTGACCAGCCTCACTCATCCCTGAATGGCATTACTAGAGCAGTCAACCCCAACCATCCCAAGGATATAAACCTCCACCAGCTCATTCCGATTGGAGCGCAATAATTACCCACTAAACCACGAGGCGCCAAAATTTAGTTATATGGTTACCACCCAGCGTAGTAAATGGCTTCTTGGTGTACAGGAAACCATTTGGCTTGTCACTCAGTATAGAGTCACTCAGAGGCAGAAGGAAGAGGAAAGAATGAAAGACAGACAGAAGAGGGAGTGTAAAGTCACCTGTAGGCAGAAGGACAAGGAAAGAAGGATGGAGGAGAGGAAAGGGCAGACACCCGAAGCAGCACTACATCGAGTGACCGGATGGTGAGCGCCCTCACCTACCACAAAAAAAAAAAAAAACAAAAAAAAAACATAATAAAACAACTTAGAAAACAAAGTCGAAAAAGGAGTTCATTCAATCTTGCAAGATAGGAAAAGTGAAGGGGAATTCCATACACTGTTTCCTCATATGATTGATGATGAAAGTAAATTTCACAGTTATTTTAGAATGAACATTGGAACATTTGAGAAAATACTATCAAAAACTGAAGATGACCTGAAAAAGGAAAACACATCATTCAGAGGGCTGAATCAAGAATGAGCGGAGTGAGACCGTGGCGGGTGTTCACACCGTTGGTTCGCTCCGCTCACGGTCCACTCTCGCTCCGGTCATAATATCTTTTGAATGGATCGTGAGCGGAGCGTTCCTGTGCCGTTACTGCCAATGTGAATGCTTCCACTGAAATGCATGTAATGATATTTGCTTGGACAGTGAGCGGAGCGCGACCGTCCCTATAGTGTGAATTGGGCCTTAGGCTTCGTTTCCTGGCCTGGGATGATGGGGTTAGGATGGTGGTCGCGGCATGTGGGTGGGGAGTGGGCTGGGTGTGGGTGTGAGTGTAGGGGTGTGGGTGTGAGTGTAGGGGTGTGGGTGTGAGTGTAGGGGTGTGGGTGTGAGTGTAGGGGTGTGGGTGTGAGTGTAGGGGTGTGGGTGTGGGTGTGAGTGTAGGGGTGTGGGTGTGAGTGTAGGGGTGTGGGTGTGGGTGTGAGTGTAGGGGTGTGGGTGTGGGTGTGAGTGTAGGGGTGTGGGTGTAATGTGGGTGCACGGGTGTAAGTGTTATGTTGGCGTAGAGGCGTTGGTGTGATGAGGATGTTGGAATTTGGGTATAGAAATGTGGTTCTGGTGTGGCTGTTGTGTTGTAGGTGTGGTGTTGTGGGTGTGGTGTGGGTTTGGAGTGTATATGCGATGTGTGTGTAGGACACATCACAGCCACTTAGTACTTAGGCTCGTTTTCCTTGAACGAGGTTATGCTGTTGGATAAGACTAAATACCGGTACATCAACGATCCAATCATCCTTTGCTAGAAAATGAACGAAAAGGGATTCCTCACCACTCACTCCGGTATAATCGCCGACAAGTAGAATACAGAAAAACTCCCTGGTCATTTGAGAAAATATTAAAATTATTATCTGAAATACAGAAGAGGAAGTACTATATATCAAAACGGTAGTTTAAAAAAAAGGTGTCCACATCCGCAGAATGTTGTAAGTATATAGGTATCTCACAACTATGTCGACTTGGAAATAAATAGCAGTGTTAGTTGAGGCCTGTAGTGTTGAAATACTTATCAAAAAGAAGTTTCATATATGCACAGCTTTTGCACTATCGACTATTTCTGTTGAGAAGTTAATATAAGAAACTGTGGTGCGGGTGTCGGTCTGGGTGAAGATAATGTATGAGTGAAGATGGGAATGACAGGACAGGAATTTGAGGATAATAAACGTTCAAGTGTTCGTAGTAGAGGGGTGGGTGGAGTGTCTGAGTGTGCGAGTGGGGATGTGAGTGAGGATGGGGTAGGAAATGAAAGTGAGGGGGGGGGGTCTGAGAGAGGAAGGTGAGAGGGGTAGGTGAGGAAAGGAAGGGGATACAAGTGGGTGAGGGTTGGACAGGAAGATGAGGGGTAGGAGGGGAATGTAAGGGAGTAGCGAGGTAAGTAAAGAGGATATGGGAGGAAAGTAAGGAAGGCACTGAGAGATAAATGAAGGAGTAATAGAGGATAATGAGGGAGTGAGAGAATTGGAGGAGGGGTATAGAGAGGAAAGTGAGGAAGGTAGATAGGAGAGTGAGGGGGTAGGAGAGGATTGTGACGGGGGTAGAGAGGAAAGTGAGGAAAAGTAGGACAGTAAAACGAGGGTGGGAGGGGAGGAAAATGAGAGGGAGTAACAGAGGAAGGTATTGGAAGAAGGAAAGGAATATGACGTGTGTAGAGAGGAAGGAGATGAGTGTTAGAGGAAAGTGTGGTGTAGCCTTTAGGGAACTGAGTGCGAGTGACGTAGGAGTGAAAAGAGAGCATGGGAATGAGGAGAGAGAGAATGGTAAAAGAGAGTGGGTGTAAGTGTTGGGGTGGTGAGAGAAGGAGCAGTGGGAGGGTGAAGGAGAGATGTAGGACAGAATTATGGGGATGGTAGGAGAGGGAAAGGGAGGGAGCAGAGGAGAGCGAGAACGAGAGGAGGTGGATGATGAGGATGGTAGGAGAGGAAAGGTCAGGATATGGAGGAAGATGATATATGATAGAGAATGTGAAATTCCCTAGGGAGAAGGTGTACGCTAGAGAGAGAGAGAGAGAGAGAGAGAGAGAGAGAGAGAGAGAGAGAGAGAGAGAGAGCACCTGTTCAAAGTTTAATCACATCAAAACAAGGACGTAGTTTTATTTATTTATTCCTGCTGTTACCAAGCGATTTTAGTCAGCTTGGGAACTTGAAAGATGAGATTAGGCTTCATCAACACCATTAGTAGAGGTCTTTCATAAGTAAAAAAAAAAAAACAATGATAGCAAGAATTAAATCCAATTAATGAACATGTTTCAAAAGTGAAATATATTTTGGGAAAAGTTTACACCATATAGAAACAAAAAATAGCTAACCAGACTTTTGAAAAATAGAATACGTACCTCATGATTTATTTGAATGAAAAAAGTCAGGAGTTAAATCGTATAAACCATAAACGCATGAAGAAATGGAAATCCTCGCGTAGTGAAAATTGCAGCGTTTTATTTTAGGCTTTGTGTTTGATGTATGTGTTAAATGGACGCCTGGGAGCTTATGATGTTAATATTTATATCTGGATGCTGTGTTAACCAGGAAATGTACAAATTGTTTAGCATGTAGATTTAGTGTTTACTCTTCACCATTACGACTTTTCTTCTGAACTAAATAGAAAGTAGGGGAGAATTTCGAACTAGAGGGCTTTGATTCAGCCTTCATTAACCCCATCCTCACCAGAAGTCTCTCTTAAACTGTCGAAAATTGCCCAGAGTTAGCAAGGATAAACCAGACCAAGGCTCGTCTCGTCAGTTAAGGAAGTTCCCTAACACATGTTCCTTAACTGTTTATTTTTGGATAATGGTGGTTACTGTCCTTTTGTATGTTATTTATGCAGAGTGTGTTGATAATGGAAGGTCGTATGTAACACAGACGAGAACAGTAAGGTTTAATAAACAAAATAAATCGCTTCGGAAAAGGTGTTAGGGAGCTTCCTTAACAAACGAGAATACGGACCCAAGATTTAATAATACTGAAAGGCTTAAAAGGACTCATAGTGGCTGATGTTTATATTCGCACCTTGGACTGTGCTGTGTTGATGTTTATGTTCGCACCTAGGACTGTGCTGTGTTGATGTTTATGTTTGCACCTAGGACTGTGCTGTGTTGATGTTTATATTCGCACCTAGGACTGTGCTGTGTTGATGTTTATGTTCGCACCTAGGACTGTGCTGTGTTGATGTTTATGTTCGCACCTAGGACTGTGCTGTGTTGATGTTTATATTCGCACCTTGGACTGTGCTGTGTTGATGTTTATGTTCGCACCTAGGACTGTGCTGTGTTGATGTTTATATTCGCACCTAGGACTGTGCTGTGTTGATGTTTATGTTCGCACCTAGGACTGTGCTGTGTTGATGTTTATATTCGCACCTAGGACTGTGCTGTGTTGATGTTTATATTCGTACCTTGGACTGTGCTGTGTTGATGTTTATATTCGTACCAAGGACTATCCTCTTTTGACGAGGAAATATACTAACTGTTTTAAGGCGGATTCACACCGGAGCTAAGCTATGGACGCACACCAGCGATGCTTGCTATTTGACTGTTTACAGTGGAAGCCATGCCAGCTAGCTACGTCGCAGACATTACTAGAGATGTTGGTCACGGTCAGTTGTTCTTGACAGTTGGTTCGCTGCAGCTATGGAGGAGAGTACAAAGTGGTTCTGTGAGGAGGAGGAGGAGCTATTATTGCTTACTTTAGCCCTTTCTATAAAAAGGAAAAGGAAATGGGTACACGAGACTAATGCGGAGAGAGAGAGAGAGAGAGAGAGAGAGCATACATAAAGGTAAACCTAGTGAGTTGATAGAATCACTTACATTACCTTGTATTTATTTTCATATATGGAACGTGCCAGAAAATGTGGCTTATGTTATACAACATAACTTATTATATATGTTGCATCATTTATATGCCACACAATATGTATTTTCTCGGTTAATAACTTACCATCCATGTCAACAGCTTTTGCAATCTCCTTCCAACAGCAGTCCTTCTTTACCACATCCCGATAATCTTCGGAAGTCATATCATATAAGCACGGATATTTCCGTACTTCCTCAATAAGTTGCGCCATTGCGTCCTGCAGCAGCCGTCTGTCCGTACTGTACTCGTCCGAGGTGCAGGCAAACTGAGTGGAGTGAGACTGTCGTGGGGGGCTGGGCTGGCGTTGGCACGGCCACTATAGTAAGACAAATCTAAACTTGCGGCTAGAGTGAGGCACGAAGCTCTGTACAGTGTTGCCACGTTTTTCTCTCTCTTGGGGGAGATGTGCGTCACCCTGGGGAATTTTCTTTTATGAGTGACTTTCATTTCTCTATTTTTTTTATTATATCTAATTATATTTAAAAATATTTATTATTGTTTTGCACATGTCGCCAGATGACCTCGCTGGTGCGGCGCCATGATTTTTCATTCAATCACTCTCTCCCTTCTTCCTTCCCTCCCTTCCTCCATCCCTCAACACCTCCTCTCGGCTGCCTTCTTCCCCCCCCCTCACTCTCTCTCTCTCTCTCTCTCTCTCTCTCTCTCTCTCTCTCATCTGTGGTGTTTTAGGATACATTTTGGTTATTTTCTTTAACATTATGTATTGTACATATTGTAAATTTGACTTTATTTTCACACCTCCCAGGAGGTAAGGACACAAAGTAAAGTGACACGAGGAGGCTCTGGCTGGGTTAGTCTGGGTGTGTGTGTGTGTTGCCGCTCATGAGGGTTTAATGTATTATTTTTTCTTTTACTAAGAAATTGGCATATTTTTACTTATATTCCTGCACAATATCTTATAATCATAATTGTGACATTATTACCACCCCAGAAATACGGTAAAAGCCAATAAAAGTGACTACATTTTTTATTTGCTGACTGTAAAATATTTATGCCACGTTTCTGTATTGCCGTATAAATATTTCATGCATAATAAGTTTACTGTTCTTTCATATATTATAATACATACGTTAACATTGTATTCATATGTGTTTATCGTATTTGTGATGCCTTTTACATATATAACAGCCGTTTCACATCGCGGGTTTGGGAAACATAGCATTACTGTACAGAGGGTCGTGCCCCACCCTAGCCGCAAGTTTAGATTTGTCCTACAGCGCGATGGAAGCTATGGCAAGGAAAATCGCCGGAGGAGCGATCTTCAGAGCTATGCCCGCGATATCGCAAGCATCGCTGACATAGCATCGCATCCGGTCTAGACAATCCTGATGAAAATAACGCAAACGATTTCACAGCCACGTGGCTAGCGTAGTTAGCATAGCTCGCGTAGCATCCGGTGTGATTATGTATGGCTTTAGTAGATTACTCATTCTTAATCAACTAGCCTTTTCATTGCTTTCTTATTTACTGTCGTCTTGCATAGTTCATTCTTGCCATGTTTAGACGATTTTGGTTCAAAAGAAAAATTTAGAATTGGGAGGTTTAAGAAAGTTGTATTTAATCCTCGTACCCCTAGAAGTCCACCTTAAGTAGAATAAAGTCGTCTGAAGGTAGCAGGAACAAACCCAAACAAGATTTAATCATATGGAAATGTTTACTTGGACACCTGGCGATTGAGTTGTTGATATTCATAGTTGCTGTGGGTACGAGTAAGTATCCACGCGCCTAAACGTTAACAGGGCATGAAGGAACGGCATAGGGGTTTAGAGGAGAGGCCATGGTGTTTAAAGGGAAGGCAGAGGGGTTTAAAAGTAAAACACTGGCGCTTAAAGGGAAGCAGAGGGGTTTAAAGAGAAGACAGGATTTAAAGTGAAGGCATAATGGTTTGAAGGGGAGAACATAAGGATTTAAAGAGGAGAAACATAGGGGTTTAAAGGGAAAAACATAGGGATTTAAAGAGGAGGGTATGAAGGGAAGGCATAGGCTTATAAAGGTCTGAGTATGAAAGCAAAGCATAGTGGTTTAAAGGGGTGGGCATAAAGGGGAGGCATAGGGGTCTATAGGGGAGGGCATAAAGGGAAGGCATTGGCATTTAAAGGGTTGGGTATGAAGGGAAGACTGGTTTAAAGAGGTGGGCCTAAAGGGAAGGCATAGGGCTTTAAAGGGGAGGGCATGAATGAAGACATAGGGGTTTAAAGGGGAGGGCATCAAGGGAAGGCATAGGGGTTTAAAGAGAGGGCTTTAAGGGAAGGCATAGGCGTTTAAAGGGTTGGGTATGATGGGAAGGCACAGGGATTTGAAGGGGAAGGGGTGAAGGGAAGGCATAGGGATTTGAAAGGGAAGGGATGATGTGAAGGAATAGGAATTTGAAGGGGAGGGAATGAAGGGAAGGCATTGGGATTTAAAGGGGAGGGGATGAAGGGAAAGCAGGAGGACTTTGAAGGGGAGGAGATGAAGGGAAGACGTATGCAGAAGGGGGATGTGGCATAATTTATAACTTACTACTTCCAGACGATTTTTTTCAGCTTAAGGAAGACTTTTGGAACTGGAGGGGTTAAGGTATAGCCTCCATTAACCCCATCCCTGCAAGACGTTTCCTGTAAGTTGAGTGAAATCGTCTTGTAACAGGAAGCGCAGGTCATTTTACTTCACTCTTGTATCTTCAAACATTTTTTACTCCGCTGATAGGAGGACTTACGGGAGAGCATGAAGGGAAGAAGGGTGAATTGACATTTTTTATTTGGCAATCTCCAGGCGACTTTATTTTGGAGTAACAAAAAAACACGTCATCGTACTGAGAGGACGTTATATTTTACATCTTTCTTGTTAACGCCAGACGATTTTATACCACCGTCTGAAGGGGTTTGAAGGAAATTGGAGGGAAGTTAAATAGGTAAGGTCTTCATTTTTTTTCCTCATTAAATTCATGCTATCTTCAGGTGATTTTACACTGCCTCCTGAGGGTTTAAAGCCGAAAGAGGTAAAAGTAAACGTGGGGAAAATGGGCCTGTGTGTGTGTGTGTGTGTGTGTGTGTGTGTGTGTGTGTGTGTGTGTGTGTGTGTGTTCGACGGTTTCATCCAGCGCCTGAAGGGCTTAAGCAGTTCACTCCAGCGACGTATTTTCTTGTTAATCTTACTACCGTCAGACAGTTTTATTCAACAGTTAAGCCACTCTAGCCCTGAAGAAATTTATTTCGGCTGCATTTACCTCCCCCCCCCCGTCCAAAAATACCCCTTTAAAGTAAATAAAACCGTCTGAGAATGACAAGAATATTAAGAAAAAGGTGACATACTTGGGCAAAAGGCATTAAGGGAGAGGGTATGAATGGAAAAACCAAATGGAAGGGACGATGGGATGGTAGACTCTGACAAACTTACGATCCTCTCCTTGTCGTAATTTAGATTTGTTTTCGCAGGAAGGTCAAGGAAAGAAAATGCTGAAGGTTTGCAAGACCTGTATACTCGTTGGTTAAGGAAGTTCCCTAATATCTTTTCCTTAGCGGTTTATTTTGCCTATTACTCCTTGCCGTCCTCTGTGTTGCTTAAATCATTCCAGTATCACCATACTCTGCGTAAATACCGTTCAGAATGATATAACCTAGCCGCATCCAAAAATAAATCGGTAAAGAAGTGATGTTAGGGAGCTTCCTTAATCGCCGAGAATACGATCGCAAGTTTTGATTTAATCTTACAAAAAGCAAATCCTAGTTACGGTTGTACTGTTTCTGCAGGAAGGACAAGGGAAGGAACCTTCAGAGTCTTGCCATGTCTCCAGTTCTTTCTGAAAAAAGAAATCAAAGTTACGACAGCAAATCGGTCGTATGTTCAAGTATCCCACCTCTGATGTCAACAGGCCCCGAGAAGAATTAATACTGTATGTACAAGGTTTACATCTTCATTACTGTGTTCTAACTAGTTATAGACGATTTCACTCAGCTCAAGAGAGATGTTTGAACTGATTGGAGTAGATTTACCATTTACTAACCTCATCACTGAAAAAATTCTCCATTAAGTTGAATAAAATAGCATGGGATTCTATTTTCATTCAAATAACTCCATCATGAATGCTGAATTTTGGCGAAATATTAACGCTAGAATATGATGCTAGTCACCAACTTGTGTTATGGAAGGGATGTAGGGCCGTAGTATTGTCTTTTTTCTGTCACAGAGCTTCGAGAAATGAGCTGCAAATGGACAGAATCCTGGCCAAGTTTATGTTAAAGGAGAGTTGTTGCTAGAGGCCATCTTTACTTGATTGTTGACATTTCCGGATAACTAAATAATGGTAGGAACATTTTTTTTTTTTTTTATGTTTGATGTTTGATAAAAATATCACTACAGAGGTTGTTTCTAAATACTGATGATAAAATCGTCTGTTGGTAAGTTCACTAAATTGGAATAATAGCAGTTGTAATGTTGATGTCTAAAGAAGCCGGCATGTAATGTGGGAAGGACCGTGATGTCATTTTCCCTCTCACCAGATTGGGCATAGCGTGTCTTTTCTTCTAGGATGAGGAGGAAAAGGATGAGGAAAAGACCCTAGTAGAAAGCATTGCCTAGTAACCGGGAGCGTCCGGGAGAGAGTTCAGGACTGCCTATTGTATTGCTATTGATACGTGTGGGGGCTAACTACGGTACTGTTTATGCTTACTGTGATAATCTAGGTTTTATTCAAGCATCTACTATGGAGTGGGATGCCCATGTATTGTGTACTTTTTTGTTTTATTATTCTTAATCTTCTCAGGCGATGTTATTCTGATGATTGAGAGCGTTCAAGAAGTTAAGGGACAGAGCCTGAAGGGAAGACGTGGGCAGAAGGGTCCATGATATCTCAGTGATGGGAGTAGAATAATGTATAAAAAGCTGGGTAGTGTCTGTTTTACTGTATTTTCTGCCTAAAGATAATTTCATGCATTAGGAAGATTAATCGACTTGGAAGAAATACGCCTCGTCCAACTCCATCACTATTTGGGTTCTCGTTAACTGAATGATATATTGTGGTAGTGGTATTAATACCATCCAAAATTCATCATAGTCAACGAATATGTAGATATCATTTTTTCTTTTATTACCATATGATTTTACCCTGCCACCTGAAGGGTGTAAAAGAGAGAGGATGAGAGGAAGACGTGAGCAGAGGTGGTGGACATGCCTCTGGTGGTCGAGCAGAATTAATGTGTAAAAGGTTGGGTGGCTCCCCCTTTTAATGATTACCCAGGGACGTCATTCAGCTGTTGGCGCTCTCCTCTTCTCACCTCCCTCGATTATCCCTTTTAGCTATTTCTGCTTTTTACTCTTGGGCTTCTCTCGTGTGCAAGGCTTTTCCATTTGTCTGCTGGTAATTGTTTTCTACTTTCTGGCTTCTCTTTGCTTTGCTTTTCCTCATCCTGTCTCTCCTCTCAGTCATGTAGCTTCTCTTCTTTGCTTCCTGCCGTCTCTTCTGCTTGTCTTCTACTTATCTCTTTTCCGGCATCACTTCTTTGTTTTCTCTCTCTCTCTTTCTCATTTTCCTGATTTCTTGACCCCTGCCATACTGTCCACCTGCCGTTTCTTCTCCTTTTTTGCCGGCTAGATTCTGTTGAAATCTGTTTGGAATAATAATATGCTTTCGGGTCATACTAAAGTGAAAATTTACAAGTCCATGGTTAGACCAATTTTAATTTATGGGCATGAGTCATGGTACAGTACAATTGCAACAGATCAGAAAGTATTAGGATTTGAGAATAAAATACTGAGAAGGATTCTTGGGGTAAAGTGGCAAGACAGTTACAAATGCAAGAGTAAGGGATATTAAGAGAGTGGAACCAGTTAATGAATATGTGAGACTGTCTCGCTGGAAGTGGCTGGGGCACATATACAGAAAAGAAGGTAGTTTAATACAGGATGTGCCAGAGTGGACTGCTAGAGGAAGAAGAGGTACAGGTAGGCCGAGGGAAACCCAGTTGAGGACAATGAAAAGACAAGTAGGAGAGGAGTGTTGGTGGGACCTGAAGGAGATGGCAAGAGACAAATATTGGTGGAGAGAGTTCATCGAGGCCCTATGCATCCCTTGGGGTGCCACAGGAAATGATTGATTGATTGAGATTCTGGTCTTTCTCGTATGGTATCTGCTGTCTTTTTTTTTTTTTTTTTTTTTTTTTAGGGAGGGGGGGGTCTGTTTTTTTTTTTATTTTTTAATTTTTAGGGAGGGGGGGGGTTGTGTTTTCTACCTTATACCACAATCTGCTATCTGTTTTCTCCTGTATTTTCTCTGTTTTGACTCTTCTGCTTCTGTCTTGCCCATCCTCCTCTGCTTGTGCTTTTTGCCCGTTGTTGTGTTAATTCCCTACTGGTTTCGGCTGTCTGTTTTCAGGTTCCTCTCCTGCGTTTTACCTCTGCATTCTCACTCAATCTGTACCTCGGTCATGCTCCTTGACTCTGCTTTCTTCACTTTCATCTGTTTGGG
The DNA here is from genome assembly GCF_032717465.1 of Coenobita brevimanus. Classification (NCBI taxonomy): domain Eukaryota; kingdom Metazoa; phylum Arthropoda; class Malacostraca; order Decapoda; family Coenobitidae; genus Coenobita; species Coenobita brevimanus. The sequence goes on from NC_136954.1 coordinate 33,723,928, forward strand.
TGCTTCTTTTGCTCACCTGCATTTTTTTTAGTTGTCAGCCTTCTGCCTTCTGTGTTCATTCCTTTCAATATTTTATTATCTCTTCTTTCTGGCTTCTCCTCTGATTCCTTTATTTATATCCTGTCTTCTGTGTGTGTGTGTTTTTTTTTTTTATTGCCTCGTTTTTTTATTTCTGCTCTTCTTACTCTAACGTATCTCTTGCTTGCTTGCTGGATTCTTTTATCTGTCTTCTGTATTTTTTTTTCTGCACTCTGTAGCTCACCTATTCCTCCATCTCTCTCTCTCTCTCTCTCGTGTGCTCACCCTCTGATCCTTCTTTCTTCTGATTCCTCCACCTCATTTTCACGTCATATTATATCTTGTACCTAGTCCCACGTGTTATTATTTTTTTTATCAGTCAGCATATCTCCCCTTTAGTACCACGTAGGCTCCTCATTTGGCATCTTACGTATGCTGCTCATTCTGAGAGAGAGGAAAAGATGGAGGGGGCGAGACAGAAAGATGAGGGGAGGGTTGTAGGTAGAATAGAAAAAGGGGCGTTGGAGGAAGATGTAGGGGGGAAGGGGTGATAGAGGGAGTTACGGGGATCTGGATGGAACGGAGTAGAAGAATGACAGGAAGAGAAAGGAGTAGACTGGGGGGTGGGGGCGAAAAGAATAGAACAGGCTGGAAGGTTGAGGTGAGGAGTCGTGCTTGTGTATAGGGGGAGTCTAGGGTTAACTGAGTGACTTGAGATGGAGGCGATGAAAGTGAGTGACACTGGATTGACAGCTAGAATCATGGAGAAGGAAAGGCCTTGTCATGCTAACTTTGAACTTTTTATTTTGTGAGGGAAAGGAAGACCATATCATGCTAAAAATAAACTTTTTTATTTTACCCATACTATTTTTAGTCGATTTCGTCGGGGTATAAGAACCTACCGTCATGGCTGAGAATGGATAATTTGTAATTATTCTTCTGCCAGACTTAAAGATGGTTTTGTTCAGTTTAGAGAAATCCATTGCAGATAATTAGTTATAAACTGTGCTGATTTACGTCTTAACCTGGAATGAAATAACTGGTATATCTCCCGATTATTAGGTCTGCACACCAGATTGTGGAGAGCTGCTGTATTTCCTGTTTCTTTTTTCCAAACGCTGGTTCTGCTTAGCGTCAGTCCTTTATTTCCTCGACAGTTCGCATGAAACTTGGCATATTTCTTTGGGTCAATAACACCGGACACATTTTTCATTTTTTTTTTTTTTTCCATTTTAGGCCGGTGTCACACTATACGGCGGCGCCGTTGCGGCGCGGCCGCATGCGGGGCTGCCGCATGGCTTGTACCACGTCACACTGTGCGGACAAACCGCACAGTTTACCCCCAGCAGCCAGCGTGGATAGGTTAATCATGTTGTCTAAACTGACTGTTTGTGCACTAGAGGCAGAGGGGTTACTGAAAGAGCCAACACGTCGTAGACATGTATACTAGGCTATAATGTGTTTTGTGGATGGTGATTAATGTACCACAGTTATATATATATATATATATATATATATATATATATATATATATATATATATATATATATATATATATATATATATATATATATATATATACATCAAGTATTAGCATTTCAGTATTAAAGGTTAGTAATTATGATACTTATTTAGCATGGAAATTTATTTGGAATATTAGGAAGGATATGTCTGCTAAATAATTTTAGTACTTTAAATAGCACAGTATGTATTAAACGTAAATACATAATAAATAATGTTACTTTTTATAGGAAATACAAAGAAAAAAAATATTTTACCTTTCTCATTCCTTTCTGCTGACTCTAAATCAAGCCAGTTCTTGTACATCAATTCCCCTACTTCAATCCATGATTTTTCTTTACAGTTTTTATTGGAGTATTCTGCTTCACTCTTCTCCCAAATTGCTGGCCTTTCCTGTATGCATTGAATAAAAATATCCACGTCAAACATCGCGTAAACACAACACAGGAGTAGTAGCAGCAGAGCACCGTGCGGCGTGGCCGGATAGTGTGACCACGTGCATTAAACTGTGTGTGTTTTGTCCTCACAACCGGCGTGATGCGGCGTCGCGGCGCTGTGGCACCGCCGCAGCATGATGCGGCTTTGTACGGCGGATGCGGCGCCACCGCAGTAGTGTGACACCTCTCATTTGTTTGTGTGTGTTATCGCCATGCGGCGGCGCCGCCGCATAGTGTGACACCAGCCTTAGAGGGATTTATGGAGTCAACCGTCGAACCACATAAACACTAAAATTTTGATCTCCTGTGTTTTTGTATGCCTATTTATCATCATGGTCATTTGCACAGAAGTATGTTAGTATAGCTTCTTGCATTTCTATGAAAATGTTGGCAGTCTTGCTGATATTTGCTTGTACAGACTGATGCAAAAAAAGAGAGAGGAAAATATCTAGAGTTAGGTTTTGGCTGGGGATTAAGAATTATGTTTAAATACATTTTATCATATATGTATACTTATTTATTTATATTTTTATTTATTTATCAATTTTTTATGACTCTTCTATGGGTTCAAGTTCCAGGATACGAAGGAAAAGATTGTCGATCATGTGGTGCCAGCAAGGGAAGGCTGATCATATACCTTTAAAAGACAGTAGGTCAGGTAAATAGTTAATAAAATAATAATAATAATAATTAAAAGTAACAACAACAACAGCTACTACTACTACTACTACAACTGCTGCTGCTGCTGCTACTGCTACTACTACTAAAGATGATGATGATAGTAGTAGTAGTAGTGTCACAGGGTTTTTGAAAAGTATGTAATATTAAAAAGTAATTATTCAATAATACTTAAGAACAGGACAATGAATTGTCTTGTGAAAATCAAGCAATGATTACTTTATGCCGGCTTACTTCGCCGATTCTCTAAGGACGAGAATTTATAAACTTTCTCAACAGTACACAGCAGAGACTAATTCCTCACAATTGCTGTGTGTTAGTACTGTTAGCCTCTGGAGAAAGTTACTCCACCCCTGACAATCAATAACTAATGCTATTAATGATAAAAGGTTCTTGCTGATGCATTAACTCCTGGTTGCACAACGGATTTTAAGCTTAATACAAAAGGACTGGCCTAAGTACCAGTTATGAATAGCAAAGCATTTATGCAAACTAGGAGCTATAAGTGAAATAAGCTCGTGGAGAAATAAAACTCGAATTTACATTACATTAAGCTCAAGAAAAAGAACTGTTAATTTTATTGATTACAAAGAAATAAATTTACGTTACATGTTTCAAAATGAATTCAAAATAAGGAGATTGCACTCACTCGCTCACTCAAAAGCCTAGGAAAAAACGAAAAGAAATACTGGTCAGAGAAGTGGACCAAGCAGATGACTGGGCGTTGTTACTGAGGAAGGGTGCTGCACACGCTAAGTCTCTCCCTAAATCACGCTAGGTGGAAATTCAGGAACTGGACAACGGTGGCACTGCTACACACTGGGCCCAACATGCTTTCACGGCACTCAAATCCTGACTGATTCAAATTGTGGGAGAGAGGCGAATGTCGTGGCCGCACATGCTAACGGCCAACGAATGTGAGCGATACACACCCGCAATTCACTCAGCAAAGGTGCTAACATCGCACACAAGGATGATCACTTATGAAATAGTGAAATATGTCCTGAAAAACACTCCCGATTGGGTGAATACGTGGCGGTTAAACTGAGTGATAAATACTGGGAGTCCACTAGAATTCGCGGTTTCCCATCAAAGTTAATATCATGAGTTTATTCAAATACTTAATAGCGCCGACTTGTGACATTATGCCCCATCAAAAATGAAATTTTTTTCTTAGGAAAAAAATTTCAATATACATACATATAAATCCTACTCAATCACACAAGATTCACACTGTGGTGTGTGTGTGCTATCCTGCTACCGGAGAAAGTCAGTCGCCAGTGAGCGAAAAAACCTCGTATTTACTTTAATAGAAGCAAGCTTGAGGGAAAAACTCCTTGACGACGGTGAAAAATCCTGTACTCAGGTCAAACTGAGCGAAAAGTTCGCTACATTTACATTAACAACTAATTGTTATGTAGCGTGATGTATGTAATACACGGTGTAGTTGTGACAGTTGTGTGTAACTGTACCTACGTGTAAAATTACATAATGCAAATGAATAACAAATGATGACGACGAGGCAGAGGAGAAGAGGCGGCAGCATGCATCAGGGACGATCAGCTGTTCTGCATGGCAATGCTGCACCCGTCATATGCACCTGCGAAAGGAATCAAGATGGAGCATCAAAAGTGTCATTTCTCTCTCTCTGCCTAGCAATCAGTACTTATGTCATTATTAACCAGGAAACGAAGTCTTAGGATTCACAAATCTCTCAGGACCCTTATAGTTTACTGGTTAACGCTTATTAACTAGGAAACGTGCCAGTTCTTGAATTTCTCAGATCTCTTAGAACGGGCAGTTTAGTAGTTAACCTAATATTATTAACCAGGAAACGTGCCAGTTCTTGAATTGCTCAAATCTCTTAGAATGGGCAGTTTATTGGTTAACCTAACTCTAAACTTAAGGTTACTGACAGGAAGCTGAGAATCGCTACGCAATCTCGGGCACGTCATGTGGGTGTGAACACTCATGTGGATATTGTGCATTCCCCGGGAATCCTCAGAGAGGCCCACAGCTCGAGACGTTCCACAAGGTAATTCATACACAGCCTCGGACTGTCTCTGCAGGGTTCTCAAACTTCCCGCTTAACTTATGGTATACGTGTATATACAAGTCCTGGACGTAACGTGTCCTGTGGGACCAATGGGCAAGACGTCAGCAATTACTGGTACACTTTTAACTGGGAACCAGGCTGGTCCTTGAATTACTCAAATCTCTGAGGATGCCTATCTTACGGAACTCAGCATACAACAGTTGCCTGTGTTAGTCAGCAGTTAGCAGGCGAGACATCAGGTCTGCACCTACGTTATCACTTCCCTTGAAGTATCTCACAAAAAGGTTAAACAGCTGTAAATACAGTGTCCAGTGTGTCAGTCATGCATTAGCCGTCTTGGTCGTGCTGAGACTATTGAGTGGCATATGATCAGTTTCCAGAGTGAATGGTGCTCCATATAAATAATAATAATAATAATATGTCTTAACACCATCAACCACGGCCAAGAGTTCCTTCTCAACAGTACTGTAATTCCTCTTGGCGGGTTTTAGCTTACGGCTGTGGTATGCCACTGGGAAGATTCCACCTTCTGATTCCTGCATCATTACGGCACCTACTCCATTTTGTGAAGCATCAGTGCGCAGTATGAAAGGTTTGTTGGAATCAGGCAACTGCAAGATAGGCTTCTTGCACAACATGTTCTTAAGGGCGGTAAAAGATCTCTCTTGCGCTTCTCCCCATTCAGTGGTGTTTGGAGCATATTTCCGTAGCACCTCGTACAACGGTTGGGCAATGAGAGCAAAGTTGGGGATAAAACTCCTATAATACCCCACTAAGCCAAGGAATGCCCTAACCTGTTTCTTGGTCACGGGTCTCGGGGCTTCTCTAACATTCCTGATCTTGTCACCCTGACACCTACAGTGATTGTTACCAACAATATGTTCGAGGAACTCCACCTCACTGTGAGCAGTCTTACATTTGCTAGGCTTCACAGTCATGTTGAAACTCTGGAGTCTACTTAAGACAATTTCCATGAGTCTGAGGTGCTCCTCCAACGTGGCGGAATGAACGAGGACATCATCAATGAACATCTCTTCTCCTACAATACCATGGAGCACGTGTCTCATGGCACGATTGAATACTGCTGGGGAATTGGTAAGTCCAAATGGGAGGACTTTATACTGATACAACCCCCTAGGAGTAGCAAAGGCAGTGAACTGACGGCTCTCAGGGGAATCTGGAAGAATCCCTTCGCCAAATCGAGCTTCGTGAAATATTGTGACCCTGCCAGCTTGGAGAAGATGGCATGTGGTCACCCATCGGCTCAGCATCCACTTTGGTGATTGCATTGAGCCTCCTATGGTCGCCACAAATCCTGACTCCACCATCCTTCTTGCGGACTACTACCATTGGACTGCAGTAAGGAGATGAGGACTTTTCAATAATACCTGCAATCTCCATGTCAGCAATTTCGTTGTCTACTGAGCCCAGTACTCGCATGGGAATCGGATATGGCTTAACCTTTACGGGAGTATCGCTGGTCAACTCAATCTTGTGACAGTCAACCTTTGCAAGTCTAGGTTGGTCAGAGAAGACATCAGCATACTGACAGAGCAGTGACCTTATGGCATTCTGATCACCTAATGCTAAGTCACTGTTAAGTAAAACATCTCCGACAGTCTCTTCCTGACGGGACAGTAATTAAGGGCTCGTCATTATGGTCATCAGCTGGGATCACCGCGGCTGCCCCGGTTTCTTCCAGTGGCTGGTCACTATCATCAGCTACTCGTAGGCCAGTCTCCTTGGGGTTTGACTCATGATAAGCCTTCAACATGTTAATGTGGAACGTTTTGCGAAGATTCCCCATTTGAATTATGTAGTTGAGGTCTGAAATGCGCTCTACTACATCAAATGGACCCTTCCACTGCACCAACAACTTATTCTGGGCAGTGGGGAGTAACACCAAGCATTTATCGCCTGGACTAAACTTCCGAAGTTTTGCCTTCTTATCATAATAGGTTTTCTGAACTTCGCGCACCTTTATCAATTCTTCCTTAGCTAATTCGCACGTCGACTGGAGGCGGTCAGCTGGATCAAGGACGTAGGTGTAGGTGGTCTTGACTTCAGGGTCGGGTTCTTCATCGTCCCATAACTCGTGAAGGACTTGAAGTGGTCCACAGACCGACCTTCTATACACCAGTTCAAAGGGTGAGAACTTGAAGGAGTGCTGTGGGGCTTCTCGATAAGCAAACAGAAGAGAAGCAATGAACCGCGGCCATTCCTTTGGCTGTTCGGCGGCCATGTGCTTTAACATCTTCTTGAGAGTCCCATTGAACCTCTCACACAGCCCATTACACATGGGATGATAAGGCGTAGTTCGCAGGCCTCGGATGAACAACAACCTGAATGCTTCGTTCATCATTGCAGAGGTGAATTGCGAACCCCGGTGGCTTAAGACCTCTTTGGGGATACCTACGCGAAAGAACACTTCGATCAATGCCTCAGCAACAGTGACGGCCTCTATATTCTTAAGGGCCACGGCTTCAGGCCACCGTGTGCTGAAATCAACAATAGTGAGGATATACCTTGATCCATCACTTGCCCAAGGAGAGATTGGCCCAACAATGTCAACTGCTACTCTCTCGAACGGTTCAGAGATTACAGGCATTGGTTTCAATGGCGCAGGAAGGACACGTCCCCAGTCAGTGATACGCTGGCACATCACAGAAACACACAAGCCTTTTTATTTCTTATCCCATTCCTGGCCAGAAAAAGTCAGCATGGATGCGGTCAGAGGTTTTCTTTTGGCTCATGTGACCTCCCATGACTAAACAATGACCTAATTTGAACACTGCCCGGCAATACTTCGCGGGAACGACGAACTGCAGCTGAACCTCGCCCTGGGGTGTTTGTGACTCACGGTATAGCTGTCCTCGCTTGCGAAGGAACCTGGCTTGACCTCCCCATGAATACTTAATCACTTTACCCTCCAGCTTCTTATGCACTGAGGCAAGTGTCGGGTCAGACTGTTGTTCTTGGACAACGTCTTGACTATGAATCAAATCTTGCGGCGTTGTGATGGTCAACGGGGTGACACGATTCGGAGCCTTGGCCATGGCTCGTGTTACTGCAACAGCCAAAGTCTGAGCAGCAACATCTACGGCACAACTGTTTTTGACGCCCAGTATGTTGCCGATGATGAGGTCAAACAAGGGTTCTGGCATGACAACAGCAGCTGTCAAGCCAGTGTAGAAAGGAGATGCCACCTGGATACGTGCCTCAGGGAACAATCTCACTGACCCATCAATAAGTCTAACTTGGATCTGCTTACCTGTGTACTCGTCGGGCCGAACTAAACTTTGCTTGACAGAGCAACCTGAGGAACCATTATCTCTCAGGACATTTACAGAAACACCTCCCACAAACCCTGGCTGAACAAGAAAGGCAGTGTTACTAGTGGAAGGGTCTGAGGAGGTAGCAGCCAGTCATTGGTGAGACTGCGGAACAAACGATGCAGCAAATGTGGTGCCCTGAGAACTTGATACCTGATGGGTCATGCTCACCATCTGAGGAGCTGGAGCATTGACCACCTGTGGAGGAGGGTTCACTGTCACTGGGGAACTAGTGAACTGTGAAGTACCTGTACTGGTGGGGTTGGCACCACTGTACGCTTGTTGTGGCATAAGGGCAGCATTTGCATCCTGCCTCCGATGCACTGAAGTTGATTGTCCTGACTGAGGGTTACGTGGTTTGTCCTTGCCCTGCTGCTGCTTGAAATAACGGTACTGCTGCTGGTTAGGGTTCTGCTTATCATACCGCTTCCACTCAGGTTTCTGAGTGTTTTGCCCCTGGTCCTTCTTTTGCAGTTTTGTACTTTGGCCATTATTCTGAGAACGGCCTTGTTGCTGGGGTTCAGTCTAAGACAGTTTCCCAGATTTATCAGCTTTCCTGTTCCAGGTATGCTGCTTACGAGTCTGATGCCCGTATGCAGTGAAGAATGCGTCAGCCTTCTCCACCATTTGGCTGGCATCCTTTACCTGGCAGATCTAAAGCTGAGCCATAAGTTCAGTAGGCCACGACTTTTCTAGCTGCGTGCACAGCATAAGGTCAATTATCCCCTCACACGTGGAAGGAGTTTCATCTTTCTCCATCCACTCATCTAAGGAAGCAGTAAGCCGGTCAAGAAACTGAACGGCAGTCTCTTTTTCCTGTAAACGCGCCCTCATGAACTGACTCCTGGCATCGTCAACTGTAAGACCGTACGCTTTGACGAGTGCTGCCTTCATCATCTCATACGTGAGATTGTCTCCACGAATTCTGTGGAGAATATCGAGGGTAGGGCCCTCAAACAGGCTAAGAAACTGAAGCCGCTTAGCTGCATCATCCAGCTGGTACAGCTGAGCCATGTCTTCAAAATTAGCTATGTATGGCTCGATTCGCTCGCCTTCCTTGTAAGGGGGAAGCTTGATGTGTGGGGTCGCCATAATATGTGCAGGGATAGCGCTCGTGGAGCTTGGGCCAACTGCACCAGATGTGTCTGAAGCCAAGAAGTCTCGCTTGAGCTTCAATATTTCAAATTCATGTTTTTTGCGTGCTTCTCACTCGGCACGTTCATGTTCTCTTTCACGCTCGTATTCACATTCTCTCTCACGTTGTTCTAACTCGTGTTGATGTTCTCTCTCTCGTTCCTCACGCGGTTCTCGCTCATGTTCTAACTCGAGTTCGGATTGTTTTTGCTCGTGTTCGTGCTGTTCTCGCTCGTATTCGTGCTCTTTTTTGCGTTCCTCATGCTGAATTCGACGCTCCTCACGAGCATTACTCTCGCGTTGCTGCTCGTAATTAAACCGAGAGAGGACAAAGTCCTTTATTTCTGTTGGGTCTGTAAGCCCCATATCTTTGGCTTCCTGTACATAGACGCTGGTAGACATGATGCTAACTCAATCTAAATAAACTAGCGACTCAGTACTGATTGCGATTTTAGAAAGAAATATGCCAATAATCAAGAAAAAAGAATATAGGCACAGGTTAGTGGTGACCAGTTTTATCTAATTAAACTGGTAAATAAAGAAAATTAAACAAACAACTGACTGTGAAAACTATTACGTAAATTAATAGAACTGAATCAATAATCACCAGTAAGATAGTGGCTATAGACTTTAATGATAAATACTTAAGTATGAGTGAGTGAGTATTATCTCGTGAATAACTTTAGAGCCCGGAGTTAATATCCTGGAATGAGGTCGCCAAATGTCACGGGGTTTTTATAGCATATACAGTATTAAAGAATATTATTCAATAATACTTAAGAACAGGACAATGAATTGTCTTGTGAAAATCAAGCAATGATTACTTTATGCCAGCTTACTTCGCCGATTCTCTAAGGACGAGAATTTATAAACTTTCTCAACAGTACATAGCAGAGACTAATTCCTCACAATTGCTGTTTGTTAGTATGTTAGCCTCTGGAGAAAGTGACTCCACCCCTGACAATCAATAACTAATGCTATTAATGATAACAGGTTCTTGCTGATGCATTAACTCCTGGTTGCACAACGGATTTTAAGCTCAATACAAAAGGACTGGCCTAAGTACCAGTTATGAATAGCAAAGCGTTTATGCAAACTAGGAGCTATAAGTGAAATAAGCTTGTGGAGAAATAAAACACGAATTTACATTACATTAAGCTCAAGAAAAAGAACTGTTAATTTTACTGATTACAAAGAAATAAATTTTATGTTACATGTTTCAAAATGAATCCAAAATAAGGAGATTGCACTCACTCGCTCACTCAAAAGCTAACTCTTAAGCCTAGGAAAAAACGAAAAGAAATACTGGTCAGAAAAGTGGACCAAGCGGATGACTGGGCATCGTTGCTGAGGAAGGACGCTGCACACGCTGAGTCTCTTGCCAAATCACGCTAGGTGGAAATTCAGGAACTCGACAACGGCGGCACCTCTACACACTGGGCCCAACCAGCTTTCACAGCACTCAAATCCTGACTGATTCAAATTGTGGGAGAGAGGCGAGTGTCGTGGCCGCACTTGCTAACGGCCAGCGAGTGTGAGTGATACACACCCGCAGTTCACTCAGCGAAGGTACTAACATCGTGCACAAGGACGGTCACTTATGAAATTGTGAAAAATGTCCTGAAAAACACTCCTGATCAGGTGAATACGTGGCGGTTAAACTGAGTGATAAATACTGGGATTCCACTAGAATTCGCGGTTTCCCATCAAAGTTAATGTCACAAGTTTATTCAAATACTTAATCGCGCCGACTCGTGACAAGTAGAAGTAGTAGTAATAATAATAATAATAATAATGATAATAATAATAACAATAATAATAATAACAGCAACTAAAAACCTTAAATGCCTGTGAAGAGTTGTAAATTGAGTGCAAAAGTCTTCAGTGCTATGGCAGCAAGACATTAAGAATTCATGGAAGAGAACAGCAAGTCTTCAGCGGATCAAAAATGTATTCTCTTGGCCCCAGTTTTGCCTTGTAATTCAGGTCACTCCCAACTTCATGGCTAGTTAGTCCTGCCTCCACCAGCTTTTAACCCCGGCAAAAAGTAGTCTGGAAGGAAATTGCCCCCACTTTTTTTTCTTTCATTTTCTTTTTTTAGTTTTTGCCGAAATGCAGGTCTTTGTGTGTGTGTGTGTGTGTGTGTGTGTGTGTGTGTGTGTGTGTGTGTAAAAATTAAGATAGATCGTCGTAAGAAAATGCATATTCTATTTGCGAAATTAAGATCATCTGAAAAATAATAAAATGTGATTTCTTTTAGGTTATTCTTGCAACATCCACATCATTTTCTGCTGCTTGGCAAGACTGTTACTGATGATGAGCACAGTAGCGCGTTTTGTATTGGTGGTAAAATTATTCAGTTTTATTCATCCTAGGCATTTCGAACTGGATGGATTAGATATTCAAGCCTTCAGTAATCTCATCCTTCTTTGTCAGCTCTCCTGAACTGAATAAAATCGTCTGGAGATAGCAAGAACAGCGTTATCCTATTGAAAATTGAATCCCTCCAGTAATCGCTAGCATTCCCTAGTTCATCTTGTAGAAATTAGCACTGACTCTTTATTCCCTTTATTTCATTCTTCCTATCGCCATGCTGTTATGTTCACTGACTTTAATATTGCAAATTTTCTTCACATTTAGAGAGACTAGAAATTTGATGGGTGGGATAAAGCCTTCCATCACCCCATCGTAACAATAGGTGGAAAGGTTTGGTGGGAGACACAGGTAGGAGCGTGAATTTCTCTCTCTCTCTCTCTCTCTCTCTCTCTTTCTCTCATGTTTCGGGCTACATGGAACGCACCTTCAGATACTTTTTTTTTTTTTCTGTGTAGCCCGAAACGGTAGAGAAAATAACGAATTCAAGCTCTAACCTGTCTCTCTCTTCCACCTACCTTTCCACTTGTCACAATGGATCATCTACATAAGGGGTCTTTTCACTGTCCAGTAAATGTCTAAAAGTTCAGTAAGATAACTGAAGTAGCAGGATCATACAAGAAAATGAAAAGAAAAAAACGGGGTCATCATTTTAAAAGTTATATACTGTATATATATCCCATTGGATCCCAGGGATGGCGGGCGAGGCATGGCACTGGGTGGGTACTAAGCTTACCGCCCTCCGCCTGTCGGCTCATAGTCGCGAAGCTCATAGGTCCCTACCGTGGGGTTCCCTACTTCATAAGGACTTGAAAAATCCCAGTTCTGTCCAGTATTCCGGACACCGGGCTCCAATGGGATATATATATATATATATATATATATTGTTACATAGCCCATGATTTCATCATCCTTTGTGTAATTTTAACGCACAGTATGCTGCATGTTTGATCACGAGCGTGTTCTGCCTCAGTCCCCCCCTTCTACCGTTATAGTAGAGTAAGTCGTTCTCTCTGTTATTCAGAGCGGGATTTTCAGCTTTTTATCCCCATGGCTTCATTTGCGCGTCCTTCTTACAAGTTGTATCAAGCTCTGGTGGCCCCTATATAATGAGCTCAGTCTCTGCATCATTGCCACTTAGATCTGCTCCTCATTTTGTTCACATCTCTGTCCTCCCCTGTACAGTTATTATTATTGTGAGTGCTCAAGAAATCTCCAAACATCTAGCAGCTGTGTGTAATTTGAGTATAACTGTTATTGCATTTTTTCCTTGTACTGTATAGCACAAGGTGTTGATTTGTAGGCCTAGTGAGGTTTTTTTGTAATTTATGTAGGATTCATTTTGTAAGTCAGTTTTAATAATAGTTTGTATCTGTAATAATTTATCTGGCATTCACTGAGTATTATCGGGTATCTCATTTTAACAGGGCTGACTTAGATAAATTTACTCTTGCTAATTTCATGTTAATAGAGGCTATTGCAGTTAACTATATATTTAACCTGTTTTTTGCCATTACATTATCCTTATGAGTCCTGAATATTTTGTTGTTAGTTTGAGCATTAAACTTTAACTTGTAATTTTACCTAACTCTTTTGCTTTGAACCTGGAACTTTACGGGACAGTAGTGATTTTTAGCATTCTCACTTAAAGTGTACATTATCTTTCTCTGTTCCGTAACATAAATTTGGCGACCTCATATCAGGATATTCAGGATATTATCATAAGGATATTGCTTGATATTTTGTGACTGTTACTTATTAATTATGTCTACTATTACTACACTTGATGAAGCCAAAGATTTTTTTGTCAAATGTGCAAACAGTGTGTGATATAGAAAACAGAACAAAGAATGAACTTAAGATTGTTGCTCAACAATTGGGATTTGTTGTTTGCTCTCATCAGTCTAAAGATCAAATTGTTGCCATGATTAATGAAAGCTTGTTTAATGTAACTCCTCCAAATGAGCAAACGCAGATTGAATTAGCTAAGTTACAGCTAGCCCTGCAGGAGGCTAAGGCTAAGGAGGCGGAGGCACAAGTTGAACTTGCTAGGATTCAGGCAGACCATGAGTATCGCATGAAACAAGGTGGAACTGGATCATCTAGCTCTGATGATTTTGATGTGGCTAAAAATGTTAAACTTGTCCCTCCTTTTAATGAATCTGATTTAACAAAGTATTTTCAGTTGTTTGAGAGGGTAGCTACAGGTTTTAATTGGCCTAAGGAGTATTGGCCAGTACTCCTTCAAACTGTTCTCACCGGTAAAGCTCAAGTAACTTATGCATCTTTGCCTCAGGATCAATCTGATAATTATGATGTAGTTAAGAGCTTGATTCTTAAGGCCTATGAGCTTGTTCCTGAAGCTTATAGAGTAAAATTTAGGACAACTTACAAGCAAGATAAGCAATCCCATGTTGAGTATGCAAAAATCAAAGAAGATCTGTTAGAGCAGTGGTTAAATTCTAAGAATGTGGATTCTGATTTTGGTAATTTAAGCAGATGATTTTGCTGGAGGACTTCAAAACGTGTATTAGTAAAGATGTAAGCCTATATCTTGATGAGAAAAGGATAGATAATTTGTCTGATGCTGCAGTTTTAGCTGATGAATATGTTCTCACTCACAAGAGATATTCTAAAGAAAAAGGGAAAGCTGAGAGTACATTGCCTCTACTCAGAGTACAGGTAACAGGAAAGAGAATAAGGATGATGTTTCTCAGGAAGTAAATACCAGCTTCACCTCTAGATTTCAGAAAAGTAAATGTACTTATTGTAGTAAGCTTGGTCATACTACGGAGAGATGTTTCAGGAGACAGCGTGATGTGAACAAAAATGAGTCTTTAAATATTCAGTCAATTGGTCTAGTGTCCACTCTTGAGAGTTCCCAGAATTCTTTAACTGAGTTAACTGAACCTGCTTTGAGGGGTAACTTAAATTCTCATGATGGAGCTCCTCTTTTGAGCAGTAACGTGGGTGACACTCTCAAGAGTTCATGTGCTAATTTCCTGTTTGATGGTTTTGTCAGTCCTCTGGACAGTAATGACAGGAAATCAGTTCAGAGATATCGTGATACAGGTGCTTGCCAATCCCTTATGCTGACCAGTGTTCTAGGCTCTAATGTTAATTCCTCTGATGAAACTGTAATCTTACAAGGTGTAGGGAATAATTACTTCTCTGTCCCTCTGTGCAGAGTGAATTTAGAGTCTGGTTTTGTTAATGGTTCCGTTATGGTTGGGTTGGTTGAGACACTCCCAATGTCAGGTGTAACTTTCTTACTTGGAAATGATATTGGTGGAAGTCAAGTGTGTCCAGCTCCTCAGTTGTCTAGTGAGCCAGTGGCTGCGTCCCAGGATTGTGATGTCCCTGATGTGTTCCCTGCATGTGCTGTCACTAGGGCTAAGTCTAAAGTTACTGGTGATTTAGAGGATAATGATGATGATGATGTTATCCTAGCTGACACTTTTCTTGCTAATTTGGACCACTCACCAGATGAGGCAGTACCCCGTAGTGTTGATAATTTGTCTCGTCAAGAGTTGGTTGAGTTGCAGGTTGCTGACCCTGAGTTGAAAGGTCTAGCTAACTCTGCTTACAGTGAAGAAGAGTCAGCCGGTGCTTCTACTTGTTATTATGTAAAGTCAGGAGTACTTATGAGGAAGTGGAGACCCCCAACAGCATCAGCCGACTGTGAATGGGAGGTTGTACATCAAGTTGTCATCCCTCGTGTTTGTAGGCAGGATATCATTAGAGTGGCTCATGATTCCAGTTTGGCAGGACACCTTGGAGTGAGGAAGACTGTGGCACGCATTTTGAAACACTTCTACTGGCCAGGTATCTTCAGGGATGTTTCCTGGTATTGTAAGTCTTGTCACACCTGTCAAGTTGTGGGGAAGTGTAATCAGACCGAAAAGGTTGCACCTCTAGTTCCCATTCCTCCTTTTGAGGCGCCTTTCACCCGTGTGTTGGTGGATATTGTGGGCCCTCTTCCTAAGACATCTTCAGGATTTTCTTATGTGTTGACCATGATTGATATGGCTACTCGTTATCCTGAAGCCATTCCACTTAGAAATATCTCAGCAAAGAACGTGGTTAAGGAAATGCTAGGGTTCTTCACAAAGTTTGGTCTGCCCAAGGAGGTACAGTCAGACCGGGGAAGTAATTTCATGTTGAATGTTTTCAAGCAGTCTCTGAAAGAGTTGGGCATCACCCAGATCAAGTCTTCAGCTTACCATCCCCAGACCCAAGGAGCGTTGGAGAGATATCATCAAACACTCAAATCGATGCTCAAGAAATACTGTTTGGAACATCAGACAGACTGGGATAAAGGTCTTCCATTCGTTGTGTTTGCCGCAAGAGAATCTCCAAATGAATCACTGGGCTTCTCACCTTTTGAACTACTGTTTGGCCATGAAGTAAGAGGACCCCTTAAGTTACTCAAGGAATGCTGGCTGTCAGAGGAAGATGACGTCAACCAGCTGGAGTATGTGATGAAGTTCAAAGAACGGCTGTCCACTGCTTTACAGCTGGCGAGAGAGAATTTAGGAGCTGCTCAGGAGAAGATGAAGACTTGGTATGATAAGAAGTCCAGGTTACGCCACTTTCAGCCAGGAGATCAGGTTTTGATTCTGCTACCAGTGCATGGGCAACCTCTTCAAGCCAAGTTTCGTGGTCCTTATTTCGTGGAGAAGAAACTCAGTGATGTCAGCTATGTCATCGCCACACCAGATCGTAGAAAGAGCAAGCAACTGTCACATCAACATGCTAAAGTTATATCACAGGCGGGACGAAAATAATCCAGTCTGCACTGTAGCTGTTCCACCCGAGTCTGCAAGTGAAGCTCTCCCATGCAGTATGAGCCTGAGTGATAGTTTGGGGAAGAATCCTGATATCATGAATGATCTCCAGACTAAGCTTTCTCATCTACCTCCCAAGGAAAGGCAGGAGTTTTCAGCATTACTGCAGGAGTACCCGCAAGTGTTCCGTGCTACTCCAGGAAGAACCACTGTGTTGATGCATGATGTCGATGTTGGAGACGCAAAGCCAATTAAATTGCCTCCTTACCGTGTGAACCCAGGGAAAGTTCCTCTCATCCAGATGGAGCTTGGCTACCTGTTGGACCACAAGATGATTGAGCCCTGTCAGAGCGATTGGAGTTCTCCTGTCACTCTGGTCCCTAAGCCAGGTGGGTCACAGCGGCTTTGCATTGACTACAGACGTGTTAATCAGATAACCAAAACAGACACTTACCCTCTCCCTCGTGTGGAAGATTGCATAGACAAGATCGGAAAGGCTAGGTACATAAGTAAGTTTGATTTGTTAAAGGGATACTGGCAAGTACCTATGACTGAACGTGCTAGGGAGATCTCATGTTTTGTAACACTAGGAAAGACTTTTGCATGTTCTGTAATGCCATATGGCATGAAGAATGCACCAGCCACATTTCAGAAGCTCATGAATGTTGTAACAGAGGGTTTGGCAGGGTGTGTTGTTTATATTGATGATGTATTAATCTTCAGTGACAACTGGAAAGATCAGCTATGCCATGTCAGTAAATTTCTTGAGCGTTTAGTTCAGGCTAATCTTGTAGCTAATTTATCAAAGTGTGAGTTTGGTCAAGCTAAAGTTCAGTACCTTGGGTACGTAATTGGTGATGGACATGTTGCACCGCCAGGAGCTAAGGTTCAGGTTATAAGTGATCTTCCCAGACCTAAAAGTAGGAAAGAGCTACAAAGATTTTTGGGAATGGTAGGTTATTACAGGAGATTTGTTCTTAACTTTTCTATTCTTGTATCACCACTTACAGACCTACTGAAAAAGGGAGTTGAATTTGTATGGACCGATAACTGTGAATCCTCTTTCAACAAACTTAAAGCTATCCTATTAAGTCAGCCAGTGCTCGCTACTCCAAATTTTGCTAAGCCTTTTAAGATGGCTGTTGATGCAAGTGATACAGGAGCTGGGGCTGTTTTGCTGCAAGAGGATGATCAGGGTATTGAACACCCTGTATCTTATTACAGTAAGAAGTTCACTCCACCTCAAAAGAACTACTCAACTATTGAGAAAGAGCTTTTGGCCTTGATTTTGGGTTTACAGCATTTTTCATTTTATTTGTGTTCTGGTTTTGACCCCATAGTCATTTATACCGATCATAACCCACTGAAATTCCTTAGTAAGTTTAAAGATAAAAATCAGAGATTGACAAGATGGAGTCTACTTCTTCAGGAGTATTCATTAGACATACAACATGTCAAGGGGAAAGAAAATGTTATTGCAGATTGTTTATCTAGATTTTAGACAGATTGTTTTAGAGTAATAAGAAATTTCCTTTGTAAATTTCTTTTTCTTTGTGGGGAGGTGTTACATAGCCTATGATTTCATCATCCTTTGTGTAATTTTAACGCACAGTATGCTGCATGTTTGATCACGAGCGTGTTCTGCCTCAGTCCCCCCCTTCTACCGTTATAGTAGAGTAAGTCGTTCTCTCTGTTATTCAGAGCGGGATTTTCAGCTTTTTGTCCCCATGGCTTCATTTGCGCGTCCTTCTTACAAGTTGTATCAAGCTCTCCTGGCCCCTATATAATGAGCTCAGTCTCTGCATCACTGCCACTTAGATCTGCTCCTCATTTTGTTCACATCTCTGTCCTCCCCTGTACAGTTATTATTATTGTGAGTGCTCAAGAAATCTCCAAACATCTAGCAGCTGTGTGTAATTTGAGTATAACTGTTATTGCATTTTTTTCCTTGTACTGTATAGCATAAGGTGTTGATTTGTAGGCTTAGTGAGGTTTTTTGTAATTTATGTAGGATTCATTTTGTAAGTCAGTTTTAATAATAGTTTGTATCTGTAATAATTTATCTGGCATTCACTGAGTATTATCGGGTATCTCATTTTAACAGGGCTGACTTAGATAAATTTACTCATGCTAATTTCGTGTTAAGAGAGGCTATTGCAGTTAACCATATATTTAACCTGTTTATTTGCCATTACATTATCCTTATGAGTCCTGAATGTTTTGTTGTTAGTTTGAGCATTAAACTTTAACTTGTAATTTTACCTAACTCTTTTGCTTTGAACCTGGAACTTTACGGGACAGTAGTGATTTTTAGCATTCTCACTTAAAGTGTACATTATCTTTCTCTGTTCCGTAACAAAATATATATATATATATGTCACGAATCAATTCGCGACATTTCCTTTTTGTGAGAAGCCACGAACTATTAGTGGAAAACTCACTGTGTATCGCTCAGTTAACCGTTTCTCTCTCCATTTTGGGGTATACTTTTCAAATAATTCGTCACCGTTTTCAGGGGTGACCGATTTGATGCACGTCACTAAGTGCGCTACTGAGCGATACTATTGTTTCTTTATCGTTCACCTCTGCTTGCCTAAACCGTTAGCCACGCCTTCTGGTAGCTTGTGCGTCCTGCCTGTACATTATTTGAATTCAGTCTTGTGTTTGCTGTGACGGAGAAAGGTTCTGTGCTCAACAAGTTGGAGAGGTCAGCTAGCACCCCAAGCTCCACTAGTACAGTAATCCCAGTACTCCCACCTTAGTGGTGATACATAGCACTCATCGACTGGTATTTCCTTTGTGTATTTTGTAGTTTTAAGAGCTTAGTTAAGGTGTTTTTCCCTAGGCGTAAGTATTTAGCTTTTGTGAGAGTGAGTGAGTGCGTCTCATTTAATTGATTTGAATTGTAACGTTAAATTTATTTTTTTGTAATTAATAAATTTAACAGTTCCTTTCTTGAGCTTCATGTAAGTAAACTCTTGTTTCATTTCTCCATAATTAAGCTTATTTCCCATATAGCTTGCATAAACGTTTGCTTTCATAACTGGTACTTAGACCAGTCTTGTTGTATTAACTTAAAATCCGTTGTGCCAGGAGTTAATGCATCAGCAAGAACCTGATGTTATTATTATTAGTATTAGTTATTTATTGTCAGGGGTGATGTAACTTTCTCCAGAGGCTAACAGTACAGTAATTCAGCAATTGTGAGTAATTAGTCTCTGCTGTGTACCGTTGAGAAAGTTTATAAATTCTCGTTCTCAGAGAATCGTGCTAAGCCAGCGTAAAGTAATCGTTGCTTGATGTAGCAAGACAATCATTGTCTCTGCTCTTCAATATTATTGAATATTATTATCAATTTAAATAATATTTAAGCATTTATATCAAAATTACCATGATATTATAAAAACCCCGTGACAATTGGCGACCTCGCCAGGATATTAACTCCTAGCTCTAAAGCTATTCACGAGATAGTGCTCACTCATTCATATTTAGGTATTTATCATTAAAGTTTATAGGCACAAGCTTACTGGTGTTTACCCTTAATTTAGCAAGTGAATTTTGCTTTATTAATCAATAGAATACTTAACTCTAGTTTATTTTTGGTAACGCCAGACAATTTTATTCGCTTCTGGGGAGTCGCCGTACCATTGTGTTTATTATTGAGTCTTCCCAGTCATTTACATTTTTAATTTATTCTTTGCCAGTTAACTGGATAAGACTGGTCACCACTAGCTTGTGTCTGTACTCTTTACTTGTGTTTATTAGTATTCGTCGCTAAGCAGTCAGTACTCAATTTCGGTTTTGCTTAATAAATTAGCGCCATGGCTACTACTGTATTTTTACAGGAAGCCAAAGAAATGGGTCTTTCGGACCCAACCGAAATTAAAGAGTATATACTCTCACGGCATAATCAGGAGTAGCAGCGCGAGAATGATGCCCGTGAAGAGCGTAAGATTCAGCGCGAATACGAGCGAGAACAGCGCGAATACGAACGTGAGGAACGAGAGAAAGAACGAGAACACGAACGGGCCGAGCGAGAAGCACGCGAAAAACATGAACTTGAAATGACGAAGCTCAAGCGAGATTCCTTGGCTTCAGATACATCTGGTGCAGTTGGTCAAAGCTCCACGAGCGTTTCCCCTGCACATGTCCTGGCGACCCCACGCATCAAACTTCCTTCATACAAGGAAAGCGAGCGAATCGAGCTGTACATAGCTCGTTTTGAGGACATGGCAGACTTATATCAACTGGATGAGGCAGCTAAGCGGCTTCAGTTTCTTAGCCTATTTGAGGGTCCTGCCCTCGATATTCTCCACAGAATTCGTGGAGACAATCTCACATATGAGATGATGAAAGCTGCACTCATTAAGGCGTATGGTCTCACAGTAGACGACGCCAAAGTTCAGTTCATGCGAGCTCGCCTCCAAGACAAGGAGACAGCTGTTCAGTTCCTTGATCGTCTCACAGCTTACTTAAATGAGTGGATGGAGAAAGATGAAACTCCTTCCACGCGTGAGGGGATAATTGACTTTATGCTGCGTACACAGCTAGAGAGGTCGTGGCCTGCTGAGCTCATAGCACAGCTTAAGATCTGCCAGGTGAAAGATGCCAGCCAAATGGCAGAGAAGGCTGACGCATTCTTTACTGCATACGGGTATCAAGCTCGTAAGCAAAACACCTGGAGCAGAAAAGATACTGCCAAGTCTGGGAAGCCGTCTCAGACCCAGCAACAAGGCCATTCTCAGAATAATGGCCAAGGTCCAAAACCGCAGTGGAAGGACCAGGGGCAAAACACTCAGAAACCTGAGTGGAAGAGGTACAACAAGTACCCTAACCAGCAGCAGTATCAGCCACGCAATCGACCGTCGGGACAAACTTTTTCACGACCAGCTCAAAAGAGGCAGGAAGCAAATGCAGCCTTCATTCCTCAGCAGCAGCACGGTGGTCACGTCCCTACCAGTGTGGGTACTTCCCCACAGTTCACTAGTCCCAAAGTGACAGTGAACCTCCCTCCACAGATGGGCAATGTTCCATCTTATAACCCACAAGGCACAATGTTTGCCACATCAATTCAGCAGCCTCATGAGTGGCTAGCTGCTTCCTCCACAGGCCCCACCACAGGTGACAGTACCTTCCTTGTACAGCCAGGGTTTGTGGGAGGCATTCCTGTGAAGGTCCTGAGAGACAATGGTTCCTCAGGTTGCTCTGTCAAGCAGAGTTTAGTTCGGCCTGAGCAGTATACAGGTCGACAGATCCATGCAAAGCTTATTGATGGATCAGTGAGATTGTTCCCTGAGGCATGTATCCAGGTGACATCTCCATTTTACACTGGTATGACACTCGCAGTTGTCATGCCAGAGCCTCTATTTGACTTTATAGTAGGCAATATTCAAGGAGTCAAGGATAATTGCTCCGATGATGACGCTATTCAGACTTCGGCTGCTGCGGTAACACGAGCCACGGCTGAGGCTCCAGACTGTGTCACCCCAGTGATCATTGAATCGCCGCAAGATCTGATGTGTAGTCAACTTGTTGTACAAGAACAACATTCTGACCCGACACTTGCTACCGTGCGGAACAAACAAAAGGGTCGAGTGATAAAGTATTCACGGGGAGGTCGAGCCAAGTTCCTTCGTAAACAAGGACGGCTCTACCGTGAGTCACGAACACCCGAGGGCGAGGTTCGACTGCAGTTTGTCGTTCCCGCAAAGTACCGCCTAGCAGTGTTAGAATGGGGTCATTGTTCAGCCTCAGGAGGTCACATGGGCAAAAGGAAGACCCAGGGCCGTATCCGAGCTGACTTTTTCTGGCCAGGGATGGGACGGGACATAGATAGTTTTGTCCGTTCCTGCAGTGTGTGCCAAAGTATCACCACTAATCAGGGACATGCCCTTCCTGTGCCATTTGTAACTAAACCTGTAATCTCTGAGTCAGTTGAGAGACAGGGTAGTGGTGAAGTGGGTGCAGACCTGACGTCTCGCCCATTGGCCCCACAGGACACATTATGTCCAGGGCCTGTACATACATATTATGTACCGTAAGTTAAGGGGGAAGTTGAGAGGCGACTTGAGGCTATGGAAGACCCAAGTTTGCATAAGGATTCTCAGCTTCCCGGTACTAATAGAAGTACTGTAGGTTAAGGGGGAAGTTCAAGAGAGAACTCCGCAGTGGCGACTTGAGGCTATGGAAGACCCAAGTTTGCATAAGGATTCTCAGCTTCCCGGTACTAATAGAAGTACTGTAGGTTAAGGGGGAAGTTCGAGAGAGAACTCCGCAGAGGCGACTTGAGGCTATGGAAGACCCAAGTTTGCACAAGGATTCTCAGCTTCCCGGTACTAATAGAAGTATTGTAGGTTAAGGGGGAAGTTCGAGAGAGAACTCCGCAGAGGCGACTTGAGGCTATGGAAGACCCAAGTTTGCACAAGGATTCTCAGCTTCCCGGTACTAATATAAGTATTGTATTGTAGGTTAAGGGGGAAGTTCGAGAGAGAACTCCGCAGAGGCGACTTGAGGCTATGGAAGACCCAAGTTTGCACAAGGATTCTCAGCTCTCCGATATTAATATAAGTACTGTAGGTTGAGGCACAGGTTGAGGACCCGTGTGCAGTTCGAGGCTATGGAAGACCCGAGTTTGCACAGGGATTCTCAACTTGCCGACCATAATCGTGTGCTAAAATTAATGGCGACCTCGAGTGTACTTTTCATAGCATGTACTGACTGCTAGCCAGAGAGAGTAATTGTAACATAATAAGAATTTTGTCTCATTGACACTTTTGATGCTCCACCTTAATTGGTTTTGCAGGTTCAGCAATGGGTGTAGCAGTTTTGCTGTGCGGACCAGCTGATCATCTGCCGCACGCTGCTGCCTCTTCTCCTCTGCCTTCGTCGTCGCCATATTATTTACTGTGTCATTTTACACGTAGGTACAGTTACACTACAACTGTCACACCTACACCGTGTATTACATACACCACGCTACACAACAATTAGTTGTCAGTGTAAATGTAGCGAATTTTCGCTCAGTTTGACCTGAGTACAGGATTTTCACCGTCGTCACGGAGTTTTTCCCTCAAGCTTGCTTCTATTAACGTAAATACGAGGTTTTTTCACTCACTGGCGACTGCGATTTTCTCCTGTAGCAGGATAGCACACACACCACAGTGTGAATCTTGTGTGACTGAGTTAGGATTTATATGTATGTATATTGAAATCATTCTTCTGAAGGAAGAAAGATTTAATTTTCATGGGGCGTAATGTCACGAATCAATTCGCGACATTTCCTTTTTGTGAGAAGCCACGAACTATTAGTGGAAAACTCACTGTGTATCGCTCAGTTAACCGTTTCTCTCTCCATTTCGGGGTATACTTTTCAAATAATTCGTCACCGTTTTCAGGGGTGACCGATTTGATGCACGTCACTAAGTGCGCTACTGAGCGATACTATTGTTTCTTTATCGTTCACCTCTGCTTGCCTAAACCGTTAGCCACGCCTTCTGGTAGCTTGTGCGTCCTGCCTGTACATTATTTGAATTCAGTCTTGTGTTTGCTGTGACGGAGAAAGGTTCTGTGCTCAACAAGTTGGAGAGGTCAGCTAGCACCCCAAGCTCCACTAGTACAGTAATCCCAGTACTCCCACCTTAGTGGTGATACATAGCATTCATCGACTGGTATTTCCTTTGTGTATTTTGTAGTTTTAAGAGCTTAGTTAAGGTGTTTTTCCCTAGGCGTAAGTATTTAGCTTTTGTGAGAGTGAGTGAGTGCGTCTCATTTAATTGATTTGAATTGTAACGTTAAATTTATTTTTTTGTAATTAATAAATTTAACAGTTCCTTTCTTGAGCTTCATGTAAGTAAACTCTTGTTTCATTTCTCCATAATTAAGCTTATTTCCCATATAGCTTGCATAAACGTTTGCTTTCATAACTGGTACTTAGACCAGTCTTGTTGTATTAACTTAAAATCCGTTGTGCCAGGAGTTAATGCATCAGCAAGAACCTGATGTTATTATTATTAGTATTAGTTATTTATTGTCAGGGGTGATGTAACTTTCTCCAGAGGCTAACAGTACAGTAATTCAGCAATTGTGAGTAATTAGTCTCTGCTGTGTACTGTTGAGAAAGTTTATAAATTCTCGTTCTCAGAGAATCGTGCTAAGCCAGCGTAAAGTAATCGTTGCTTGATGTAGCAAGACAATCATTGTCTCTGCTCTTCAATATTATTGAATATTATTATCAATTTAAATAATATTTAAGCATTTATATCAAAATTACCGTGATATTATAAAAACCCCGTGACAATATATATATATATATATATATATATATATATATATATATATATATATATACAGTATATATATATACACAACAGGGTGTCCACTAAAACACCCTCTGATTTCAAACAGGTATAACATGTAACTTTATTGTAATAATCTTTCACAGTTAGTAGCTTCAGATGCAGGATTTCATTCAGTTTCATGTGGTATAGGGTAGCATTAAAGGCACTCAATGTGTGCCCCTTTGGTTGCTCGGCAAACATCGATGCGATAGTCCAGTTCGGTCCAGACGCTCTGCAGCATATCTGGAGTTATCATGCCAACTGCTTCAGTGATCGAAATTTTCAGCTCCTCCAGGGTTGCAGGTAGTGGTGATACGTGAAGAGCACAGTTTACTTACCACCACTACCTGCAACCCTGGAGGAGCTGAAAATTTCGATCACTTGAAGCAGTTCGCATGATAACTCCAGATATGCTGCAGAGCGTCTGGACCGAACTGGACTATCGCATCGATGTTTGCTGAGCAACCAGAGGGGCACACATTGAGTGCCTTTAATGCTACCCTATACCACATGAAACTGAATGAAATCCTGCATCTGAAGCTACTAACTGTGAAAGATTATTACAATAAAGTTACATGTTATACCTGTTTGAAATCAGAGAGTGTTTTTGTGGACACCCTGTATATATATATATATATATATATATATATATATATATATAGCTCGGCAGAAAGTTGCTTAATTGCTCACACTTTACAATTTGTGTCGAAATTAGGACTGACCTCCTTTTTAGTGCAGTTTTTAGCAGTGACTTCCCTTCAAGTTATACTGTCTTGTAATCACCATGCTGTTTTTAAGAGAGATTTTCCTTGCTGCGACCAGACCATCGTAATGAACCTAGAACAACCCTTGGTAGTGAAGGGGTTAGTGAAGGTTGTAACAAATTTGTTCAGATCGATAAAATCCACTGCACCGAATGAAATAATTTAAGATTGCAAGAAACAAATTCGAAACTTCAACGTATGTAAAAATTTTTTGACTTAAAGCTAACTGCTCCCACTCGATGGTCTCTGTTGTCAGATTTAGGATCGACTAATTCTGAAAACTGTTCAAAACTTGGAAGATAAGCTTCCACTCCTAGGATGATGAGACTCGTTTGTTGGCAGCAAGAATGAAATATATACATTTTTTTCGGTATCAGAGGGTTATTGGAAACTGTTTTTAATCCTGAGACGAAGAGAGACTACTTCAGAACTGAAAGAACTCGTCTGACGGTAGCAAGATATTTTAATATTTTTGTGTTCGTTACGTGGTTAACAGAGATGATCTTTCACGCTTAGATGTAACACCCAGTAAAGATGTGGTCAAAGCTGGGAACGCTGCTATTAAAAAGTAGCGGCGCTCCCATTCCCGTTACTAGCTCGAAAAAGTAGTGGCGTTACTGGTTTCGCTACTTGATGAAATGTAGCGGCGCTCCTGCTACTTTGGATAAGAAAAAAGTACACGAAGGAAAGGTTAACAAAAATCTGTAATGTAGCAATACACTATATACTGTTTTGATAATATTAGTCAGTCTTAGTTATGTTGTGTACCAGTAATGTCAGTATATACTTATATTGAAAAAAAAAAAAAAATCATACGTAAGATGACTAGATTTACTGGAGCTAAAAGCGCGCGCGCGTGCATGTGTGTGTGTGTGTGTGTGTGTGTGTGTGTGTGTGTGTCTCTCTCTCTCTCTCTATATATATAGATAGATAGGTAGATAGACAGATATAGATATATATATTGATAGATAGATATATAGATAGGTATTGACTAATGTGACAGCGACCGCTGCTGCGCTACACCTCAAACTGAGGCTGCTAATCAAACTCTAACGTCTCATACGAACTCCGAACATACCGTACAGTACAGTGAATGGGTCGACCAAAGTTACCAGCTAGTGAGCATTACAGATTTTATATTAATAATTCGGTATTTCATTTCGTTAGGATTATACATAATTTTTCTAATTTATCCTAATTTCATAAAAGAAGGTTCATGTTATATCTAATACAATAGTAAGTTTCTAAAAGCGGAACAATTAAGATAATTTGCTCAAAAAGCGGGACATTCTAGTCACAATTTAAAAAGCGGGACGGACGTCCAAAAAGCGGGACTGTCCCGCCTAAAAGCGGGACTCTGGTCACCTTACATATACGTGTCGGTGTCACTTTAATGAAGCTTAGAGCCGAAGGTACAGGAAAGAGCTATTTACTGTGTAATGTAACAAATGTTCTTTTACATTGTTACCTACTATACCTATTGAAAGTACCATACGTCAATAAAAGGCAAAAAAATGTGGTCTACCATTGATACATATTATATAGACTTATTATATTGTCAATGATATCTGTTTAAGCTATGTACGAAAACGAAAGTAAAAATGAACTTGGGCTTTCTTTTAAAGGCTATTTATACAATAGCAATGGTTTTTTTCCATTACTTTAAACTGAAAGTAACATTCTGTTACGAAATAATAACATAGTGAGTAAGAATTATAGTCTGAAAGAGAGAGCGGGAGTTAAAGACGGGGATAGTTAGAGGTGTGTGTGTGTCCCCGTGCTGCTTGCCATCTGCCAGTTACTTAATTTAAATGATCGATAATTAACTAGCAAATACCTGTCTAATTATTGCACATTACTAATAAATAATAATAAATTACTGATGTAATGTACAGTAGAACAAACATATATCAGTTGACATAATTGACGAAAGTATTCATTCATTCATTGCCAGACGCCATGTATCCCAAACGGGGTGGCCAAGGGCTTAGAGTTAATTGTTTTACAGGGAGGGGCACTAATCCTCCACCAACCCCACTTGACACGTATTGTTTTTCATTAATAAACACAACCAAACCGTCGGCATATCTGTTTGTACTCACTGACTCTCCGGACCTGTATTCGTCGTGTGAGTAGCGACTAGCGAGGAGCGCGGTAACGCGTGAGTACAGCCAAAAAGTAGCGGCGCTCTCAGTTCTGCTGCTGGCTATAAAAAGTAATGGCATTACCACCATCGCTAATAAAATAGTAGCTGCGCTATGTAGCGCCGCTACTAAAAGCAGCGCTATTCCCAGCTTTGGATGTGGTTCATGCAGCTCCCACACATCACCGGGTAATTAAACATTGATGCCCACCTTCTGTGATATATTGATAATATATTCAGCAATAACACATAGTCTGGCAGTAGACACTAACGGCCGTGTTATTGAGAGGACAACAGTGTAATCAGTTCCCAGATTTTCTGGTGTCATTTATTGAACACGTATTATTGTCAGTGATCAACTTGCATCCCGTATTGCGGTGTGTAGTCTGCAGTGATAATGTAAGGTCAGGCAAGTTGTTAGAGGCATAGTTTTCAGGATTATCGTCAAACTTTGCCAGGTGTCTCGACACTTTCGGAACCTTACTTTTAATGATAAGGCCATATTGCCCACCATATCAGCTGTACTACGCTTGGTTTATCCATATCTGGTGTTCTGGTATCATTCGAGGTATTTTTATTAAGGTGTTGGTACAGTACAGCCATGAGCAAAAAGTCGCTAACATATCTTCGTGATCTGTGGCAGTGGAGGGTGTTTACGGGAATTATCTTTATGTGATAGCAGTAATGAACACACCAAATGAGTATGAGAAGAAGGATATTCTGTCCTTTGGGGGGTGAGGGAGTGAGACTAAGGAAAGCAGACTTCAACGCCAGACAGGAGAGTGTCGGCGAACTTTTGTTCATGGCTGTATATCGAGAAATAATGAACATTGTAAGTATTCAGGTCAAATCCACAAAAGCATCCCGCAATCCTACTTACCGGCACTACTCTTTACTCTCCAGCACTGCCTCCTACATCATCACTACGTATACTTGCTTTAAGGTCGCCATCGGCAGCCTCCGCTCGATGTCAAGTCACTTCCTCAGTCAAAAATGAGTTATAACTCGGGAACCGATGGTCCGATTGGACTGGAAATTACATTTTAAGGGTAACTTGCTCTAACAAAAATTGCGCTGCGTGCTCCAGCTTTTACAGTAACAAACAAACGTACAGAAATCGGATCACTATAGTGTAATATAGACTCATCTTTAAATTCTAAAAAAATTCGGTTCTGTCTCCATACCAGCTAGGACTAAACCCAGCTCATTATTTTGTCCACTTCACCCTCACCTCCTTCCAGTCATTCTGTTTTACAGTGTCATACAGCATATATAGAGTTCAAATCCAGTCACTCTCCTGCAGCAGCCAGCGTCGAACCCAGGTCTGTTCCCTCCAGCACAGGCCTCATCTTCCCTGTTCCCCCTTTTATGTACTCTCCCTTTATAATTTCTTACAGCACCTGAGGCCCCAAGCCCACAGCCCCTTTGTTCTGATGGGAGCGTGGATTCTCACTTTACATCTCTCATTATCCGCCTGAAAGAGGGTTGAGGAGCGGTTACTTATACTCCTTCCTCTAACTTAAGAAAACTTTTTTCTTCTTCTTCTTCTTCATTTTCTTCTTCTTCTTCTTCTTGATCATGATGATGATGATGATCATCATCATCACTACTGAAACTGGGTGGGAAGGCGAAATGACGCTCATGATAATGGTAAGGCCAGTCAGTAGGTGCTAAGTCAAATATAAAGTTGAAACAGGTGTTATTTTTTCAGAAAAGTAATGTATAAGATGAGAATTAGTGTAAGTGGAAAGAATTGTTATCAAAACTACACCCACTGTGTAAATCTGGTCAGTAAATATGTGATAGCAAGGAAATAAAGTGGAAACGGGTGTAATGTTAGCATGAATAAAACGTATAAGTTGAACATTACTGTAAGCTGTCATAATTGATGTCACGAGTACACCCACATTCTGGTCAGTAAGTATGTGATAGGAATTATATACAGTGGATGATGTTGTAATGTTAGTAGTAAGGTATTTTATAAGTTGATTACTTGTGTAAGATGAAACAAATGATATCGCGATAACACTCCCTGTGTAAGTACGCGCAAATATGACCTGGGTCACTGCTAGCAGGTGATTGACCGAGACAAGGGCGAGCGCGGGTCATGCGGGGTCTAGGACGCTGCCCGCCTGGCGGCAGGTAGGGGAGGCTTGGGTACCCGGGCGAAACGAAAATCTCGCGCGAATTTTGAAAATTGTGGAAATTATGAACCTTGCAATTGCAGGACGTTGAAGTACGTCCCCGGGATTAGCTGTGACAAAACGTGAGGACGTGAAAGTACGTCCCCGGGACGCCGCGGGCTAATGCTGCTACATCAGTTGTGTTTGGTCCTCATGATGAAATGTTTCCCGTACTAATAAAAATTTCATTGACGATCAGTGATCTAAATATTTATCTATTTGTATGTGTGAATGTGTGTATATGTATGTATGTATGTATGTATGTATGTATGCATATGTATGTATGTATGTATATGTATGTATGTATGTATATGTATGTATGTATGTATGTATGTATGGTCTGTATATATCGATGTTTGAATGTCTATGTATGTTTTTCTTTTCTTATGTATCCGACTCTTGGCATAGGCTTGACAGCCTGGTCCCAAGTCCCAGTAGTCCTCCTACATACCATACACCTCTACATGTCACCACTTCAGCGCTAACACCCACCGTCCATATTGAATACATGCTAGGGCTGTCTCATACAGGACTGGTGTATTGGTATCAGCTGGGATATTATAGGACAAGTCGGCGGGTCTTCTGGTAGATCGGTAAAGTCTGATTTTGTTAAACTGAAATCCCTAAACTGTTCCGTGCCCCAGCGGAGATTTGAACCTGGGTCCGGTAGGATTGCAGGCCACCTCTCTACCGACTATGTGTGTGTATGTGTATGAGTGTGTGTGTGTGTGTGTGTGTGTAATATATTTATAATGAACACACACACACACACACACACAAAAGCGACGGGACCCCACGAGCGTAACTCATTTCCTGTATATCACAACTAGGTAAATACACACACACACACACACACACACACACACACAGTCTGGTCAACGCTTGTACTCTCTTCCAGGTAATATCATGTGATTCTGTTTACCTGAGTCACGGGAACAAGAGTGTTATAATTTCCCCTTCAGTACAAGTCACTATGGTCCGTACTCTTGTCGGTTATGGAAGCTCCCTAACACCCTTTCTGAACGATTTATTTTGCTTATTACACATTACTATCCTATTCCAAGTTACATAAATCCTTCCTAGATCGCCATACACTGTTTACATAACTTACAAAAGGATATTAACCACCCATATCCAGAAATGAATCGCTAAGGAAGAGGTGTTAGGGAGCCTCCTAACATGACGAGAATACGAGCCTATGAAGAACGGTATTGATGAACGCCAGGCAGGGATGGGTAGAATATGGTCAGTAAATATAACATTTTGTATGCAGGGTGAAAAAGAAATATTCAAGATTTTGTTTAGCCTCCCCTCGAAAACCATCCACTCATATTTATTCTGCATATAATTCTCTCTCTCTCTCTCTCTCTCTCTCTCTGCCAGTCAACAATATAGCACCTTACCTAATACGTTTTTTTGTGCATTTGTTGACTGTTTAAAGCTTACGTTATTCTGGCCTGCAGCATCGGGTTTCATTTTTATATTTTCGGTATAAACTTAAGGCTGCTGAAGGGTGGTCAGGGCAAAACATACACCTTTTTCCGTCCCCTGCCCCTGCCTGCCAGTTAACATTATTATGCTTGCCGATACATTTTTGCTGTTGTGTTTGTGTTCAGTATTGGTTTAACGATATTTTCTTTTTACTTTGATACTATCTTTACGTTGTCAGTACAGTAATGAGGTAAGACTACGTCACAACACACAGCTTTTCACACCCTCTCTCTCTCTGCCTGCCTTGAAAATAGTAACACAGTTTGGGTGGCGATTTTGTTAAGTATGCTTACGTCGTTAGTAGTAGTAGTAGAGCAACCCCGTTCTATCTGACAGAGCAGACCCATCAACTGGAGGCAAGCAACCGCCCCTGCAGGGCCATCCTGTGCAGTGAACCGGCGTTCTCCTGCCGTGGACAGCGCTTCGCCACAGTGAGCGGCGGGAAAAGTGTGGAGGTTTGGTTCCTGCATGGACGTCGCACCATAGTACAGTAGGTTGCACATCACCCCGTTGGATGGTCACCGCCCAGCGTTGTAAATGGTTTCCTGGGTTACGGGAAGCCTTTAGGCTTGTCACTCAGTGTAGAGACACCTTGGAAAGAAGTAGACAGCACTACATCAAGTGAGTGAATGATGGTCTCCACAGCGTACCACCGTAACGTTGTAAGTGCCTTGTAGCTTTGGGTTTCGTCAATTTTTTTTTTTTTTTTTTTTTTTTTTATTAAAGGCTGATGCAAACCAATAATACTTTTTTTTTCCCCTCCTCTGTCCCTGCCAGCGGCCCTTGTTTTGTTTGACCTGATAAAGATATGGTGCTGACTTTCCTGATACGTCATATATTTACGGTGTAAGACTGAGCGAAGCCCGCGCTAAATCACACATCATTCCCAGACTCTCCTCCTGGCAGTCAGTATTATTACTCATGTTTAGTGGTGTGATTTTTTTATTTTTTTATTATGCTGGAGGTACATTACTAAGGCGAGACACACACAGCTTTTTCCTCAGTCTTCCCCCGTTTACTGATCAACAGTATAACAATATAATACGTATGTTCCGTTTTTATACATATATATTATAAAGTATTTTTGTTACCGATATCACCCTTACATTATTAGGCGTTTTAGCTTTCGATGTATCCCTTTTCCAGACAAAACTGAAGTAAGACCACGCCAGAATAACCAACTTTTTTCTCCATCATCTTTTCTCCCCGCATCCGTGCCTGTTTTGGTTTCTCAAGGCCGGCGCCGCTGCTCCTCTCTTTCCTTCCTGAATTTTCCCCTGAGTGAAAGCCATCGCCCTCGGTGTTATCGGCAGACACGTCGGGCGTCATCCCTGAAAATGCCCAACACTACCGTCCATCCACGAGAGGCACTGCGGATTTGCTCTGGATTTTCTCTTCAGGTTCTCTAGAAGTCTCGACCAGGAAAAGATCGCGGTGTTAGTGGAAATGTACGGCGATTTTACGAGGGGAGATAGAAATCGAGGCATTACGAATATAAGGGGGGAAAAAAGTCAGTTTGTCAAATGATCAAAATACTGCATGTACTTTAAAAGTTTAAGCAAAGAAAAGACATTAGGGAGTTAATAAAAATGTATAGGTAAATGAAAGGACTGAAAATGGTGTCATTCTTGTTTTACGTGGGAGAAAACCTTAGAGGCATTACGAAAAAGTAAGGGGACAAAGAAACTGACTTAGTTGCTGAAAGACAAATTCACATATATTACACAGTAGTCTGATCCAAGGAGTATTGTTTACCGAAATATATTAGGAAGTTTGGAAAATATGAGAAAGTAGAGCATTCAATTTATCTGGGAAATTGGCGGAAAGAGTGTTGGATCCAGAATACAGTGAAGAGGTGACGTTGATGATGGCTATCAGATACCATTGTTTCTCCCTGCCCATGTCTTGCTGGAGGAATGGGCATGGCACGCAATTTTTTCATTTAAAGGAGGAGGAAGAGGAGGAAATAGTTCAACGAGAAACCGTTACCTTAGTAGTCGGGAGCGTAACAAGAAACTTATAATACTGTTTTTTGGCAACTGCGAGTGGACCTTACCATGTAGTGCGGCTGCAAAGTTTTGTTATGCTTGTTTTTAACGTCCACATTATCAAAACTGAGACACGAAGAGATCAGCAAGCCCATAGATTTGTAGTCATTTATGGAACACGTGTAATTGTTGTATGTGGTCAACCTGCATCCCACAGTACAGAGTGTAGTCAGCAACGATACAGGAAGGTCAGGTATGACCTGTTAAAAATACATACATAAGAAATACGTGTATTTTGAAAACCTAGGGGTGTGTCTACATTCTGACGTTTCCAGTTTTAATATAATGGCCGTAAGAGTGTGTCTCCCTCCAATAAAAGAGGGCAAATGGATAATATAAGCATTATGGGATTTCATGGAATTGAAATGTGATTGTAACAGCCCACAGTACTCTAAGTATTGTTTCGATATGTATAAAAAAATATCACCTCTGCCTTGGTCACATATATATATTACTATGTGCCATTTAACGTCAGTGAGTCATAGGAGCCCGGGTGTTAATATTTCACCACCAAGCCATCCATGATTAGGACGAGTCTTGTATTCTGTTTCAAGTACCACCTCCCTTTTTTCTTTTCTCACTGATTAAAAAAAAGAAAAAAAAAAAAAAAAAAAAAGATGGGGAGGCTTGTATCCTGCAGTGAACTGACCCAGCATGATGGTGATGCTCACTTTTCCTCAGTCCCTAATCTCTCCTTCATTCCCTCACCTGCTCTCATTCTCTCTTCGTTCCATCCTTCCTTTCCACCCAGAGGCGTACCTAGAGATTTGGGGGCCCGGGGGGCTAGGTTCTTTGTGAGGCCCCCTTCCTGGAGGGGGGCCCCACAAAGAACCTAGCCCCCCTCATTCTCAAAACTTATCTAATATCTCAGCCGAGATTGTCGGGATGATAAAGATATATATTTTTAAATATTAATAAAAAAGCTTATAAATTTTTAAGGATTTTGGGGGCCCGGGGGACAGTTTCAAACAGCCCCCCCTCCCCCGCCCCCCCTCAGGTACGCCACTGCAGTTCCACATCACTATCCTCTTTCCCATTCATTCTTCCAATTCTTACCTTCTCTTACTCCCACCTCCTTTCCCATTCCCCATCTCTTTTGTCTCCCATTCTCCATCCCATCTTTCCCTCTCTTCCCACTTTTCCTCCATCGCCTTTCCTTTATCCCATTCTCCTTGAGTCTTTTTTATCATTTCCATTCATTCTTCATTTCCATCTCATTACGACTTTTTCTCTCTCTCCTACACATTCTCTCTCACTCCCCCCTTCCTTGACTTACCTCGCTCTGTTTTCGTATACAACACCTAGCATTCTCTCTCTCTCTCTCTCTCTCTCTCTCTCTCTCTCTCTCTCTCTCACACACACACACACACACACACACACACACACACACACACACACACACACACATGTCATAAAGACTTTGTAGTTACTTGTAGAGAAGTATATTTTAGACTTGTGGTCGAGCGGCTTTTATATCTTGTAGTAGTTTCCCCACCAGATGTCATGTAGTGACGGGAGAGGTAAAGAATAGTATGGGACTATTTTTATTTGTCTTGGAAATATTAAACAGGTATAATAGTATAAGTCCTGGGTAGCTACCTCCCTGTCTCGCTATCTCTCTCTCTCTCTGTTCTAAGGCTAATCTCCGTCTCGACCTCTCTCTAGGGTCGCTTGTCTCCTTCTAAACTCTCTTTCCTAACATCTCGTGTAGTAGGGTGTGTGTGTCACGTATGTTCCTCATGGCAACAGAACTTTCTCACGAGAGGACTGCTGACAGCTAACTGCATCATCTCCTTACTGGCCGCTGTCGTCAGCTTTCCTCCGTGTAAGCGTTTAGCGCTGCTCGCTTCTCGCAAACACAACACCTTCTCATCATTTG
Source organism: Coenobita brevimanus (assembly GCF_032717465.1). Lineage (NCBI taxonomy): Eukaryota > Metazoa > Arthropoda > Malacostraca > Decapoda > Coenobitidae > Coenobita > Coenobita brevimanus. The sequence goes on from NC_136954.1 coordinate 33,759,108, forward strand.
ACTTCCTGCTTCTATCTGTCTCTCTATCTATCTATTTATTTATCTATCTATTATGTAGTCCTATATTTGCTCTGCCGCGAAAAATGGCGTACCATCGACATTTAATAGTTATAATATATTAATACATACTACATACACATTATAATGAACTTATAAGCTAATTAAGTGAAATACATAATATTGTAAAGTAACATAATTGTATGAATATTGTATACATATATTATTCATAGTAAATAGTGATTATTCAGTAATATTACGCATATAATTGTGCAATGGTAATACTGCTAGGTTATACATTACATATTTGAGTTATCACTTTAGTAATGTCTAATATTTCACCTAACTTGTATGATGATACTGGTAATACAGAATTGTGCTATAATTGTATGACTTATAATATTGTACTAACATTGTGGTACTACATAATTGTGTTGGCCTTATAATTGTAGTTACATTTTGTTAATGCAACTATTACATATGTGTCTTGGCCTTATAATTGTAGTTAAAGTTACATAAAAGTTACATCTTGTTAATGCAACTGTTTTGTCGTTACATAATTGTTACATATCGTTTGTAGGTACATAATTGTTGTTAAAGTTACATAAAAGTTACATCTTGTTAATGCAACTGTTACATAATTGGCAAAGTGTAACATAATGCAATCGTTTGTCGTTACATAATTGTTACATATCGTTTGTAGGTACATAATTGTAGTTAGTGTAACATAATGCAATCGTTTGTCGTTACATAATTATAGTATGGAGTTACATAATTGTAATAACTGCAGTCCTAACATAGGCTGCGGTCGATGATAGTGATGATGTGTCGTGCCACTTGTATGTGGAGACAACAATTTGCTTTTTTGTTTGTAGATTATGTGGTATTTTGACTTATGTAGTAACATTTACACTTATTTTCATTTGTTTGTTATGTGATCTTACTCTATTTCTCTTTTTTCTGTTTTACTTTTCTTTCTTTCTTTCTTTTTTTTTTTTTTTGTATGTATTGATTTTCCATAGTTTGTTTCTCTTTGCTTGTGTACGCTTGTTTCCATGTTGTTCATGGTTACATAATTACTGGCTAATTTTCTTGGGATACTTTTTTAAAGTTTAGTTTATATTGCACAGATACTATAAAATGATATTATATAGTCCCATATTTTGTTATTTTATATAAAAAAATATATACATATACACTATATACAGTATTAACTATACACACTGATTCGTTGTTCACCTGTACCTATCGTGAGTAATATGTGTGTCAGCACTGTGTGGAAATCATTGTCTTCACGATTGTGTTGAAGATGTTCACTCTTGCTAACGGCATTTGTGTTGGCCATTTTTTTTTTTTTTCGTAAGTTAATTTATCTGTTTCCACTAGGTAGCTTTAATTAATAAATGTTTAATACAGTTCTTTTAATTGCTCACTGAGTAATTGTGATGGTATATTTTCTTTATCACTTTGTAGATATAATTAATGTATAGTTGTATGTATGAAACACGTATTTTACGTAGGTATAAATGGTAACACTCGTTGGTAGTAAATAAATATTATAATAAATGAATGAATATATACTGTGTAGAATGTTTATTGTTGGTGCAAGTATTTAATGATTGAATTATGAAGATAATTGAAGTAAGTATGTGTATTTAAACTGTAACTATACAGCACGTTTTATATGTTTGTGCAGAAGCTTATTTTCTATCACTGTGTATTGTATAAATGAAGTAACTATGTAACTTACTAATTTTTACCGTGGTGGGAAATGGTGTGAGTGGTGGTGCAGGTGGTGTGTTGACTGACGTGGCGTCTGTTCAGCAAGCACGCATGATGACCTCAACTTCCCACACTGGTAGCTGTGGTGAGTGAATGAGTAGCGATGAGTAACTTGAGTGAAGACGGGTGAGTAAGACGAGTTGTGAATATGGACTTGGTGTTTGCTTCGTGCATTGACCTCTGGGTCAGCAGGCGGGAGGGAGTGGTGGTTATGAGTTGTGAGTCGTCTCTCACTCTTCGTTTGTTTGTTTGTTTGTTTTCTTTCTTTCTTGATGTATTCTTGGTCCTTTCTCTAGTGATTTACTCGTTGTGGGATGAAGACTGCCGCTTCTTGTAGGTGCGTGTAGAAGATTATACAGACGACGCAGAGTTGTTAATTGTAGTTGATTGTAGATGGTTGTAGTTCGCTGATTCGTCGTAGACCCGTAGACTTTGTAGACTATTCGCACTGTAGGCTGTATTTTGTAGGATTCAATGTTGAACTGAAGCTAATCTTGTAGAGTCTCGGTTGCTTTTTGTAGAAATTTGCTTTTAATTCGGAGACGATGTCCGCAGATTTGCTGGTTTGTCGTTAAGCTACTTGCAAGGCGTCGAGTGATCTCTTGACCTCTGCATCAGCGTAATGATCTGGGAGACGGAGGGGGCAGGAGCTGATATTGTTGGTTGTTGTCAATCTTGATATTTTGTAGGAATTTAATGTTGATTCGTAGACGAGGTTCGTATACGTTCGCTGCTACCAAATGTCATACACACACACACACACACACACACACACACACACACACACACACACACACACACACACACACACACACACACACACACACATCCAGTCTACTTCATCTACAATGCATTGGCTCGTGCTTTGCCTCGTTTTATGTTTTGAGGCCTATAATTGCCTGATTTACATACATATTTACATAGAGACAAGAGCTGTATGCAAATTCTGTCCCCCTCCCCCTCACCACCTGGTCCAGCATTCTAACTCCCTCCTCCCCCCTTTCCTAACTTCCCACCTCCTGACTCCTTCCTCTCATCCCCTCAGCCTCTCCCCACCTGCTTCCCTTACCACCCCTTCCCTTAGTCTACCCTCCCCGCTCTAGTCCCTCTCACATTTAGAAGCCTCTCGTCCCCTCTCCCCCATCCTCGCTGCTTTTGACGCCTTCCCTCCCCCCCCCCCATCCTCTCTTTCACCCTTATTCCCACCCATTCTTAGTCTACCTTCCCCTCATCCACCAAGGCTTCTTATCCCCTCTTCTCCCCTTACCCCCTCCCCAGTTTAATTTATCGTACCCCCATTCCTGTAGACTGTGTGTGTGTGTGTGTGTGTGTGTGTGTGTGTGTGTGTGTGTTTACTGCTATCTTACATACTGCTTCTTCTGTACAGTATGTTTTGTAGTCTTTCGCTGGTATTGTAATTTGATTTACGTTGTGATAATCTATTCAGCAAAGCCAGCGTTATGCGAGCCTGAGAGTGTTACCTGTGGCCAAGTAAACCACACCCGTCACTGAAGTAAAAGAAACACAATTGCCAGCGGAACATGGGAGGCGTGAATGTGACTGCTGGAATCATTTTTGCTCGGACTAAATTGTCGCCACTGCCGCCATGTCCATCACCAGGAGGAGGCTGTATAATTTCCATGTAAGATTTTTTTTTACGAATACTCAAACGTTGCCCTGGTTATTTTTCGTGTGTGTGTGTGTGTGTGTGTGTGTGTGTGTGTGTGTGTGTGTGTGTGTGTGTGTGTGTGTGTGTGTGTGTGTGTGTGTGTGTGTGTGCATTTCCAGTGTCGCCATTTTGACGGGTACAAGCCTGTTTGTCACTTTTTCAGGGTTGTGTGTGTGTGTGTGTGTGTGTGTGTGTGTGTGTGTGTGTGTGTGTGTGATTTAGCATGTAATTTCCATGTTATGAAAACGCTGTTGATAGAAAACTGATGAAAATCGTGCCTGACAATCATATATTAACAGACTAACACGGAGGAACAAATGCAAATGCCAGACACGCAACATCTCGCTCTCGTTGGGTGTGTCAGGTTAAGCACTGCAGGGGAACACTGTTTTAAGGTAATTTAGTACATACAAGCATGCTGGCTTATTTGGGGGAATGTAGAGACAGTGGGATCCATTTTTAGGGGGCAGGGCATCGCTTAAGTTTATATTCTGGCTACCGATTGGATGGTTTCTTTCAGCTCAGAGGAAGACCATGCCCTTTAGAGTGTTAATCCAGAAGTACTTGTAGATAGATAGATAGATAGATAGATGGATGGATGGAGCTACTGTTGTGTATGTGATGCGTTTGTAATCGGTGCAGAAGTGGTAAGAAGAGAGTGTCAGACTTGAAACAGCAGAGGTGGAAGTAGTAAAGATGAAAATGACAGAGAAGGAGATTGCATGATCATAGTAAAGGAGAGGAAAATGATACAAGGGTTCAGCAGTATGAAAGAGAGGTAGCAGGTTTAAAAGAAGTGAAGAAAGACAGATTAGAGGGAAAATAGCAGGGATGAAATTAGCCGAGGCGGAGACTGAAGGAACATAGTGGAGGAGAGGAAAATAATGCAGGGTTCAGGATTATGAGAGAGGTAGCAGGTACAGAAGTGGCAAGAGGAGTGCCCTGGGATGGAAGCTGACTGATGCAGGAGGGTGAAGTTGTCATTCTTCTCTTTCATACAGGCCATTGAGAGAGAGAGAGAGAGAGAGAGAGAGAGAGAGAAGCGTATCTACCCTGAAAGGAAACTAATACAAAGGGGCTTAGCTCTCATTCCTCTCTCCCTAACAAGCCATTGACGTCAAGAGCAGCAGTTGACGTAAGAACAGTGAGTTAGTCCCCGGCCTGACAATGACCAAGTCCTTCTTGGCTAATTGGCTGATGTGTCTCGCTACCTGAGTGCACGCGTTTCCCGCTCCTGGCCCCTCGTATGGCAAGCAACAATCCTTCAGTATTCACCAGGGATAAGGCGCAAAACATTATGCTTGGGTACAGAAGTGCTGATCAATTACCTTATATTTCCTGTACACGGTGGTCCATACATAGCGCTCCTCTTCTACTCTGCCGGGTGATTTCTCGCGTGTTGCGGGGACTGCCCAGTCATTGTCGTCAGTGTCTTCCTGCATCATCTATTGATTTCCAGTTCCTACTGCCACATTCACGCCCACACCAGCATACTCAGTCTTTCCCTCAGCACACGAGGTACTGTCAGATGAGTTTCCGGGAGGAGGGGGGGGGGAGGGGGATGGCGCACTTTACAGGCAGCCCTGTATTTGTAAATCAGGTGATACTCCTGCAATATTCAGGTAGATATATTACAATACGGATTTTCCCTGCACGTACAAATTCACTACAGTACACCTTCTTGAGTATGGTATAGTGTTTACTTAGCTATTGGTATTTAATTCACTTGAAAAAAAAATACAGCTCATGCAATAACCCTGCGATTGATATATTGCAGTGCAGAGAATCTCGGTCACTTATGACGAACTTTCGCCAGAACAAAATCGTCTGGCGTTGGGTGAAATAGAATACCAAGAGAAAGTTACTAGTGAAACATTAACACTCTCAGGCTCGTGTGACGCACTCTCTATTGAACATTATCGCCTGACTTCAGCTGGCATAGAATACTACGAGTGTACCGACCGCGAGTGTTAATAATTGATAAACTATTTCACTTTGCATGTGGAAGCAGAGGTACGTCCTAAGCTGCCTTATACAGTTGACTGAAATACCACAATAGTTCTTCAGTATTCACGTACGTATATAGGAACACAGATTACCCGCCCATATGGCATCAGAATAATATGCTCGTTACCAGAGTCTTCTCTTCCAGCTAACGTCAGGCGATTTTATTTAGCTTGGAATGAGTCATCGGAGCCTGATATTATAACGCAGATTAATCTTACGTGAGGGAACATAGAAACCTGTGTTGCTCTTCCGCCTCCAGTTATAGTTTTTATCCAATATTATGAAAGTTGCAGGTAATTCCAGGCAAATTTTCCCTTCGGTTCTGTTATATGAAATGGCAAATTAAGTTAACAAATAAGCAAAACGTATTACCAGGACAAAATTTCATTTCGCTTTAGTATTGTGAAATGGCAAATCAAGTAAAAAAAAAAAAAAGCAAAACATATTACCACTGTGCATGGAAATGTAATTACTTCATTACGATGACATTGTTGCCATATTGCCAGATGATTTTATTTAGCGTAGAATAAGCACTGTGCACAAAGAAGAACACTGCTCCACTCTATATATTTGTTATGGTGATCACTTACAGATCAGCATCAGCAGGGTACATAAGTAACTCGCATACTGTTAATTCATTCTCGTATATAAGTGAAAAAAGTGGCCAAGCATTACTGTTTCACACACACACACACACACACACACACACACACACACACGCACACGCACACGCACGCATGCACGCGCGCGGGGTGGTAGACCCGCATCTGTTCGCCTTAAGCCTGGCGTCACATATGTTGCTGGTTTCTCCTCGTAGGAAGGTCTAAAGGGGAGTTCAGTATCCGTAGAGAGAGAGAGAGAGAGAGAGAGAGTGAAATTTAGTTTGAATTGGCCTTGTTGTCGTGGGATTAAGAAACTTATCTTCCTTCACAGTATTTTTTACACATTACACAATAATAGATTCTTCGTTATTGGAAATATATCGTATTAATATCGACAGAGTTTGCATGAATAACACAGGACAAAAGCTTGCATGGGAAGAGTGTAGTGGAGTGTAGTACAGGTGTATGTAGTTAAGTGTAGTTGTGCGATGTATGGTGGTGAGATGTGGCAGTGTCTGGTGTACGTGTTGGTGTAAGGTGCGACCGTGCGAAGCGTGCCAGTGTGAAATCTGGTTGTGTGATGTGGTAGTGTGAAGCGTGAGAGGGATTTGGATGTCTGTAGTCTGGTAGTGTGAGATATGGCAGTGTGTGATGTGACTGTGTGAGATCTGGTAGTGTGATGAGGTAGTGTGAAGCGTGAGAGGGATTTGGATGTCTGTTGTCTGGTAGTGTGAGATATGGCAGTGTGTGATGTGACTGTGTGAGATCTGGTAGTGTGATGTGGTAGTGTGAAGTGTGAGAGAGAGATTTGGACGTCTGTTGTCTGGTAGTGTGAGATATGGCAGTGTGTGATGTGACAGTGTGAGATTTGGTAGTGTGTGGTTTGGTATTTGGAAATGTGGCCGTATGTGGTGTGGTAGTGTAAGGTGTAGCTCGAAATACCGTACAATGAAGTGTGGCGGTGTCTGATATGCTGGTATGATGTGTAGAAATATGAGGTATGGTAGTGTGAGGTATGTCAGTGTGAGATATAACCGTATGTATAAGGTGTAGCAGTATGAGGTGCAGCAGTGTAAAGTGTGGAATAGTGAGTTATAGCTGTCTGTGATGTTGCACTATGAGATGTGTCAGTGTGAGATATGGTAGTATGTTGTGTAGCAGTAAGAGATGTGGTAGTGTGAGATGCTGAATTTTGGCAGTGTTAGGTGTGACAGTGTGTGATGTGGCAGTCTGGAATGTGGCAGTGTGAAGTGTAGCAGTGTGAGACGTGACATTGTGCGATGTGGCAGCACAAGGTGTTTCCGGGGTGAGGTGTGGCAGTTGGGGATGTGGCACTGTAAGATGTTTGTGAAATATGTTAATTACGGTATCTTCTAATGCACAGGTAATTTTTTGACACCCTATTTTATTGCAATAAATTATATTAACATCTTCAGGCCAAGGACGTCGTTTCCATGTTTTGAAGCTATTTCCAGACAGTTTTGTTCAACGCAGGAAAGAGTTTGAGAATAGTATTGGTTTTATATATATCCTTCATTACCCGCTTCACTGCTAAGGGGGCACTCATTATGTGAATCAAGTAGTTTAATAAGACCAAGAGTAAAGTAAAAACAATACGTCCTGGGAGTGAAGGAGTCAGGTTGTGTTGTGGGCGTTGGATTTAAAGTGGGTACCGTCTTGTTAACAGGTCCTTCATATCAACCCACTAACATGTTTTAGGGCCTTATCGAGTGTGCCAGAGGAGGCTTCGTAGCATCCCAGTCTTTGTGGCTTCTTTTACACCTTAAAATTTATTTGTATACATATATAGTTTTAATTTGGACATAATTTACATCAATAGCATGTAAGAGGATACTGAGATGTATTATGCTGAAGAAAATGCTAAGGGAGAGTTTTTCGAAATCTTTGTAGCCATTTATAATACGACCCATGAAGACCCCCCCACTGATACCGTAATACCAGAATGGAATGTGGTATCCATGGCGTATAACACAAGAGACAGTAGGTGTTAGTGCCCAAGTGCCAGAATGACGAGTGAGAGCTGCAGAGAACCAGCACTTTGTTGATATGTCGGAGGTGGATGACTGGACCTCTGAGACGGGTTACGTAAACTGTGCCTAGTGTCCAGTGGGGAAAAAAATCCAAATAAACGTAAAATTCTGCAGAGGACAAGCCCTCTATTGGTGTGTCGTAGGTGGATAACTGGATTTTGGAAATGGGCTACCTAACCTGTGTCCAGAGTCGAATGAATTAAGAAAAAAAAAAAAATGAAGAACTCGAAAAAGTCTAGAGTCAGATAGATGAAAAAATACCAAAAAGTTTTTAAAATTCTGTCATCTAATATTTCTAGTGTGAAGTTAAAAACGACACGTATTTCTGATGTAATTTTCGAAACACGGGAAAAATTCAATCACCATTAGTTTAAAAATATATATAAAATGTCGGGACACTTTTTCCACTCAAGTTCGGGGAGATTAAATTAGAGAAAACGAAACTCACTTTTTTTTTTTTTTTTAGGTTAGGTTCGATGAGCGATACATTTAACCTACCTTACCCGAAGCATGCTTTGATTAATGTTTATAATAAAGTTAACCTCTTTATTATGACGATGAATAAAGTTGTTTAGTAATAACAAAAATAAAAGGTGATATCGTCGTATAAGGATTTCGGGAGATTTTTATGGACATGGACTGGCCACATGTAAGCTGAGACAAAAATACCCTTTCGGTAACGAGAATGATTTAGTTAAGCTTTCTGTCGTCAACTTAGGGCCAGACAGCCTCACCTCACGTCGTTCCAATACCCCTTATCTTATCTCAGCCATCCCACCCCCTGACTCCAGCCACCTCACCAGAACTACCTCCTTTGACTCACTGATCTCCTTTTTCACTCTCTTTACCTCTTACACTTCCACCTTCACTTAAACCCTTCATTTCAAGCCTTCTTACTTCCTCTTACTTCCCTTTCCTAAGGCCAGTCCCTCGCCTTCACTTTCCCCTACTCATTACCCCTCATTATTCCCTTACCCATTACCCCACCAATCATTGGTCCACCCATTTCCACCAGTCCTTCCCCTGCCCATTACCCTTCCCTTCATTCTCCTTCCCATGACCCCTCCCTTCATTCCCCTACCCATTACCCCTCCCTTCATTCCCCTACCCATTACCCCTCCCTTCATTCCCCTACCCATTACCCCTCCCTTCATTCCCCCACCCATTACCCCCCCTTCATTCCCCTACCCATTACCCCTCCCTTCATTCCCCTACCCATTACCCCTCCCTTCATTCCCCTACCCATTACCCCTCCCTTCATTCCCCCACCCATTACACCCCCTTCATTCCCCTACCCATTACCACTCCCGTCATTCCCCGACCCATAAGCCCTCACTTCATTTTTCTTCCCTTCCCCACACCTCTGCCTTGTCTCATTTCTCCCCATTTTTCCCCCTGTCTTACTTTCCCCTTGCCCTTCCCCCTACTTCACCCCTACCCATATTCTCTCTTCTACCCCTTCCTCCAGTCTTTCTCCCCTTCTCTCACCCCTGCACCCCCCCTTCCTTTCACTTCACCTCTACCCATCTCCTCTCTTCTACCACTTCCTCCCCTCTTTCTCCCCTTCTTTTACCCCTGCACACTCCCCTCATCACAACAAAATTTCACTTACCCCAGTTCCTCCCATACTTCCACCCCATTTCACGCCTTACCACCCAGCAAATCACCCCTTACCCCTAATAATCTCCCCTCCTCTCACCCCAGGTCATCACCCTCGTCACCCCAGATCAATTCCCCTCACTCGACACAATCCATGGAGCAGCCAGCCAGCGTCCTCTCTCCAGCCACTGGGGGGCGTATTCTCGCTGCCATGGGGACTGTCGTAACACTTCTTCCTTAGCTATTTATCCTGCCTGTTACAATTTAAAATTCTATTGTGTGCCCTTGATTCGGATTTTGTTGATATTAGAAAGGCAGAAATAAAATACCTGTACAAGTAAATTAATAGAGTTCAAGCAGGGATTCGTAATTAGATAAAACTACCTCTAACTCGTTCAGTAAAGTGAGCCATTTTCCCTTGCTACCACCACACAGTTTTCGTTAGGACCCCCCCCCCCATATTTTTTTGAGGGGGGGAAGTGGTTAAGAATACCCCTAAATAAGAGAACTATGCTGTGATAGGAGGCAGAGGGGAGAAGGGAGTGGAGGAGAGGGGAAGTGAGAGGGCGATGAGAGTGATCAGAGAGGAGGGAATAGAGGGTAGTGGGGAGGCAAGATGGAAATGAGAGCGGGACAAGGAAGAAGAGAGAGAGAGAGAGAGAGAGAGAGAGAGAGAGAGAGAGAGAGAGAGAGAGAGAGAGAGAGAGAGAGAGAGAGAAGGGAGGGTGACAAGAGAGATAAGCGAGGGATGATGAAGGGTGTCAGAGCCTAGGGTGAGGATTGGCCGAATTAATAGATGGTAAGGAGGGGGATAGAGTGAGGGGGAGAGGGAGCAGGAAAGAAGGGAAAGAGAGGCAGAAAGAACGACGAGGAAGGAAAAGGGAATGTTGGTTTCATTGTATTCATATCGTCTCTAAAGTATTTTCAGAGTAGGATAGAGTTCAGAAAATGATGGGGTTGAATATAGCCTTCATTATTCACTACAGCATAACAGATCTCTTGAAGGTTTCAGGAAATAGCCGGACGTCATTTCCGTTTTATATTTGCTCCCTCTTATCGATTATATTTGGGTGGGATAGAATTTTTACTGCATGGCTTAACTGTAGCCTGCCTTATAATAGGCGTACATAAACCTTATTCGACAACTGACGTTTCACCTTTTTTTTTTTATTTCTTGTTACCTTTGGAGGATTTTATTCGTCTTTGCCGTTTCATCAATAGTGTGAGCGGTAGCTGAGTTCGTCCGCTCTTTGTCTCGTGATTCTCATTGGTTAAGGAAGCTCCTTAACACATTTTCCAAAACGATATAATTTGCTTATTGCACTTTACTGTCCCCTTCTGTGTTGCGTAAATCCGCCCGGTATCCCAATGCTGCGCATAAATAACGCGAAAAAGGATACTGACCAGCCATATCCAATTATAAGTCGCTTTGGAAGAGGTGCTTGGACGCCTCCATACCAGACGAGAATACTGTTGACCACCTATTTAGTGCACTTGTGCTGCTACGAGACGCATTTACTCGTCTTAGGAATGGCCCCTTACATTCTTAGTAGTAGTAGTAGTAACCCCAGGTTCAGCTGAATGTGAACCCAGTAGACTGCAGGGTGAAACTGACCCCCTCATGCAGTGCAGTTTCTCTCTTTCATGGAATAGAGAGGTGAGGAGCATTTGTATAATCAGACGGCGGAACCGTCCAGATATGTCTGTGACACCGCGCGAAGGCGCCCTCCTCCAACCGCTCACATTGAAGGGCTTTGTTAAGGCTGCCATATATTCAGCCACTACGAATCGGGTTGTTGTACTAAGCTAAAATAATACAATCGCTGGGAGATGGCATATATCCCATTGGAGCCCAGTGTCCAGAGTATTGGACAGAACTGGGAATTTTCAAAGCTTTATAAGGTAGGGAACCCCACGTGTAGGGACGAATGAGCTTCGCGACCAAGATCCGATAGACGGAGGGCGGTACGCTTAGTACCCACCCAGTGCAATGCCTCGCCCAGCATTTCTGGGATCCAGTGGGTTAATGACTGGCAAATCTATCAATTTCTTTAACCCATTGGAGCCCAGTGTCCAGAGTATTGGACAGAACTGGGAATTTCCAAATCTTAATAGAGTAAGGAACCCTCGGGTAGGGACCTATGAGCTTCGCGACCAAGAACCGATAGGCGGAGGGCGGTACGCTTAGTACCCTCCCATTGCAATGCCTCGTCCAGCGGCTCTGGGATCCAATGGGATATTTAAAAAAAAAAAAAAAAAAAAAAATTGCCTCTGTCAACTCACTGGCCTTCTTTGGACACATTGAGCTAGTTGCTTCTGTCTTCCTTTAAGACAGTTTTGTACCGTCGAGGGAAAATATAAAAATCAGACGGCCCAAACTGTCACCGTATATTTAGGGAATGCTTGACTTTGTCTCGCCTGAATAAAATGGTTTGAGTTCAGCGGCTTAAGTAATTCAGAGTGCATCTAAGGCAGTGAAAAGGATGGTCCTGTCGCGATGAGGGCATGTCTGTTATACTTTTTACTCAGACTTGGCTCAAAATGGCCATCTCTCAATTTTAAATGTTGAGGCGTAACAGTAGATTAACACTAGAATATGATGCTGCCCACGAAGTGCTGTGAAAAGGATATCGAGCCGTATCGTTATATTTTTCTACCACTGAGCTATGTAAAATAAGTAGCTAAAGGACAAAAATCTGGCTGAAGCCAAACGACTTTTTTTTTTAATATCTGTGAGTAAGGGATTATGAAAGTGGTAGTACGAGTATAATACTAAGTCCATTTTACCTTAACTTGGCCCAGGTGGTCGTCTTTTTGCAGCTACTACTACTCTACATCCGTTCCATAACACTTCATGACTAGCATCATATTCTAGCGTAAATCTATTGTTGGAACGCAGCATTCAAGATAGATGGCAGTTTTACGCAAGTTAGAGAGAAAGGGTATAGTATCATTAAACTCCTTGGTAACGTGGAAGAGCAGTATTGCCCATAACTCCAGGTGATTATATTTAACGTATAGCCATAGGAGCCTGAGCGTGTTAACAGAGGAGGCAGGACTGATGTGAGGAGAGACATACTGCCCTCTGCTGTACCTCCTTTCTCCTCCTTTCATCCCTCTGTCACCTCCATCTCCTCTCTCTCTCTCTCTACTCTGATTTTTCCTTTCCCGCCTCCCTTAGCTTAAAGCTTTGGGATCATGTGTACAGTTAAGTATATATTCGTAAATATATGCCTGTTTTATAAAAGATGATGTTGAGAAAATGGAGGCGAAATATAAACAAAACACCCCTTTTTCATTTTTTCGTCCCTCCTTTTCACCCCCTTACTTTACCTCTCCCTCCCCACTAGTTCCCCTTCTTTCCTCTCACTCCTGCCATCCCGCCCTCTACTTGTTCCTCCTCTCTTCTCTTCTTCCTTCTCCTTGTCCACCTCATCCCCTCGACCCTCTCTCCCTCAGCCAACATTCGTCTGTGTGTGTGTGTGTGTGTGTGTGTGTGTGTGTGTGTGTGTGTGTGTGTGGTGAATATTATGTAAGGATGAAAGTTAGGAGAGGTTAGCATAATCCCTCCCCACTCTTCCCTCTCCCCACCTCCCTTTTTCCCCCTCGCCCCCATCCTCTCCCCCTCATCCCCCCCACCTGTCTCTTCTTGCCATCTCACCTTTTCTCTTTGTCCCCTCTTCTCATCTTATACTCTCCTCCTCCCCTCTCAACTCATACCCCTCTCCTGCCCCTCACTCACCCTCCTCTCCCCCAGCTCCTTTCAGCTCTTCTTCCCTCCTCTCCCCTTTCACCACTTTCCCGCTCGTCTCCCCCCCCCCCACTCCTTTTATTCCTCTCTCAGCTCTCAAGCCTCCCTCACCCCATTTTTTCCCTCCTGCCACCTCCCTGTTCTCCCTGCTCCCTTTCCCCTCCCCCTTCCCTCTCGTATCCTCCTCCCCCACCCATCTCTCATCCTCCCTCCCCCCACCCCGCTCTCTCCCCTCTCACATCCCCCTTCCCCCCTCCCATCTCGCATCCTCCCTCTCCCTTCCCTCTCGTATCTCCCCTCCCCCACCCATACCGCATCCATCCTTCCCCTCCCATACCGCATCCCCCCTCCCCCTCCCATACCGCATCCCCCCTCCCCCTCCCATACCGCATCCATCCTCCCCCTCCCATACCGCATCCACCCTCCCCCTCCCATCTCGTAACCCCCTCCCCCTTCCCTTCTCGCATCCCCCCACACTCCAGTCGTAGCCATCATGTATATATATATATTTGCCCCCACTCCCAGATACTCCTATTTCCATAAAAATTTGTGACATTTATGCCAGAGAGCTGTTTTTTTTTCCTTCATATTATTACCTTTTTTTTTTTTTTTTTTTTTGCTTTACTTTATTGATTTTTTTTTTTTGTTTCTCGGTATAATTTGGGTGTAGATGTGGATCACAGGTGTAGCCAGCCATGGAAAAGAAGTTTGTGCGTTATAACAGCTTTTGTTATTATTATTATTATTATTATTATTATTATTGTTAGTATTAATAGTAGTAGTTGTAGTAGTAACAGTAGTAGTAGTAGTAGTAGTAGTAGTAGTAGTAGTAGTAGTCGCGGCAGCAGCAGCAGCAACAACAACAGTATTATTATTATTATTATAATTGTTATTATTATTGTAATTATTATTATTATTATTATTATTATTATTCTACATAGAGGCACAGAGGACAGAGAGAATCCAAGTTCGCTGCTAAGAAACGACACAAGAAAGACACGTAACACAAAGACATCAGTAGGGTACAGGCAGCACAGCACAGACGTACGTGTTCCTGCAGGTAAAACACACAGGTGATAATAAAAACACACCCAGCACGTAACAGATACTGGGCGAAAGAGAATAAGTTAGCATGTGAGAGAGAGAGAGAGAGAGAGAGAGAGAGAAAGAGACTTTGTAACCTGAATATGGTGTGTTAACTTACTGTTCACTCGACAAAGTAGGTAAACAGAGGATCATTCCTAAGTGGCCTTGGATATCCCGTAGCACCTCTACCTTAGCGTTTCTTTCAGTACATCATCCCACATTATCGCCATGTATGCTGCTGGACCAAGCTATATCGATATTAAAACGATATAAATAATGGATCTTGCAAGGAAATGTTAAAGGGTGATATGGAAAATAAATCGCAAAAGAGTAGGGGCTTGGACACCTCTTGTGTATGTAGAAAAACAAGTCCCAGAAAGGAAATGATAAGGTGAGGAGGGTAGACAGGAGATAAGATAAGGAGGTGTGTGTGTTGGGTCAGTACTTCTTACCTGCCCTGATGAAGATTTGGTCTCGTGTTAGTTTGGGTTCAGACATTTGCATTATTTTTTAAGTTGGCTTCTGACCTCTCTACCGCCTCGAATTTTGACTTATTGTTCCTATTTTATCTTTCCTTGTTTTCTGGTCACTGTCTCACCCCATCCTTGAGTGGGAAAGAGGGTATGGTGGTGGTGATTATGGTGATGATGATGATGATGATGATGATGATGATGATTCTCACTTGCTAATCTAGTTCTCCTCTCTCTCCCCCAGTCTGTCGTCAGTTCTCGCGGCCTGTGTGGGCGATGGTCGGGTCGGTCCAGCCTGACAGCTTCGATACACTCCACTCCTACGCCAACACCTTCCAGATGCCCTTCGTTACGCCCTGGTTCCCGGAAAATGTGAGTACCTGCGTTTTTTATTTACTTATTATCGAATGTCTGTGTTTATATTGTGTGCTGGGGGGAAGTGATCTTAAGATGGGGATGGCATTAGGAAAGGAGGGAAGAGAAGGAGGAGGAAAGAGGCAGAAGTGTAAGAGAGGATATGAAAGAAGAAAGGGTTGAGAAAGAAGGAAGAGAAAATGGAGGAAGATGTGTAGGAGGAGGAGAACTGGTAAGAATATGACGAGGGATGAAGAGAGGAGATGATGTGGAGGAGGAGTAGGGGAAGAGGGCTACAGTACTCATTATTCTTACTCCAGCATCTTCCAGATGCCATTCACTGCTACTTAATTCCCAGAAGATGCAAGTACCTAAAGATAATATTCGTATTTATAGCTTAGTTTATTTTACAAGTTTATAGATTATGAAGATATATTTCGTAAAAAAATAAGAATGTGAGGTGACGACACACACAAAAAATTAAAAGAAAGAAAAGAAATAAGTGGAGACAGTTTTAGCACATGAAAAATCATGTTTTTAAATGACATATTTGATATATTGCATGGGAAATGAATAGTTATAGACAGCCCTATCCACAGCAGTTTTCTTCCAGAGTACACGCAACACCACAAAGGCACATATTGCAGGAAAACAAGAATAAAATAATGCAGGGATTGAGTTACATGTGCTCATACTGTCTCGATCTATCTCCTGTGATTTTTTGCACTGTGCCATTTTTATTAGTTGCCTTGATTAAAAGAAAAAAGGAAAAGAACGAGGGCTTTTAGACAACGTACCTGTGCACGGTAAGCGGGGCCTTGGCTATATTGAAGTAAAATGTACTTTAATACTTCTGTCCCTGAATATGTGGAAGGTCCAAAGAATCCGTCTTTCAAGAATCATACCTGCTGGAGACTGAAGGTTCTCTGCAAAATAAAAAGTCATTGTTTATGTTATTTTAGAGGAAAACCATTTGAAGAATGACAAAATAATAGTGAGAAATCGGCAGTTTAGCTGATTATGTTCGTATGTTGTTTTAGCTTCTTTGGTGGTGATATTGGGAACAGAAACGCAAAAAGACAAAGGATAGAAGCTTGTAAAGCCTTAAAACGCCATATGTTTGTGAGTTATTAAGGATGTTTGTTAAGTCTGATGGGCGTGTGGGCACCATCGCTACGTGATGATGACAATGATGTTGGGGTGAGTACGAGTTACACGGGAAAGAGGGAAAAATGATGGAGACGGAGGAGCAAGATGGAAGAACAAGGGTTAGTTAGAGGTGAATATTTCATTAATCATTTTTAGGGAGAGGGGGAAGTTGGGTAAAGGAGAAAGTGGGGAAGAGGAAGGAAGAGAAGGAATAGAAAGGACGAGAGGGATTAGGAAGGAGAAACAGGAAGAGGCGGAGGGTACGTTATAAAGAAGAAGCACCAATGATCATGATGACCATGATTAACGTGAAGAGGAAGAAGGTGATAGTTTTATCGGTATATCCTGATAACTTGGAAATTCTGCACTATTTTTTTAGTTACATATTCTATTCTATTGGTCTTTATTCGGATTGAGATAAAGAAAGGATATATATATAGAGAGAGAGAGAGAGAGAGAGAGAGAGAGAGAGAGAGGAACGGAGATTGGGAAAGAGAAAAGTGAGGAGGAAAAAGTGGAGGAGGAAGGGAGGAGGAGGAAGAATAAAGAAGTATGAAGAGAACAAGAGGGAGCGGCTAGAGGATGAGGAGGAACGAAGGAAGAGAAGGAGGAAGAGGGAAATGAGGGGCATTAACCTTGTGAATATGAGATGCCAGCCATTGACACCTTCAGCCACACCTGGTCACCTGTATATTAATTAGTGAGCATAAATACACCTGAAAACCGAACAGGTAAATTTGTAGTGGGTAAGGTATTTGAGGCAATTGTATGGATATGGAGAAAATGTACAACAGGGTAAGCAGAAATGGATTATGGAAAATTTTGCATATGTATGGTGTGGATGGAAATTTTGTTGAATGCTATTAAGAGCTTTGATGACAGTGAGGCTTGTGAGGGGGTAAGTGGACTCTAAGTGGCTTAATATCAGTGTTGATGTAAGTTTGGGTTGTGTTATATCCCCTTGGTTATTGATCGTAAATCTATATGGATGGGGTTAGGAGAGGAAAAAAAATCTCTAGTTATGAAGGGAAGGATGTTGATAGTAATGAATGGTGAAGGAGGGAGTGTTAAATTCATGATGTATGTAGAAGTGAAGGAACGCTGTGGGGTGGATGTGGATGTGGTTGAGAAGATTAGGAGAAATACACTGAGGTGGTTTGGACATGTGGAGAGAATGGAGAATGAAAGACTGACTAAGAGGGTGTATGTAGGTGAGGTGGAGGGAGGGAGAGGGAGAGGTAGACCGAGGATGAGGTGGAGGGATGGAGTTGAGAGGTATATGAGGGAGGGGGGGGTGAGTTGGGGGGAGGGCAGTCAAATGGTGGGTGACAGAGCGACTTGGAGGCGTTTTGTCTGCGGCCACCCTTTGCGGGATTAGGGCATCGGTCTATAGATAGATAGATAGATGTAGATGATGCTTTGTTACGTGTAATGGGGAATAAAAGTTTTGCAGACTGGGGCAGAGTATGTGGATGTCTTTGAGCGTCATGTTTCCGTTCTGATCGGTCTATTATGCTGTTCCAGACGACTGCCGTTCTTCTTCTAAAACTATCAATATTTGTATTCCCAAAGCAAGATAAAGTGTCTCGTCTCCTCCGCAGCCCCTTTCCCCTCTCCCTCACTGCTGCTTGCCCCGTATATCCCCCAGATTTTCTCATTCCCAGCTCTAACTCCTCCCTAACCCTCTCTTATTCCCCTGTCACGCTCTTACTTCCCTAATATCTCACTTGCCTCTCCTTCATTCCCTCCCCTACCTCTCTCACCCCTACCCTTCCTTCCCCCTCCCAACACGACCCCCAACAATATCTCTGGCTGAAGAAGAGACGCTCCAGGGTGGCCAAAAATGACCGTAATGAATCAGCCTGGTTGCGTTATTGTCTTCCTAAAACCACTTATCACCCGGGGTTCCTTTGTTTGCCGCCGCGGGTACAGGCTCTCGAAAAAATGGGGGATAGATAGCTAAATAGATATAGATAGATATAAAGGTGGATATCACATGCCATAGATCCAGCGGAGAATCACTGAAACATATCTGGACCCGAATTACACCGAGCGACAAATAGACATAGAAATTAAAGATATTCTTGTAACAGCAAATACTCGTATGAACTGAACCGAGTGTCAGTCGCACAGGAAGAATTAGTGCGATCCTGGGATAGGATGACTATGACGATGATATTCACGGTAATGGCGATAGCTGTAGTGATGATGATAATGATGGTGATGATGATGATGATGATGATGGTGATGATGATGATGATGATGGTGGTGGTGGTGGTGGTGATGATGATGATGATGATGATGATAATGATGGTGGTGATGGTGATGATGATGCTGATAAGGGCCAAGGTAGGTATGATCAGATGAACCTAGACAAAAAGATTAGTTGACAGACAGATAATGCGGTGGGAAGTAGGTTTTAGGGAAAAAATATTTAACAGGAAAAGGGGCTCCCACAAAGTGTTCTAAGGGCCGAATATTCAGCTTTGCCCTGTGACCTTGACCTTCGACAGATTACTCTCAGACTCGAATTACTTCCTTTTTGCCTAACCCTTAACTATTCAGCCAAGTTTGATTCAGATCAGATCTGATATTTTTGAGTTGACTTCGCCCAATGAATTTGACTTTGACCTTTCCCCATGACTTTGACTTTTGACGCTGTTAGCAGAATGGAATCTCGTAATCTTTGTTTTTACCAGAAGCCGCCCACAAAGTTTACTGTACATTGGTTTAACCTGTGTTTTAGTGCAGAGAAGAAGGAACCAAATGCCAGAAACCCGTAAGATTGTTCCTTCCAAGAAAAATATAAAAAACATGACAGAGAGCCAAACTCGAGACTCGTTTATTTCGAGATACCTGGACACTGCATTTAAAACACTGGAAGTCATAGGCAGTAGGGAATACAGACAGAGGAAGACAATTCCAGAACAGACCTGATGCATACACGAAGGACTGGGAGTAACAGTTAACCCTTGTGTTAGAGAGTTGGACAGAAAAGGGATATAGTGTTTCTAGACGGGTGCTGCACACCCGCCATAGTAATGGAGGGATGCAAGCAGACAGTTCAGAGGAGCAGTGGCCATTGAAATTGCGGTGAAGAGACGGTGGTTGAAGGGAGCCAGTAAAAGGAGGAGAGTTAATGAGACGAAAAGCCTTTGAGTCCACGTTGTTGAGGAAGGCTGTATGTCGGGAGCCTTCCCACACATGAGAATTGTAATCTACACAGGGGCAAATAAAACCTGTGTATAAATTCAACAGCTGTGCAGGTGTAAGCCTATTTAGTCAACCTTGCAATGTGACTTTGACCTTCGAACTTTTGTTCTTAAAAACAGTATGTTTACTTGGCTGATCTTTAACACTTTAACAAGTTTGATCCAAATTAGATTAAAATTGAGTTACTTTGTTAACACATCGATACGGGTTGAACTTTGACCTTGCTGTGTAACCTTAACCTATGATTGGTTGTTTTCAAATTTTAATCACATTATTATTACCCTCTCACCCCCCCCATGTACACACACACACACACACACACACACACACACACACACACACACACACACACACACACACACACACATTATTTACATATATATCGAAAAGTCACTCTCAAGCTGAATGGAAGTGTATGCAAGGATCAGAATAAGGAGATAAAGTAAATAGTAACGTCATCAGATTCAAAGGGTTAAAGAAGTAGCTAACCCCGTTAATTTCGAAAATCTCTTCAAAACTATGTAATCCTGTCATCAACAAGAACTAAATACAAAAAACGTCATCATAGTGAAGGGTGTGGAAGTTGAATACCATCATCCGGCAGCAACAAAGATTAAAGAACAAGCTTGTCAGAGTGCCAAGGGAATGCAAGATGGTCTTCAGACAGCTGCAATAGACTGACATGCATATTGCCAGGGTGAGTAATGAACATACAAAAACAATGGGTCTAATAATTTGAAGTTTGACCTCATTCCTGAAGTCCTCTGAAAATGAAAAAAAATAAAAAAATAAAAATGGTGTTTGAGGCTATTGACCCAAGGAACAATTGTGGGAATTGGTGAAGAAATAAAGGAATGACGCCAAGCTGAAAAAAACTGTTTAGAAGAAAAAGAAACTCAGGAAATACAGTAGTTCTCCACACTTTGGAGTATAAATCTGTCATGTAAAAGAAATACAAGAGACATGCGATACAACAACTTCGGTAAAGTGAAGTGCAGTATTGGGCGTCATAGTGAAGCACCCTGCACGTGAAAGTCTTTTGGGAGCTACAGTGAATCACTGTATGTGGTTTTGCTAGAATGAACCACCTTGTGTTTGATAATCCTTAGGCGTGACCAACTGACTAGGCCACTCCGAGATGCTTTGGCATCTAAGAAGACGTCATCCTATCTAAGTTGAAGGCCTAAGAGACGATCTCCGTTTAATATGTAGAAGTAAATAGTTGAGGAGATGCGTGGGAGCCATTTAAAGAGCACGAAAGAACGGCCATTTAAACTTGCATGCATAGCCAAGCCATTTAATATTTTGTTTCGGTGGCTTGTGATCATTTCAGTGTGTTCTTATTTCTGAAAGTATTTTTTTTTCCTTTTCCAAAGCTTGAGAGAGAGAGAGAGAAAGAGAGAGAGTGAAAGATGGGGTGGGGGCTGTGTGACTTTCAAGTATAGCGGTCACTACTCTGCTTTTGATATCATTCATAACTAAAGATAATTACATTTTTTTTTTTTACCTTTAGATAGGCACACTGATAGAGAAGATAATATTACATATTTTTAAATATCTGTCCCAGTGGCCTGCTATTGATAATCTTGACATCGTATGCATAAAACATCATACGTCAGACAAGTGGAAGGAGGGGAGGAGGAATAGCAACTCCCGGGCAAGGAAGCTCTGTGATAGGTTGCTCCGTTACTGCTTAACAAAGTAGCATTTAGTTATTTAGCAATATTCTTTTAATTATCTCATGTTTCGTCGATTAGTACACACATAGTAGGGTGTGTGTATAATTTTCCAGCAGTTAGTGGAGTTGTGAGCATATTATGAACCTTCGCATCGAGTCCCAAGTAGTCATGTAGTGAGAATTACCCCTCTACCCCCTACCTGCCCCTCCACCTCTCTTCTTAGTCCTTGTTCGACGTCATTCCAGTTGAACGTGTGTGTGTGTGTGTGTGTGTGTGTGTGTGTGTGTGTGTGTGTGTTCGTAAAATACCGCTAATTTCGCCGGGAATTTCATGCAGTCGGACTCCAAAGTGTGTTTTATTCTTTTTATGATGGCTTGGGAACTACAGGCGAAAAAAAAAAAAGGGCAAGATTAGTTACTGAGAAAATGGACGATATACCTGTGCCGGCGTGTACAGGACGGGACCATCCGTCTTCTTGAGGTGAGTGTTGTGTGGCCAGGTAACCCTTCAGTTCGTCGATGTAGTTTCGTTGTATGCTTCTTACCACCTTACGATTTTACTGAGCTTTTGGTGGGCTTTCACAGCGTCTGAGATACCAGTCCTCTGCTTGAGGTTTCACATAAGTAAAAGCGTGAGGAAGAACGCCTTTCATAAAACCAAATTCAAGGCATTCCGTTTCATACTTTCACCTTCAGTATATACTCGTATGGTATTGAAAAATTGAAAAATTGCATGTCCAAACCCTGGCCCCCTGAAGCTGTGTGTGTGTGTGTGTGTGTGTGTGTGTGTGTGTGTGTGTGTGTGTGTGTGTGTGTGTGTGTGTGTGTGTGAGAGAGAGAGAGAGAGAGAGAGAGAGAGAGAGAGAGAGAGAGAGGGGAGGGGGCAATAGGACTCGAACCCCAGTTATTGAGGAGTGTGACCAAAGGCAATCAGTGACAAAGGAGAGGAGGGACACAACTGTTGCAACGTGCCTCTCTCTCTCTCTCTCTCTCTCTCACACACACACACACACACACACACACACACACACACACACACACACACACACACACACACACACACACACACACACACACACACACACAATAACCAGGGGACGGCAGGCTGAGCAACAAAGGACAGGTGTGTTGCTTGGCCAGGTGTGTGTTGGCAGTGGAGGTATGTAGTGGCTGCAGGTGTGAACAGCGTTGGTGTATTGGTGGGTGTAGTGTATGGTATTGGTATTACGTGTATAGTGTATGGTATTGGTATTACGTATGTAGTGTATGGTATTGGTATTACATGTGTAGTGTATGGTATTGGTATTACATGTGTAGTGTATGGTATTGGTATTACGTGTGTAGTGTATGGTATTAGTATTACGTGTATAGTGTATGGTATTGGTATTACGTGTGTAGTGTATGGTATTGGTATTACGTGTGTAGTGTATGGTATTGGTATTACGTGTGTAGTGTATGGCATTGGTATTACCTGTGTAGTGTATGGTATTGGTATTACGTGTGTAGTGCATGGTATTAGTATTACGTGTATAGTGTATGGTATGTAGTGTAGGGTATTGGTATGCGCGTGTAGTGTGTGGTGATGATATTTCGTGTACTGTATTAGAATTTAAGTGTAATTTTGGCCAAGGTGTGATGTGGGATGAAGGTGTGTGTTAATGTTGCAGATATGTGTGTGTATTCGTAGTGGTATGTGGTGGCTGCAGATTTCTAGAATATAAATGTATTGTTGTTGTAAATGTTGGATTGATAATGTGTGTGTGTGTGTGTGTGTGTGTGTGTGTGTGTGTGTGTGTGTGTGTTTGGACATTTCTGAGTAAGGGTTAAAGATTCTGTCTTGAATTATATTTATTACGTCCCAAAGTTAGTGAAATTAGCGAATTTTCAAAATGTCTCTATATGATGGTCCTTTATTAACATCCTTTATAATGTCTTTTATTCATCCTTAGACGATTTTACGTAGTGTACGAGAGATTTACAAATGGAGGCATTAAATAAAGGATTCATTAGCAATTTACTGCATTTGTTTCTTATTTTTTTTTAGTTGACTAAAATCTCTTGGTGCGAGTGGGAAGCAAAAATATTGGTGAAGGTCGGTAGAGAGGGTGGCCTGTAATCTCAGTGGACCCAGGTTCGAATCCCGGCTGAGGCAGGGAACAGTTTAAGGTTTTGAATTTTGGTAATACAGGCTTTACTGATGTACCATTAAATCCGCCGAAACGTCATAAAAACACTCTCACTAATACCAGTACACCAGTCCTGTATGAGACAGCCCTAGCATGTACTCAATAAGGATGCTGGTTGTCAGCGCCGAAGTGGTCACATGTGGAGGTGAAGTACATAGAAGGACTATTGGGCCTTAGGGAAGTCAGTCAGTCAAGCCTATGCCCAGAGTCGACAAAAAAAAAAAAAAAAAAAAAGTTGCAGGTGTGGCATGCTTTTATAATACATATCATTGTTTATTTTTGACCTGTGAATATTTAGGTCTCTGAGATGGAAATGAGAATTCGCAAAGCCACAATGATAAGCTTTTCATAGTCGGGGCAAATCTCATATTGTACGGCAGCTAAGGCAAGACCATGTAATTCAGCTGAGAGTGAGTCATAGGAGCCCCAAAGTGTTATTATTGCGACACTGTCAACCTTTTCTTAAACAGGACATCGCGAGTATTGTTAATCATCATCATCATCATCATCGTCGTCGTCGCCGGTCAGTCAGTCACTCAGTCCACAGCAGGGAAAAGGACTGTTGCATGTTAACCTGTTCCAACCAGTCTAAGCAGTCTCCGAATATCATCTCTCTATCTTGTTCTCTGTCTGCCTTCTCCTCTCACGCCACTTCTGGGTCGCCACTCGGTTATCTGGTTGTCCATCTGTTGTCTGTTCTACGAAGGAAATTACCTGGCGATATCCATTAATATTATTGTTATTATATCCCCACGCTGCCGCTCTCTTTACCTGGACATTTTTATTTTTTTTAGATTCCACTTTTCCAATCCATAAGTCAGCACAGCAAGAACACACTGATTTTATAGCCATGCCTTTCAACAGGACGGCAGGTGCTTATCATTCTTGTAATTACTTAGTTTACCAAAATACATCCATCGTATTCAGAATATGTACTAGATCTTACTGTCATGCACTGGGTCTGCTTAAGCTGTTCGCTC
Organism: Coenobita brevimanus; assembly: GCF_032717465.1. NCBI lineage: Eukaryota > Metazoa > Arthropoda > Malacostraca > Decapoda > Coenobitidae > Coenobita > Coenobita brevimanus. The sequence continues at coordinate 33,783,682 of NC_136954.1, forward strand.
CAGGTATATTATATTCCCCAACATATTTTTCGTATTCCGCACCAGCCAAATATTCGGTAAAGCTGCACCGTCTCAATCACCATCCTAGGCTTGTGGAAGATCACCGTGAACTTTACGAATAAATATTAACATAGGATGCCACAGAGATTGCCATTTTCTCGATGGGAAAAAAAATACAGAGGCTAGTTAAAGGCACCTTAGATGATGTGTAACTACGGACAAGTTGGCTGACGCAGAGTAGTTTTTTTTTTTTTTTTTTTTCGAAACTGCCTGAACATATCTGCAAAACATAATTTTTTCTCTCCCTTGCACTCATTTTCATGCCAACCTTCAGACTGTCCCTGTACGGATCTGTTATCATTTCTTGTAGTTCCTCCCCTGATCTAACTGAAGAGAACTGTATTGTCAGCAAATTATTTTGTTTAGTTGCTCATGTTGAATATTAATAACATTTTCATCCCAGTCTGTATTTCTGATATGCTGTGAACAGTTTTGGTATGTATCTCCTTGTCTAATACCTTATAACTCACTTATTTTCGGTACCGTATTATGCTGGTAATGTTTAATCAGGAATTCGCGAACATTTAATCAGGGCGCCGTGGAAGACTTCTGTTTTCTTTTTGCCAGCTACAGACCACTTGTTTTGCTGGTTTAGGGGTAGTGAAGGGATTGATGATGGCTACACTTACAACCTGATAGCCTCCCTAAAGTTAAATCTATCTATCTATCTATTGCCAGACGCCTCAATCCCGTTTGGGGTGGCCACAAAAAAATCGCCTCCAAGTCGCCCTGTCCCCCGCCATTTCACTGCCCTGCTCCCAACTCACACCCCCCTCTTTCATATACCTCTCCACCCCATCCCTCCATCTCATCCTCGGCCTCCCCCTCCCTCTTCCCCCCTCCACCTCACTCACATACACTCTCTTCGTCAGTCTTTCACCTTCCATCCTCTCCACATGGCCAAACCACCTCAGTGTGTTCCTCATAACGCTCCCTATCACATCCACATCAACACCACAACGTTCCTTTATATCCTCATTCGTCAGCCTATCTCTCCATGTGACTCCACAGGCTCCTCTTAAATAACTCATTTCCACTGCTCTCACTCTTGACTTGTGTCCTTCCAACAACGTCCAAGCTTCACTTCCGTACGTTAGAGTTGGTGTCACAATACTGTCATGTAGTAACTTTTTCACATCCATGCTCACTTCCCTGTTTCTTATCACTGCTATCAAAGAACCAGCAACCTTTCTTCCCTGCTGTACCCTTTCAAGCACTTCACCCTCCAAACCTCCATCCTTACTCATCACACTACCCAAGTACTTAAACGTACCCACATTTTCCAATTCCTCACCATCCAACCTCGCTGTACATTCACTGACTTCACCTCTCTCAAAGACCATCACTTTACTCTTCCCTGCATTCACCTTCAGATTCCGTTTCTTACACACTCTTCCAAACTCATCCACCAAGCCTTGCAGCTCCCCTTTGTCTTCACTCAACAACACAGTATCATCTGCAAACAACAGTACAGGGAGTTTCCAAACACTATCCTCTCTCACCAGGGCCACTCCAACATCCACTACCCTACCTTGTATCTCTTTTATTACCCCATCCATGTACAGATTGAACAACCATGGAGACATGACACGTCCCTGTTTCAACCCAACTTTCAAAGAGAAAAATTCACTTAGTTCACCATCCACACGCACTGCAGCCTTCGCACCATCGTACATACTCTTCACAGCATTCAGCAACTTCCCATCTACCCCATATATTCTTAACACTTTCCACAATCCTTGTCTATCCACCCTGTCATATGCTTTCTCCAAATCCATGAAAGCCGCATACAACTTCTTTCCCTTCTCTAGAAACTTTTCCACTAAAGATCTAAGAATGAATATCTAATCTACACAACCTCTTCCCTTCCTAAAGCCTCCCTGTTCTTCTCCAACTAATTTCTCTGTTCTTTCTCTAACTCTGTCAATAAGTATCCTACCATACACTTTTCCTATTATACTAAGAAGACAAATGCCCCTATGATTACCACACACTTCTTTTTCCCCTTTTCCTTTGTATAAGGGAATAATTATACCTGACTTCCAATCCTCCGGGACTCTACCTTCCTCCCAGGCCAATCTGCACATCTTCCACATCCATTCTACTACTATCTCTCCCCCATGCTTCAGCATTTCACCACACACTCCATCAATTCCTGGGGCTTTCCCAGATTTAACATTCTTCATTGCTTCCACAACTTCTATCCTACTGATTTCTTCCTGTCTTCTCACCTCCCTCCTTCTCCCAGCCATTCCCCAGCCACTTATACTCGCATTACTTCCATCCTCTATGTTCAACAATTCCTAAAATTGTTCTCTCCATCTGCTCACTTTTTCTCCCTTCTCCACTAGTAATCTACCATTTTTATCTTTCACTCAACTGCTAACTTCACTTCCACCCTGTCTTACTCTTTTCACCTCTTTCCAGAACATTTTCTTACAGTCCCTCCACTTTACACTCAAATTCCTTCCAAATTCCTCATCCACTCTCTTCTTACTCTCTCTTACCAATCTTTTCACCTCTCTCTTTCTTTCTACATATAACTCTCTCTTCCGCCTCTCAACTTCTTCCACGCCCCTATTTCTCATCCATTCATTGTATGCTTTCTTCTTTTGTGCCACAGCCTGTTTCACCTCTTCAGTCCACCACGCTGTTCCTTGCACCCCCCTCCGTCTTCTCTTCCTTCCACACACCACATCACATGCTGCACATATTTCTTCTGTAAATATGCTACACACACCTTCCACGTCTCCCATCTGCTCCAATTCATATTTGCCCAATCGTTCCTCCACTTCTCTCTTATACTCTGCCTTTTTCTCATCCTCTTGTAACCTTTCCACTCTCCTTGCAACTACTCCTTCCTCTCGTCTTTCCCTTCTTCTATTTCTCCATTTTAATTGGACCTTGATTCTGGCCACCACCAAGTAGTGGTCAGAAAGTCCACTCCCCAACCTCTATAAGCTCTTGGATCCATTACACATCTTCACTATCCTTTCATCCACACACACATAATCAATCATTGCCTTCCTTTCATTCAGTTCACCACCCACCCTTCTCATCACTCGCCATGGATACCTGTGGATCATTTTATGCCTGAAGAGGGTATTGGCTACCACCAACCCCCTCCCAGCACAAATGTCCACTAACGCACTCCCATTCTCATCTATCTCAGCAGGCACACCCCACTCACCAACTATTCCATCCACCTTCGCATTCCCAACTTTACCATTCATATCACCAATCAAAAACACTCTCTCATTCCTTCCAAACTTTTCCAAGCACACTTCTACATTTGTCCAGAACTCTTCTCTCACTCTTCTAGCACGATCTTGCGTTGGCGCATACACACACACAATCGCCCACATTTGTATTCCAACTTTCAACTTTACCCACACAATCCTTGACCCAACTGATCCATACTGTCTTATGCTCTTCTTCCATCTTTTACTCACAACTGTACATACTCCTTCCTTCGCCCTCTCATTCTCACCTACTCGTGCACATATACCCCATCCATACTCCCATTCTCTCACACTTTCTCCTCTCCATTAAATCCTAAGCTAAATAAAATCACCTGTAGCTAGGAAGAATAAAATCTAAAATGTTGTCTCCCCGTTGAATATATAATTGGTTAATGAAGACTGTCTGAAGTGTTAAAAGTCTGTCCTGCGGTACTCTTATGCTGGATAAAGAAAAAATAAATAAATATAAAAAGAGGTCCCTGTGTGGAAGATTAAAGGATTATATATATGGAGAATTACCATGACTGATCCCTCATGCACCTTCCAATATTAAGCTGGTAGAGAGTTGAAGAAATCCTTAGGGAATGAGCCGTGGACGCTCATTATCTGCAATTAGTGGGGAGGGGAATTGAGAGAGTGAGAGAGAGAGAGAGAGAGAGAGAGAGAGAGAGAGAGAGAGAGAGAGAGAGAGAGAGAGAGAGAGAGAGAGAATGGAATTAGTGGTAAGGGGAAGTGAAATGGTTTATCTGTAATAGGTAGTTGGCAGAAGGTGATCCAGTTAGGGTGAAAATGGTAAAAGTTACTTTATGATATATGCGGTGCTTAGGGCAGGAGAAGAGGAAGGAAGGAAGGAAGGAAGGAAGGAAAGAAAGAAGGAAGGAAGGAAGAAAAGAAGGAAGGATGGAAGGAAGGAGAGGGTTGGCATGATGGGAAAGTAATGATGGAAAGATAGTGGAATAGAGCCATTGGAGGATAGATGGATAGATAGAAATATGCAGAGGTGGAAGAGACATTGGATTGTGTGTGTGTGTGTGTGTGTGTGTGTGTGTGTGTGTGTGTGTACCGGTATGTAGAGGGAGAGAGAGAGAGAGAGGGGGGGAAGGGCATACCTTTTCTTTTTTTTACTCATATAAGCGGGATGTTTGATGCAGGCTAATTGTATCAGACCGGCAGACAACCTCATTTCAGGCATCCTGTTAGCTCTGTTTTATATCTAAGTTTTATGTTCTCTGTCGCCCAGTTTTTCTACTTTCGAACTTGCTTCATGTTCTTATTTCTCTGTATTTCTTCTCACATAACTTTTTTCCCATTTGTTCTTTTTTCTCTTCTCTTCTGCTTCATCTCTTGTTTTTTCTCCTCATCTCTTTTCTCTTTCTTTCATATCTTCCCCCCTCGTTTACTTTCTTCTCTTTTTTTTCCTTAAGCTTCTTTGTCTTTTTTCGGGTCCGTTCTCCTTCGCCTTCTTTGTTTTCTTCTCCTTCCTCTTTCATCTCCGTCCTCTTTTCTCCTCTCTGATCTTTAATTGTTCTCTGTACCTGTTCTCTCCAGGTTTTCCTCCCTCTTCACTACTCTTGTTCTCCTCTCGCATTGTTCTGCTTTCTCGTGTTTTCTTATCTCTTGTTGTCCACTCCCTTTCTTTGCTTCCCTGTTCTTTCCTCTTTTTTTTCGTTCTTGTTCTCTAACTAGTGCCCTGAACACCTACTCATTATCATTCGTTGATTTCTGTTTCCTCGTCTCTCTCTCTCTCTCTCTCTCTCTCTCTCCCCCCAAAAAAAAATTCTCCTCCTCCTCCTCCTCATTAGCATTTGTTCATTGTGCCACCTTCTTCACCCCGACCCCTTACAAATGGTGAGACCACCTCAGCGTAAATGACCCCTTCTTTTACTCTTTCTTTTCTATCTTCTGCTTTCTTTCCTCTCTTTATGCTATTGGTTTTTGCCATCTATCACTTTTTTCCTTCTCTCGAGAAGTTAGTGTTGCCGGCTACTTAACTGCCGTCTTGATAGTGCCGGGGTAGTAACTAATCTTGTTGCGGGCAGTTCACCCGACTCGAAATAGGCGTCCATCCTCCCTTTTATGAGTTGCTAGGTAAAATGAGCACCTGGAGTGACACTTTGGGCAGGTAACAGTGGTAATGAGGGTAATGCAGTGGCCTTTTATGCTAAGATAGTTGTCCAATTACCCACCACAGGCTCAGTCTTAAGCTAAACAGATGAGCACCGCGGCCAGGCGCCTCACCGCGTCTGCCTCCACCCCTTTACCTGCTTTGTATTTTGCTTACATTTACCCTTCGTTTTCTTTTCTTCGTTCACCTGCCACAGGTAACGAACATCTATATATATATTTTTTCTTTTCCCTTTCAGTTCTCTGGCAGCCGTCACATTCCTCCTCTTCTCCCTCACTCTGCTCTGTGCTTCCAGTCTTTTCCCCTCGTATTCTTGTTCTTGCTGTCTGTTCACCTCCTCGATCTTTCCTCCTCCTCCTCCTCCTCCTCCTCCTCCTCTTGCTCATTAACATTTGTTCGTTGTACCACCCCTTGACAAATGATGGAAGGACTCCCCCCTCCCCCCTGTCTCTGTCTCTGTCTGTCTGTCTGTCTGTCTGTCTGTCTCTCTCTCTCTCTCTCTCTCTCTCTCTCTCACCTTCACTTCCTTCATTTTCCTTACGTTTTCACTTCTTTCATTTGTTTCTTATTTCATCATGCCCTGTGCTCTGAAATGAATCCATGTATATTTAATTTTTTTCCGTTATTGATTATCTTATATGCCTGAAATTAAATCAAGTGAAGGTTTGAAAATTCTCTATAATTTCTCCACTCAGAATCCCCTCCTAATGGTCTGCACAGATATCCCAGGTAATAGCAGCAGATTTTATTAAGGTAATAGTCATGCAGGTATTCCAGGTAATCAGGTAGTAGTCATGCAGGTATTCCAGGTAATCAGGTAGTAGTCATGCAGGTATTCCAGGTAATCAGGTAATAATCGTGCAGGTATTCGAGGTAATGACAGCAGATATTATTCAGGTAATAGTCATGAAGATATTCCAAATAATTACAGCAGATTTTATTCAAGTAATAATCATGCAGATATTCCAGGTAATGACGGCAGATGTTATTCAAGTAATAATCATGCAGGTATTCCAGGTAATGACGGCAGATTTTATTGAGGTAATAGTCATAGAAACCTCATAGTCATGGCAACTCAAACATTCTATTGAATCTAACGGCAAACGATTTGATTCACCCAGAAGTGAGTCATAGGAGCCTACCAGGGTAACTGCAGGTAAAGCTGACGTCAAAAGTCCTGTCGTCTGTCCTGTGTTTCTCGCCATGTGCTTTGAAAATCAGTGTTGGTGAATCCGCAGTAAGTGACACTGATGACTTCATTTGGTGTCAGATCAGTGTCAGAAGCATCGTTTACTGCAGGTCCACCACACTGATTCTCTAAGTTAGTGGAGAGAGAGAGGCAGAGGACGCGACAGGACTTTTGATGTCGATTGTACCGCGTATCTGCCTAACGTCTCCTCAAAATAGTATATATCGGGTGTTTCTAAGTGTTTGTGTTTATCAGGTTAATTGGTGGAGGTTAAAGTGTAGCTACGTCCCTGTTGCTGCTGTTTGCTGCTTTAGTGTTTCTTTTTCAGTCGTGGGCCTGTGACGCCGAGCAGTGATATTTCTTGCCTTAACTGTGCCCGGAGTTGCCTTTCACTTCATTTCATTTTTCACGAATATTGAATTATAGTAACACTTGGAATGCGGGTGATGTCCTTCTGAGTTTAACCTTACTTCTGCTGTTGTCACTTTGGCCAGTTTTCACGGCGATTGAATAAGCTCCCTACCACCTTTTCCTAAGCGATTTTTTTTTTTTGGGGGGGGGGCGGGGGTTATTAAGCCTTACTGTCCTCCCCTGAGTTACATAAATCCTTCTAGTATCACCATATTCTGCATAAATAACGTACAAAATGGTATTGATCATCCGTACCCAAATGTAAATCACTAAGGAGAAGTTGTTAGGGAGCTTTCTTTACGGACCAGAATACGAGCCTTTGTTTTAATCTGAGGAACTGTGTCACTCGCACACCCTGAATACTAAGTCCTGGTTGCAAGAAACTCATAAGCCTTGGTCATTTGGTAGAAATCAATCTCCTTGGTTACTAGTCAAATCATGCCTTCAGTCGGACTACACTTCACCATCAAGCGACCAAAAATAAAAAAAAATGTAAGGGATCGTTGCCAGGTGAAAATAAATGCGATATAGATGATTTAACCCAGTTTCGAAATCCACCCCGGTAATGAAGGGGTTAAAGATGGCCGCACTCAAGCCGTTCAAATATGTCTTTAAGCATAAAGTCTCAGAAGGTAGCGAAGATAATATAAAAAGTGTCACCGAATTGACGGGGTAAGGCCTTTGTCATTATCCATTTTGCTAATCCACTTCTTGCGACATCTTGGTAAGGGTGTTAGGCGATGTCCATGTTTAGAGAACATCCTTTGAAGCCTTGACAATTTTTTGACTGGTGATCTTAATTGTAATGGATCCTGACTGTTTTGCTGGATGCCACTGTAATAATTAAGTACAGTTTTTTCTCGGAACTTTCATTTTTTTGACAGCAGGTTGGTAGTTGTATGAGTAAAGACATGAGTATGAACACACAATAATGTACACAAATTTAGATTATGAGGGTGTATATACGGTATATGGTGCTGGATGCCCTTCTTGACATCAACCAGTATCCCTTAGGATCTAATGCTGGACCAAACTGACAGCGTGCACTCTAACCCACCAGACCACTGCGACTATATACAATTAACACTTGCAGGAAAGGGAAGTTTTCCCTGTGGTGAGGAAAATCGTCTGCGTCAGCCAGAGGAAATGACTGTCGTTTGACCTCTTCAGGACATGTTTTTTTTTTTCAGTCTTGCTTTCTCTATGCGATTTTTCCCAATTGAGGACAGACTTTTCAGACTAGAGAGGTCAGATACAACCTTCATGTACACTCTACATACATGATTTCGGGAACTACTGAACACACACACACTTGTTCGCCACCTCTCGCACTGCACACAACTGCTCGCAGCTTCTGTCCTGTCCTGTGGGTCTTACCTGCTCCACCAGAAGCAACTAATGGTACAAGAGATTTGCCATCCCGATCACGGTGTCGTGATGTGATTCGATTGCAAACTTGGTCATGTCATTGTTGTCTGCCATAGCACTGGTGCTGATATTTTTGTTCACCGAAGGGTCATAGCAAAGGCCAGTCCTCGGCGCCTATAACAATCATTAGATGCCACTGAGATGGGGTTTGATGCTATTAACATTGACAGGGGTCTTAAAGCAAGCGCTGTAAGAGGCTTACTCCATGCTCGATAACAACGTTTGAGCTGGGTACTGTACATCAAATCCAGACCCACAGGAGAGCTGCTGATGTCAGCACTGTCATATCCTTGTGTGTGCACACCGCTCGGGCATTGTGTGGAGACAACTAGAAGGCCCTGCTTGCCGTTCTACCAAAGATCTTTGAAGACAACAAGCTGCCGTCCATTGTTATCCTTCACATTATTTATTGGGACCCAACACCTGCGACAATCAAGACCAGGAAAAAGAAGAGGAAGAAAAACACCACCAAATCATCCGAGCCCCAGCAAACTCCAGCAAGATATTTACAGCTTGACCGCCCTATGAACAGGAGCAGCTGCATTTCTGGAGACCGAGACGCAGACGAGCCCTAGTAACAAGAGCCCATGGACATGGATCAGGAACGAGTTAGGGATACCGCCCCAGACCAAACCAGTACACCATTCTTGTATGAGACAGCCCTAGCATGTATTCAATATGGACGGTGGCTGTTAGCGCCAAAGTGGCGACATGTGGTGTACAGTATACCACATGTCTCAGGGAACAGGTTGTTAAAGCCAGTGCTCTCCCCCCCCCCCCACACGCTCACACGGACGACCATGATTGAGTCTTCCGGTAAAGGGATCATAATTTCATCTCCCCTTCACCGCACCCGATCTGCTGCAACGTACGACGTGTGGGGTGGATGTCACGTCCATCAGTACGTCTGCAAATACCATTTGTTGGACTGTCATCCTGGCACCAACCTCTGGGATTTAACCAGACTGTAGATCCCTTAATGAATAGGGCCATCACCACATCGGTTCAACTCCACAAGTCCTCCTGCAGCACCACCGGCTCCACCACCAGCAGAGTGACGTACTAAGAACCACAAAAGGACCAGTCCAGTACCATGTGCCGGCAGCAGTGAGTCCAAGCAGTCTCCTGGATCGACCACTGCTGTGACGTCACAGTCGCCTGATCCAGAAGCCACGCGAGGAGAGTCGTAGCTTGAGAAGCAGTTGCTGTCCACAGCATCACTCCACACCATCAGGGGTCGCCTCCACCCTGTGTACCACAGACTGTTTCATCTTTCTCAACTTGTGCACACTTCAGTTAATTAAACCGTTCATTCACCCCTCCCTTTTTCTCTTCGTTTGTTTGTTCGTTCTCATTACATTGGGTCTCAGCAACTCTGAATAAAATCGTCTGGAGGCGGCAGCAATCTATACAACCTGTGATCGGACTGAAGAAGTCAGTGTTTAGCCGAGTGTAGTAAACAGAAACAAAAAATAAAATTTTGTATGCAGATTCTAATAATCATTTTCTCCTCATAGAACTAACAGTGTCTCAGTATTTTTTTTTTTTTTTGCTGTGACATAAATGGCAACTGTTTCCAAAAATTTACAACAATATTTTTACGGTTCCTCCCCTCTTTTCCGCGGCATCTTCCCTCCCGTACTTCTCCAAAGTTCTTTCTCCCCTCTCTTCCTCCCCGAGACTGTGTTGACGAGAGCCAAGTTTGGCCTCCACGTCTACAGTATAGCATTCCTTCTCCCCCCTCCTCTTTCTTCTTTTGCCCTTCCATCTCCCTTTCCCTCACATCCCCTTCCCGTTTGTCTCCCCTTTTTCCTCCCTTCTCCCCCTTTTGTCCCATCTCCCCCTTTTGTCCCTTCTCCCCCTTTCCCCCCTTCTCCCCCTTTCCCCCCTTCTCCCCTTCTCCCCCTTTCCTCCCTTCTTCCCCTTTCCTCCCTTCTCCCCCTTTCCTCGCTTCTTCCCCTTTCTTCCCTTCTCCCCCTTTCCTCACTTCTCCCCCTTTCCTCCTTTCTCCCCTTTTTCCCCCTATTCCCCTCTTTCACCACCTTCTTCTCCCCCCCATATTCCTTCTCCCTTATCCACTTTCACTACCTCTCTCCTTCACCTTCTTCCCCTTTTCCTCCCTTCTCTCCTCCTTGACCTTAGCCCAACATCCCCTGAGGCTCCGCCATTCCCTCAGCGCCCTTTCCTCCTTCTTCCTCACTTCCTCCTTCCTCCCTCCCTTCCCATTCCAGAACTTTCCCTTTCCCTGTATTTTTTCGTTTTGTGTGTCTCTACCTTCTTCATTTCTGCCGCATACTATTTATTTGATTACACCCTTGCTCTCAAAGCGAGAGCGGATGTTTTATTTTGCTTGTTGTGTGTGTGTCCGGCTGCTTATGAACCAGAGAAGCAGTTTGTATCCTATTTTAATCAACCTGGAAGTGTTAAGGGACAACCACGGGGCTGAGTTGTTGTTTTTGAAAACAACAGGTCAAAGATCAAGGCCACAGGCATGGTTCAGTCTGGCCTGACAAGGATAACGTAAACAGTTTTTATATGACATAGACCAGACTTGATGGAAATGTTGAAGGTAAAGCAAAATCACAAGGAGTCAGTTTTGAAAACTCAGTCAGTCAAAGGTCAATATTTCAAGATAAGGTCAGAATTTGATTGCGTCCTAGCAAGGTCAACTTAAGCGACTTTTACCCGTTTTAGGCCAAACTTTGTCGAAGGGTTTCGGGTAAGGTACGAATAAATAGAGTCGATTTTGAAAACAGTCAAAGGTACACAGGGAAAGGTCAAAGGTCAAGGTCACAGGGCACCGTCAACTTAAGTTTTGGTCCGTTTGACGATTTTACACTGGCCAAGAGAACTGTTTCGAGCTGAAGGGGTTACATAAATCCTTAATTAATGGTTGCAGTGCCATAGATCTTCCTATGTTGACTAAATTCGTTTGAGAGCAGCAGAAGAAAAAATGCTTTAACAGATTGGAGGAGTTTTCCACGTATTCCTTCTGTCATTAGAGCCCCTGGTTTTGTCGGGTAAGGAGGCTTCCTAGCACCTATTCTTAGCGACTTATTTTTGGATATGGCTGGTTCATCTCCTTTTTGTATGTTATTTATGCAGAGTATGACGATGTTTGAGGGATGTACAGGACGCAGAATAGGACAGTAAGGTTTACCAAGCAAAATAAATTGCTTAGGAAAAGGTGTTAGGGAGCTTCCTTCACCGACGAGAATACGGCAGTAGGCATCCACACCATAGCATTACCTACAGTATTCCTTAACTTTCTTCCTCATCGTTCTTTTTCTGTGTACCTCTTCTTGATTCTTTCTTCTTTTTTCCTTTTCTTTCTTCCAAACACTTTTCAACTTAAGCCATTCCTTTATTTCTTCACCGATTCGCTTTAAACTTGGCGTAATTATACATTGGACCAAACCCACCCTTCCCCAATTTTTTAGGCCTTTAAGATATTATTGGGGTTACAGTAATTTGGAATCCTGTGTTGTTTTATATATTATAATGAAAATAACAATTAGTACAGAAATATGTCAGTGTCCTGTGTGGAGACTGTCATGCATTTCCTTGAGAATATTGGCAGTCTTTAATTCTCTTATATACTTTTTCTGCAGCTCAGCAGACTTATGCCAGTGTGTTGTTTTCACTTTATTCAAACACCAATTAATTTTGTACAGTCATGAAGACTGTGTAAAAACCATTCTGTATTTCCTTGGATGTTGGCAGTATCGCATCATGTACCACTCATTATGGCTTCAACATGCCTGCATGCGTCGTTCTTGGTCACCTGATGGCGGCTCTCCACGCTGGTCAGTCTCTGGCAGCCTCCCTATTTAGTTCTTTATCCCTGAGATCACACTCTGTAACCTTGTCCCAGTTTTTTTTTTTTTTTTTTTTTTTTTTTTTTTCAGCCCAACCCCCGACGTTCACACTTCTCACCTTGCGCATCCCTGCCGTCCTTCATGCCCTCAACATGTCCAAACCATCTCAGTCTTTCATAAGATTCCTTTTGCATCATTCGTTTGATTTCTCAGATTCAGTCTTCTATTGTCTTTCTTGGGGCTTTGCATATGTTACTTATTTAGCATAACTTTTCCATAACCTCATCTTGGTCGGAACAATTCTTTCTCTTCTGTACCAGTCAACGTGAGTATATTCTGTTCAGCTGAGAGTGAGTCATAGGAGCCTGGTATTAATTAGCATCACCATTAGCCTTCTTATGGCCGAGATAATTTTAGTATTTCAAGCCTACTAACTCCAGACGATTTTGAGGACGCGTCACAGGAGCCTGAGGCCCTTTTTCTCGTCTGTTAAGGAAGCTCCACGACACCTTTTCCTTAGCGATTTATATTTGGATATGGGTGGTTAATATCCTTTTGTGAGTTATTTATGTAGAGTATGGCGATCTTAGAAGGACTTTTGTAACACAGAATAGGACAGTAAGGTGTAATAAACAAAATAAATCGCCTAGGAAGAGGTGTTAGCAAGCTCCCATAACAAACGAGAATACGAGCCTGAGAGAGTTTATAATGTCGCCATTAACCCCGTCATGGCCGAGGCAGCGGTAGCATTTCATTTCTGCCGGAGCCAGACGATATAATTGAGCTGAGAGTGAGTCAAAGGAGCCATAGAGCTGAAACCAACTCCCTTGAGAGAGCCGCGCAGACAACTCCCCTCACCCTCGTTACACACTTCCTCCTCAAACTTCTTTTTGAGGGTGACTTTCCTTTTTTATTCCTGCCTCTCTCCTGATGATTGTTTCGGCACAAGAGCGACGAATGGTAGTGAAGGAGGTTTTAAACAAACTCCACTAATCCAGTCACCATTAGAGGTTTCGAAAAGGCTGAATCAAATCGTTTGGAGGTAGCAAGAATAGACTGAAAAGACATCTGATACCTTCCAACTCTTTAAGTGAGCCACATTAGCAATTCTCTAACCCCTTCTCCCCCTCCTTAAACAACAATAACAACAGCAACAACAACAACAACAGAGGATGAAGTGGAGGAGGTTAAAACCTTAAAACACTCACTCCCTGAACCTCCTAAGCCAAATAAAACATACGCACTCTCTAAACCTACTAAGCATGTGATAACTGTTTTTCTTGGTATAGTTTAAAGATTGTATTTAGATTATTAGAAACATTTAAGACTTTGGGAGGTAGGTAATAGCCTTAGGGAACCCCTTCAGTACGAGACTTTTTCTTTAGATGAATGAAATCGTATGAAGATGGCAAGAATATGCTTAAAAATACATCATTAGCTTGAAGGGGTTAGCTTGTCATTTTTCACTAAACATTCACCTGTTATAAGCGACTCTGTCATTAAACCCGTCTGTTCAGAGTTTCTTTTTCTTAATTTTAGTATAACAATGGATGGAGTGGCCCGTAATATATAACTTTATACTAGAAACTGACGTGGCAATATCTTGTGTTGTGGGGATGGCTCAGTCAGCTAGTGTGGGCGTGGTTGTGGTAATGGGGGGAGAAAATGAATGTGATGTATTGTAGATGCTTATAACAATACCTGTACCGTCCCAACAACACACGAGAAATCGCCCGGCAGAGTGGAAGTGGAACGTTATATATGTAGCACCCTATATTTTTGCCTCTTTTAGACACTGATGTTAAATTTAGGGTAGATCTCTTATAGGGGACGGGTAAATAAATACTGTTCACACCTCTCCGGCAAGCGTCTTCTAAACAAAGGAAATCGTCAGGATATTGCAAAAACAGTGCGAAACGACCCCCCTCCAATGTCACCTCATAGAGTTCCCTTACATAGTGCGTCCCTAAACCTCCTTAACTCGTGCACATTCATTAACCCTGCAACCTGTTAGTGCCTTAATAAACAGTGTCACCTTACCTCTTGCGCCAGCACTAAATTTGCTACTTAGTTCATTACAGCCACCCACCGTAATCCTCCTTCTTTCCGTCCCCACCCCTTTTTACTCTTCCCACCCCCTCTCCTCTGTCCCTCTCATTTTCCTCTCACTTCGTTTATGATTTATGAGTTCTTATAGTTCAGTGCATGGAGAGCGTACCAGTAACCACAACAGTATCGATTTCTTCTTTGTACTGAGAGGATGTGTTTCCCTTGCGGCTTAAAATAGTACCAGTAAAGTGCGCTTTATGAGAACATGACGAGCGAGCGAGCGCCATGCTTTCACAGTTTCCCTCTGATGTATTATTCCTTCATGATGGTTGCTGGACAGTGAAACATATATTGGAACGTAAGACTTTCTCTCTCTCTCTTACACACACACACACACACACACACACACACACACACACACACACACACACACACACACACACACACACACACACACACACACACACACACACACACACACACACACACACACACACACACACACACACACACACACCTCCTTTGGAAAACACGAGATTCCAAGCGGTTCCCACGCCTTTATGGACAAGTTTTTAGTTGATGGTAACAAAATTTATTGAATGAACTTATCACATGCAGAAAGAATTTCAACTGTATACAGGAGTAAAGTTATCATCATCTGCTTGGCGTGACGGTCGGGCCCGGCCGCCCATTTCCAAACTTAACTGAGTGTATACAGCGCTGGGACACTTCGCTCGATCGCTCGTAATAAAATTATGGTTTCCCTTCATCCATTCCAAGTAATTTTCATTGAGAGCTTTACTGTGTTTCACAGTGGCATTTCTCATTATTTCCTGCAGGTTTCGCCGGGTGGATTTGGTGTGTGTATTTTCCTTGTCTTTGACCGAATTGTAATTTACATTTAACCAATCCTGTGACAAACAGCCTTGAAAGGATCAATAGGTCTATTGTTACTTGCATTCCTTTGTACTTCCACTCTCCCTCTAACTTTCCTCCCATTTCCCCTTTCTTCACCCTCCCCCATCCTCCCTCTCATCTCCCTCCCGCTTCTCCCTTTTATAGCCCCACCACTTCCCCCTCCTCTAGCCTTTCCCACTTCCTCCTCCTCTACCCCTTCTCACTTCCCCCTCCTCTAGCCCCTCCCACTTCCCCCTCCTTTAGCCTTTCCCTCTTCTCCCTCCTCTAGCCCCTCCCACTCTGCCCCTCCTCTAGCCCTTACCACTTCCCCTTCCCCCCAGGCTCTCCCACCCCATCCCCTCATTCTATCCCACTCTCCCCCTCATATCCCTCGCATTCCCCCTCCTCCAGTCTCTCCCACTCCTCATTTTCCTCCCACTTTCCCTCCTTCACTTTCACTTACACATCTTCTTCCCTCTCACTTCTTTTTCCGCCACTGTCTCCCACTTTTCCGACATCCCTCCCATTGCACCTTGAGTCGTCCTCTGTCTGTCTGTCTGTCTGTCTGTCTCTCTCTCTCTCTCTCCTCCACCAACCCTTTAAGATCTTGACTCTCTCTGTCCTGAATAAAAAATAGAAACCTACTGCTTTCCCTCAGAGGATTTTTTTCCTTTCCTTTTCCACTGTTATCTTTCTTTCCTTCTTCTTCTTCTTCTCCTTCTCCTTTTTTTTTCCTTCTTCTTCTTCTTCTTCTCCTTTTTTTTTTCTTCTTCTTCTTCTTCTTTCCTCTTCTTCTTCATCTTCGTCTTCATCTTCGTCTTCATCCTTCTTCTTCCTCTTCCTCACCATCATCCTTCTTCTTTCTCTTCTTCTTCTTCTTCATCATCATCATCATCATCTTCTTTTTCTTCTTCTATTTTCTTCTTCTTCTTCTTTTTCTTCATCATCATCATCATCATCATCATCTTCTTCTTCTTCTTCTTCTTCTTCTATTTTCTTCTTCTTCTTCTATTTTCTTCTTCTTCTTCTATTTTCTTCTTCTTCTTCTATTTTCTTCTTCTTCTTCTATTTTCTTCTTCTTCTTCTTCTTCTATTTTCTTCTTCTTCTTCTATTTTCTTCTTCTTCTTCTTCTTCTATTTTCTTCTTCTTCTTCTATTTTCTTCTTCTTCTTCTTCTATTTTCTTCTTCTTCGTCTTCTTCTATTTTCTTCTTCTTCTTCTATTTTCTTTTTCTTCTTCTTTTTCTTCTTCTTCTTCATCATCATCATCATCATCATCATCATCATTATCTTCTTCTTCTTCTGTTTTCTTCTTCTTCAATTTTCTTCCTCTTCTTTTTCTTCATCATCATCATCATCATCATCATCTTCTTCTTCTTCCTCTTCTTCTTCTTCTTGTCCCCAGGTGCCCACTCTGCGGCATTCAACCCTACATGAGAGGCATCAGGCATTAACGGAGGGGGGGGGGCTCCGTTTCACCCCACCTCCGTTTCCCCCCTACCCCTTCCCTCTTACACTAACTCCCTTCTCGCTTCACCTCCTCCCCTTCACCATCCTCCTCTCCCTTTCTTTCTTTCTGTCACCTTCAGCCCCATCTCTTCCCTCCTTCCATCACACCGTCCTTACCCCTTCCCTCCCTTCTCCTCTCCTTCCCCCTACCCTCCCTCTCCCCTCCTTGTCCTTCACTTCATCCTGTCTTATTTTTCTCCCTTCCTCCGTCTCTTCCCCCGCCCCTGTCTTTTCCCCTCTCCCTACCCCTTTTGCTTCCTATCTCCTCCCCCACCCCATCTTCCCTTTGCCCTCCCTCACACCTCTCTCTCTCTCCTCCTTCACACGCCTTTCTCTCTCCCTCCCCCACCCCTCCTTCCTTGTCCCATTCCGTAATATCCCATCCCTCTCCCTTCCCTGCACCTACCTCCCTCTCCCCTCCCTCACACTGCTTTCTCTGCCCTCCATCACACTTCTTATCTCTCTCCTCCCTCACACTTCTTTCTCTTTCCTCCCTCACATTTCTTTCTCTCTCCTCCCTCACGCTTCTTTCTCGCTTCTCCCTTATACTTCTTTCTCTCTCCTCCCTCACGCCTCTCTCTCTCTTCCTCCCTCTATCTTCCATCCTTATTCCCTTCCTTAACTCACTTCCCTTCTCTCCTTCCCTAACCCCCCTTCCCTCTCGCGTCCACTAATCCTTCGATCTTTTCCCTTCCCCCTTCCCTCCTCCTTTTCCTCCTCCCCCCTTTCCCTTATCCCTTCTTTTCCTTTCCCCTTCTTTCCCTTTCCCCTTCTTTCCCTTCCCCCTTTTTCACCTTCCCCCTTCTTCACCTTCCCCCTTCTTCACCTTCCCCCTTCCCTTCTTCCCCCTTCTCCTTCCCTTCTTCCCCTCCACCACATCTCCCCTCCCCGCACTTACCCTGCCACTAACATCAGCTTCTTTTCTCTTTTTCCCTCCCTCCATCAAACTCAGTAATTCATCATTTTTATTTCTCCACCTCCTCCCTTTCCCCTCACTTTCTTTTTTTTTTTTTCCCCTTCGTCCTCCTCACCCGCATTCTTTCTCATCCTTCCCATCCTTCTTCATAATCTTTCATACCAAATTCAGCGTAACTCATTTGTCTTAAATTTTTCGTGCTCTTCCTTTTATAGAACTCCTCCTCCTCCTCCTCCTTTTTTTGCTGTAGTTGTTTTTGCTGATACTTCCGCCAACGAAGCTGGACCGAAGGTATGTATTCACCAGAGTCTGTTTGTCTGTTTGTGTACAAGATATCTCAAAAAATTGTTCCCGGATTTCAGTGGCATCTGGTGGATAGGAGGGCAGTGGGTCACGGAAGAGTTTATTATTGGATTTTGAGGTGGATCCGAAGCCAGATCCGGAGGCAGGAATAAACCATAAATTTCACCAATGTTGGCTGAGGTATGCGCTCTCTGAGATTGTGTAACAGGGCTTTTTAATGCCTCAGAATTAATCAACTATGGGATACCGTAAATGTGTGCATCCAGTAGGAAATGGGAATTATAGCAGTAAATAATAAATTTTAATGGCGTTGGCTGAGGTATGCGCTCTCTGGCCCTCTAAGTGTTTTCTTGTTGTTGTTGTTGTTGTTTTCTACGCCAACGAAGTTCGACGCAGACTGTCCATTCACCCGTGTCTGTTTGTGTGTTGCGTACAAGATGTCTCGAAAATTGATGTCGTATTTCAATTGAATCTGGTAAATTGGAGAGCAGTGGGTCAAGGACGAGTTTATTAGATTTTGGGTGTATCATGATTAGGATGCAGGAATTTAAAAAAAAAAAAGTGACATTGGCCAGGGTATGCGCTCTGAGTACTTTCTAGTTTTTTGTTGTTGTTGGTATTCTTGTCTTTTTAACCTTTTTTGAACAGTAACCACTCAAAACCAGTTCTAGTAATCAACTAGGTCCAGTTCCTTATTATTACCTTTTTTTTTTTTTTTTTTTCACGTTTCATAATTTTTCCTCTCATTCTTTCAAAATCATTGTTGTTGTTGTTGTTGTTGTTGTTGTTGTTGTTGTTGTTATCATTTGTCAAGCCTAAACTAACCAACACCGATTCCAATTACCAACCTAACCATCATATTCTCATCTTGTTTTATGTTATGAGTTTGCCTTCCCTCATCCCTCACCCCCTCCAGCTAAGTTTATGTATGCACAGCTGAGTTAATGCAAAATGTACAGCGTTAAATAACCCAGGAAATTTATTAGCCTGAGGTGTTCCAGATCCGTATGGCCTTTTGGTGTGTGTGTGTGTGTGTGTGTGTGTGACCTTTTTTTTTAGGTTGCATATTAACTGTTTGCTGTTAGACATTCCTTTTTGTTTATATTTCAAGAAAACTATTACATATACTTTTGTGTTAATAAAATGTTGGCTTTTAGGATGGTTTCTATGTTTGAGATTCTTCTTCATACATTTTTTTTTTTTCACGATATTCGTTAAGGCTACATGTATTATTACATGGCCGCTAACACCTGTTCCTAGGGGTGGTACCAAAAAAAAAAGAAGTTAGCGCTTTTATTTATATATAGTTTCTCATCTGTTGTCTGTACAGCCCTCAAATATATGTAAGTGTGTAAGCACCTAAAATTAAAGACTGTAGGGCATAACTGTCAGAGACTTCCTACAAAATAAGTTGGTATAAACTTAAAATTAACGACCATGATAGATACTTACCAGAATCACCTAAACTGTAAGACTTTAGTGAATAACCCTGGTAAATGAGTGACTACAGAGTGAACCAGAAAGCACTCAGAGAGTGCATACCTCCGCCAATACCATTGCCATTAAGGAGGATCCGGATCTGGATGCAGATCCGCCCCAAAATTTAATCAATTCTTTCTTGGCCCATGGCCCACCTTCCCACAAAATTTTATTGAAATTCATTTAGAACTTTTTGAGATGTGCGGGGTACTCTGGATCCTGATCCGGATTCGCCCCCAAATTTAATCACTTCTTTCTTGCCCCATGGCCCACCCTTCCACAGAGCGTCTTTGAAATTCATCGAGAACTTTTGGAGATATCGTCAGGACAAACAGACAGGCAGACAGCCAAACAGACAGACAAACAAACATAGGTGAATACATAACCTCCTCCAACTTCGTTGGTGGAAGTGATAACGACATACCTGATACGACCATACTCGTAGTAAACACATGGCAGAAAGTGACTATAAAATGAATGACCACCTAGACGAAAGCGTGACGCATATTTCCTGCAAAAACTAGGGAGTCCAATATCAAGAGCCACCTAAAATGAAAGATATTATGAACATCCATTGGAAAATTGAAAAATATGAATAAACATCTAAAATAAAAGGGTTTATCGATTAGGGGACTGTGAAGAACGGCCACGACATGCATAACCACTTGCTTAAAATGAACAGTGAATGGGAGTGACAAGGAAATAAATGGGTAGGCGTTGCCTGTGAAGAGATAATGAGTAAAAGATAGCGGCTGGAAAAGTCTAGGGAGGGCTGTTGACAGGAAGATTTATTTGCGACCCCCTACAACCATTTTCTTTACTTACTTTCTTCCAGTCTTCCACAGGGTTTCTGTGTTAGGTAAGAGTTGTAATAAACAGTAGATTAAAAAATCGATTAAAGGATAAGTAGATAGATAACTACGTAGGTAGTTAGGTAGGCAGATAGGTAGACGACAGATAACAGTACATCAGAAAATCTACGAATCTTCCAGCTGACTTTAGACTAACCTCCTGTTTCTTTGCTGTCACTTTAACTTTTCCAGTATATTTCAGTTTCTCAAAGATTTCGTGTTTTTTAATCGAAAGTTTATTTAAATCCCCCGCGTTACCAGCTTTTTACTTTATTTTCAGTTTGTTTCAGTATCTTTCAGTATTCCAGGTCATTCCAGGCTTCCTGTCTTCCACCTTATCTAAAAGTCTTCCAGTTTATTTACGGTATATCATCTGCTATGCGGTTTTTCCTCTAACATGGCCTAAAATTACCACCTCACCATCTTAAATGCAGAGCTGTAACAATAGATTGATTAGCCTTAGAATAGGATGCTAGTCATGAAGAAGTGTAATGAAAACGATGCATGTCGGTATTATTATCATTTTTGCCAATAAGCTTTGTTGAAAAATCTGCAAAAGGGTGAAAATCTAGGCCAAGTTAAAGTGAAAGAAATATAGTAGCGAGAACAGGGGAAGAGATCATGGGACTGAAGTGTTAAAAGCTGAATGAAAACGATGTAAAAATAGTCAAAATAAATACCAGGATTTTGAACTGATGGGATTAAAGACCTTCGATCAGGATAATTGAAAGTTGTTGGTTTCGTAATAGACCTACTTTGCTTTAAAGTTGTTGGTTTCGTTATAGACCTACTTTGCTTTAAGATATTTAGAGTTTGGGGTCACGATTTTGCACTCCCGATATGAAAAAATAACAATGCAAAATACCTGAGGCTTGTAATCTGCTCTTAAACCATAATTATGCCAACACCAGACGATTTTCTTCAGCTAAAAGATCGATAAAGGCGTTGGGACAGTTCAGAATGTCAGAATTTGGATGTGTACAAACAGAAATGCAGAATATATTTTCCCATATAATGAATGTTTCTTCAGATCACGTACCCAAAGCACGCACTAGTACGTACCCGAACGCACGCACATACACACGGAAACAAACAAAAGTAGATAAACCCACGCAGATTCAGCAAAGCAGATTCACACACACACACACACACACACACACACACACACACACACACACACACACACACACACACACACACACACACACACACACAGACTGTCACGGTCACAGTATGTGGAGTATAAAAAATAAAAAAGTTGGCAGAAAGACCGTAAGAGCTTTGCGAATGTCTATATCATTGTTGTTGCCTGTTTCTGTGATGATGGTAGCTGTGGTTGTGGTTGTTGTTGTTAATTGTTGTTGCTGCT
Organism: Coenobita brevimanus; assembly: GCF_032717465.1. NCBI lineage: Eukaryota > Metazoa > Arthropoda > Malacostraca > Decapoda > Coenobitidae > Coenobita > Coenobita brevimanus. The sequence goes on from NC_136954.1 coordinate 33,805,327, forward strand.
TAACTCTGGAATGTCTGGCTGAGAAGACCCGTCGACCACAGGTAAGCAACTGCTTCTGTGGGACCGTTCTATAGGTACAGAACAGTGCATACACCGTGTAGGGAACGGGCGCCCCTTTGTGGTCGAGAGCGCCTAGCCAAGGTCAGGTCAGAGTCCTTCCCCACGACGAGGTGCATGGAAATATGAGGTGGTTTGGGTCCCGGGTGGACGCTGCAACTGCATCACTTCACCATGCACAGAGCCACCACGCGTAGGCTCCTCATCAGTGCTTGTTACTGTAGTTGTTGGTGGTAGTGCTTGTTGCTGGCGATAGTTGTAGTTGCAAAAGTGGTTGGTATTTGTGGCTATTGACTGTAGATTTGGTTTGGTGGGAGTTGTGGTTGCTGGCATTCGCAGTGGTTGACAGCTGTGGTATTTGGTGGTAGTTGTGATGGTGACTGAAGTTGATATCACTAGACCTTGGTTAGTAGTTGTGGAGGATGGCTGTACATGTTGGTGATAGCTGTTGTTAGTAACTGTGATTGGTGGTTGCTCAAATTAGTGGTTGTGGTTCATGGTGGTAGTTGCGTTAGTGGTTGTAGTTGTCAGTGATTATAGCTGTGACTGTAAAAGTGGTTGGTTGTTGTGATTGGTCGATGTAGTTGTTGAGTAGTTTCATGTTGGGGTGGTAGTTGCAGTTGACCGAGTTTTTTTTTTTTTTGGTTGTTGTGGATGGTAGTTGTTGGTGATGGTGGACATTGGCTGATGGTGGTACTTGTTTGTAGTTATGGTAGTGAAAGAGTGTTGTATTTATTCGATTTTTTTTTTTTTTTTAATGTGTCCGACTTTGGGCATAGGCTTCACAGCCTGCTCCCACGGCCCAGCAGTCCTCCTACATACCATACACCTCTACATGTCACCACTTCGGCGCTAACACCCACCGTCCATATTGAATACATGCTATGGCTGTCTTATACAGGACTGGTGTATTGGTATTAGCGGGGGTATTTTTACGACATGTCGGCGGGTCTTTTGATAGATCAGTAAAGTCTGATTTTGTGAAATTCAAATCCTTAAACTGTTCCCTGCCCCAGCCGGGATTTGAACCTGGGTCCGGTAGGACTACAGGCCACCTCTCTACCGATTGAGCCACCGCCTCCCCCAAATTAGTTGTGGTTGGCGGTTGTAGTTCTTGGTGTGAGTTTTGACTGGTGGTTGTCTTGGTGATGGTGGGTTTGGTTGATGGTGATTTGTGATTGATGGTTATAGCAGTTGGTAATGTGATAACGTTTGATGGATGTAGGTGTGGTTCATTGTAGTAGTTGTGGTTGTTAGTAGTGTGAACCTTGATTGATAGGGTTGATGTGGATGGTGGTTGTATTTGTGGTTGTAGTTGTTAATGGTGGTAGTGGTGGTGGTTGGTGGTCATGGCTTTGACTGATGAGGTAGTTGTGGTTGGTGGTTGTACTGTTGGTTGTAGTCGTGGTAATTGTGGCTGTTGGCGATGATTGCTTTGGTGGATGGGATAATTGTGGTTGATGGTTGTACTTTTGCTCATAGGCCTTGGTGAAATTGATTGTTGCAGTTGTGGTGTGTCACGAATTGGCGCGATTCTGTATCTAAACGAACTCGTGACATTGATCTTTGGTGGAAAACCACTAATTCTAGTGGAATTTCCACTGTTTATCACTCAGTTTAACCGTCCCCGTATTCACCCGATTGGGAGTGTTTTCAGAACATTTTTCACTGTTTCATAAGTGATCGTCCCTGTGCGCGACATTGGCGCTTTCGCTGAGTGAATTGTTGTGGGCATGCATCGCTCACATTTTTTCCGTTAGCAGTTAGCGGGCTCGGCTGGTCCCAGCCCTTGCCTCGCAGTTTGAATTCAGTCAGGATTAGAGCGCCATGGGAGCAGGTTCGTTGGCCCAGCGACAACGAGTTCCTGAAGTCTCCACTCAGTGTGATCCGGCATAGAGGTTCAGCGTGGTGCAGTGTCCTTCCTACGTAACGACGCCCAGTTCATCCCGCCTAGCCTCCCCCTCCTTTTCTGACCAGTATTTCCTTTCGTTTTTCCTAGGCTTAAGAGTTTAGCTTTTGAGTGAGCGAGTGAGTGTGTTCTTATTTTGAATTCATATGAGACTCATGTAATGTAAATTTATTTAATTGTAATTAATAAATTTACGGTTCTTTTTCTTGAGCTTAATGTAATATAAACTCTTGTTTTATATCTCCACATTAAGCTTATTTTAGTTGCCGCTCCTAGTTGCACAAAGGCTTTGCATTATTCATAACTGGTACTTAAGTCAGTTCTTTTGCATCAAACTTAAATTCGTTGTCCAACCAGGAGTTAATGCACCAGCAAGAACCTGTTTATTACTATTAGTTTTAGTTATTGATTGTCAGGGGTGGAGTCACTTTCTCGTGAGGCTAGCAATACTAACAAACAGCATTTGTGAGTAATAAGTCTCTGCTGCGTACTGCTGAGAAAGTAAATAAATTCTCACCCTTAGAGAATCGGCGAAGTAAGCCGGCATAAAGTAAAAACTGCTTGATTTCACAAGTCAGTTCATTGTCCGTATTTACAAGCAACATTATAAAGTATTATAGAATATTATTATTTAATACAAAATTCTTAAAAACCCGGTGACCTGGTGGTTGTAGTGATGATCGTGTTAGTTGTGGACGATGGTTGTAGTTGTTGTTCATGGTGGTTGTGGTGGATGGGTGATATTGGTGGATGTAATTGTTGTTGTTGATTGTAGTTTGGTGTTATGTCATATCTCTTGTGTTTGTAAGTTTTCTGTGAATAGTAGTGTTGCCGTTAGTAGAGAGTTATGGTCAAAATTTTCCTTCCTAGAGGTAAATAATTGCAGTCTTTCCCGACCAACGGAATCTAACCTAACCTAACCCATCCTGACCTCACCTTACCTAATTAACTATTTCATACCTTTCAACCCCAGCTTAACTCATCCCACACCTTTCCACAGCCAGTTTATATTCAGTCCCTCTTCTCCTGCCCACGTTCCTCCTCTTCCTTAACGCAATATTCCCCGCCTCTTAAAAATCTCCCATGAAAACGTCGTAAGGCTTAAACTGTTGTTGACACAGTTTTAGGCCCGCACCACCTTAACTGGTGAAAATACGCCTCATCTCCTCATAACAAGGCAGTCAAAGGCTCTTGTAGAAACCATACCTTTTACTACTAAGTCTGTATAAAAAAATTTCAGGCTCCTTCAACAATTTCATATTTTAAACTGGTTACCACGAGAATACACACACACACACACACGTTTTTTTTTCTTTCTTTGTGCCTTTAGAAATTTTACTTAATCCGGAAGAAACTTTCGAACTGCAAGGTCTGGATGAAAGATTGGTTAACCTCGTTTTATCAAGAGGATTCCTCCATGTGAATAAAATCTCCTCTAGGTAGTTAGTGTAACTCCCCCCCCCCCTCCAACATGGTCTCATTGCAGAACGAAATTACAGGACAGTTGCAAGAAGGGTGTGTAAAAAGTGGCATCGTATTCTAATGGGTTACTGGGGACTGCTTCTATCCCCTTTCATCATGGCCAGTCTCCTATCCCGGTGAACACAATCACAAGACAATAGAAAGTGCGAGATCAGAAAGACATCATAGTTACCCTTTGGATTTGTTGAGTTTTTGTGAGCTCAGTAAGATAGTCTTTCATTAAGTTATTCCCAGTCAAAACTTGAATCGTAATACAGTATATAAAAGTATTAGTGCTCTGGGATTGTTTCAACGATAACTACATCGTCTAAACCAAGCCGAAATCTCAGCCAAAGGGTTGTGATCGGTCGTTACTTTTTGTATCTGGGGTTCCATATCAAGGGAGCCGGGGGTGTATAAATAAATGTCCAGGCCGCATTTGGAATAACCCTGAGTTTGATTATCGATTACGTCAGACTGTTGAACATAATTCGTTTCCTTCATGTCTCTGTTCACATAGCAGTACAGTGAAGGACATGGGTGTAAGTCTGATTGTTGTGTGTCTTAATGTAAATGAAGATTGTAACTCAAGAAAAATAAATTATAACTTAAGAAAAATGGATTGTAGCTTATGAAAAATAGATTGTAGCATAAGAAAAACTGATTGTAACTTTTAAAAACTGATTGTAGCTGAAGAAAAATATGTTTAACTTCAGGAAAATAGATTGTAACCTAAGACAAATAGATTGTCTGCTTTATAACAATCATGAAATAAACCTAAACTTTGTGTTTATTTTCTTTGTCTCAAAGCAGTGTCTCAGCCCACCCAGGCCTTGTTACAATAAGAAGACTTAGATTAATGACTGTCAGTTTGTGTAGCAAGATGTGGGTAGGTTTCGACAGCATTATGAGACGAAGTAAAGAAACTAACAAGAAGCAAGTTACAACTCATTTCACTATTGCTGTTTTATTTAGCAAGACCTCAAGATATCGTTAAGTTCTGACGAGGTTTTGAGATGGTTGAAGAGAAGCAGAGAAGCGAGAGTAATCGTTTTCATTGTTGTTGATTTGGTTCAGCACGATGTCGCTATGTCGTGGCGTAGTTTTTTAGATGACTTTTTATTTTATTTTTCGCTCAGCAAGATGTAAGTTATCAGGGGATGTCAAGACGGTGTAAAGGAACAATTGACCATACCGTATAGATTTAACATGATTCCTAAGACAAGGTCGCAACTTATTTTATTATTTCGTACTTATATAGCAAGTCTGTATAAGGTTTAACAGGGTCTGGAGACTGAGTAAAGGAACTATTGATCACAACTTAGCATACAACGCGTGTTTCCCCTGAACTTCGTAACTGCTGCTGTTATTCCTCTCCTTGTGCCCTAGACGCGTTCATTACAGCAGTTTCCTTATCTCTAAGGCTTATATTCTCGTCAGTTAATGAGGCTTCCTAGCACCTCTTCCTTAGCGATGTATTTTTTTTTTTTTTTTTTTTTTCAAATATCCATTTGCATGTTATCTATGCAGTGTATGGGGATATTAGTGATTTATGTAATACGGACATGGACAGCAAAGTGTAATATGCATAATAAGTTGCCAAGGAAAATGTGTTAGGGAGCTTCCTTTACCGACGAGAATATGGGCCCAAGTTTGAACGAACCCATAGGAGAGACTGTGAACCATCTGAGTTACGTATTAGAAGGGATGGCATTCCCGTTGTTTCGTCAGTTGTAAATTGTCTTCGGACGAACTGCGAAGATGGTTGTTTCTTCGGCTGCACATCGGCCTGCTGGTCTCTTGGGGCTGTATTTATAAACGCCTCTAATCTTAAGAGTAGTATAAGATTGCATAATGTACAGTTGGCAACATATGAACCTGGTACAGCATCAGTGTGTAGCAGAGGTCTGACGTTTGGTACACTTGACAACTTTGACATAATAATATTTGTTGGTGACATTGACTTGAATGAACGGTGTCAAATATTTATTGAAATGACCAAGTAACTATGATGCATGAACGTCGAATGTTGTAGCCAGACCTCCATTTCACACAAACACTGTCCCAGGTTCACAAGTGACCGAATGTACAGTCATGGGCAATACTTCACCGACAATCCCCTGCCAGCATTGTGTCCAGCCAAATATTGCTCAGTTTTCCCCATATAACAGAGAATAACCTTCCTTCTCGTACTCGTTTGTTGTGTGCGTCATATTGCTGTCACATAAAAATTGTTCATATAAAGCCTTCCATCGCCTCAACCAACGGGGAAGTGTCAGCGAATTTTTCATCATGGCTGTGTTTATCTTTTCACGTACTGTACAGCTTCCATACAGTTCACAGTCAAACCGGAGTGATTATTGAAAGGGTAAAGTATGACCATACAAAATTACTTTCTGTAATAAATAGTTGCCGGGGAGACTTGATTAACGTACAAATAGGAGCCTCAAAGCGTTCCAAGAAATATATCCTGTCTGGAAATTGATGTGTTGAGAAGAGAAACACTTATGAGAAAGAATTCTGTTTACCTTTACTTCCCCTTCTACAAAATTCGATAAGGTAAATGAGACGATGGGTGGTGAGAGAGAGAGAGAGAGAGAGAGAGAGAGAGAGAGAGAGATTTTACTTCTAAGGAGAAAGGCTTTCCTTTTTCCAATCTTGATGGAGTGCTTCAGTGTTTCCCCGTCTGCCTGCCTGCTTCTTCTGCCTTACAACTTCTCCCTATCTTTTGTGCCCTCCTCCTTCCTTCCTCCCTTCCTGGCTGTTTGTCTAATTCTCCTTCCTTTCATGCCTCCTTCCCTGTCTTCATTGCTTCCTCAGCCAGCCAGCATGCTTGACTGTCTGCATGCCTGCCTCCTTCCCTAACTCTTATTTCTTCCTCTCCTCCGTGCTTCTTCTGCTGACTTGCCTGCCTGCCTGACAGACTGACTACTTTTTCCTCCTTTTCCTCACTACCTGACTAGCTGTCCCTCCTTCCTTTCCCCCGTGTTTTATCTTTCTGCCTACTTAACTGCCTGCTTTCCACACCTACCTTCCTACCTTGCCTCTCTGTTCTTACTGCCTCTTTGCTTCGATCTCCTTTATTCGCTTCTTCCTTTTTCCTCACTTTTGATTACTTCTCCCTTCCCTTCCCTTTCCTTCACCTCTCTGTCTGTCTGTCTGTCTGTCTGTCTCTTTCTGTCTCTCTCTCTCTTTCTCTCTCTCTCTCTCTCTCTCTCTCTCTCACACACACACACACACACACACACACACACACACACACACACACACACACACACACACACACACACACACACACACACACTCTGCCCAGTCACCAGTGGAGTCTCAGATATCATTGCAGGGCATTTTATTGTGAGCATATCAAATCTGCCAACGAAACCCTTGCCATAAAAGCCTTTGGTGTTAGCAGAGGCAGCATCAAACTAATTTTATTGTCACGGGGGAAGGGAAGTATACGGGTCTGAAGGGAGAATGAGGGAGACCGACTCTGTGGACCATGGAGGCTTCCTAGACCGGTTTTTATAGACCGAATTTTACGTAAACGAATGTACGAGTAAATATTATATCTGTGTGTGTGTGTGTGTGTGTGTGTGTGTGTGAGGGGGAGGGGTTCAGTGTCGTGAATTATCTAAACAGAAGAATTATACGCACAGTCCCACTTGCTTAAATTGTACTCAGGTGATATGATGCAAGAGAGGGACGCCTGCACGCGGTATCACTGATATAACCGGGCGGCGGAGTTGGTTGATTACACAGATGCTGCAAAACTCACTCACACCCCTTAATGAGAAGGATAGACTGCTGGAGATTGGCATTTTCAGCCTGTAGTCTACCGGGTTCACGTTCAGGTAAGCTCAGGGCCCCAGCGGCAACAAAGATCACATTATAAAACGATTTCGGCCTATCTTCCACTCCCCTTGCGTTTTAAATCTGGATATGGTGCAAGTCAGGGAGTAACTGTTGTACCGTCCCAGTGCACAGTGTTGTTAAATAACGCATAGCTCGTACAGCAAAAGTTAAACTGTTGAAGACAATAACCTTCTGACTCCGAGTGACGTTTTATACAAATTAATTTTGCTGCCTCTTTACTCATTTTACTCCTACTTGGCCTAAATTTATCATCTCTCCATGTTGAATGTTGAGTTGCTAGAAGAGAGTAACACATGAATATGCTAGTCACGAAGAAGTGCTATGGAAAGGATGTGGGGGCCTAGTTTTCTCTTTTTCCGTCACTGAGCTACGTGAAATTATCTGCAAAAGGATGGAAATCTTTGCCAAGTCGGGGTAAAATGACCTTAGACGATAATATTCTGCTTAGATCACGCCACTTCTGTTTGTTTTGTTGTTGTTGTGATCCAGGGTCCGTGTAACATGAACCCGATGGACTGTAGGCTGAAGTTGCCGCTCTCCCCCCTTCGTGTGATAGGGAGGAAGGCGAGGGACCTTTGCACAACCAGGCAACGAAGCCACCAGACAATATCGGTGCAACCACGTGAAGGCGTCCCTCTCCAGAACGTTAATGACTTCTTGTGTGGAATTTATGCAATTTGTGTCTATAAAGATGTAAGTAATAGACCAGATCATTGTAAGAAGAAATATGCAAAATAAAGAGAGAGAGAGAGAGAGAGAGAGAGAGAGAGAGAGAGAGAGAGCTGATGGTGGCGACTGGACAATACTCCGCACATATTTTAACGCAGGCTTCGTTAATTCATATACTGCTGAATTCTGTAATATCGACCGGGTGCTCTCTCTCTCTCTCTCTCTCTCTCTCTCTCTCGGCTGTGGCTGTGACTCTGCCCTGTATTAATATTCTCTGCCTCTCCCCTACCCATGTCTTTGTCCATCTCTGTACAACCTCGCTATGTCAGATCCATTTTGGCGGCATAGAAGAGCGTAAGGTGGTGACAGAGGGGCAGGTTATTACTCTGTGTGTTCTCTCTGTCTATATTCTTTACCCCCCAGCCCAGCCCGCCTCGTCTCTGACATGCTTGTGGCCATCTCTCTGTGCAGCCTGGCCATTCAGCCTTCCCGTCATTGCTGGTGAACGAAAATGGATTTGTGGTTCGTTTTGGACGGTGTTGATGTTTTCAGTTTTGGGGAGAGAGAGAGAGAGAGAGAGAGAGGCACTAGGCAGATCAAAAAGCATTAATCCCTGTCATTTGAGAGAGAGAGAGAGAGAGAGAGAGAGAGAGAGAGAGAGAGAGAGAGAGAGAGGGGGGGGGAGGCACTGACCAGACCAAAAAGCACTAATCCCTATTATTTGAGAGGGAGAGAAAGAGAGAGAGAGAGGGGGGGGGAGAGAGAGAGAGACTAGGCTGACCAAAAAGCACTAATCCCTTTTATTTGAGAAAGAGAGAGAGAGAGAGAGAGAGAGAGAGAGAGAGAGAGAGAGAGAGAGAGAGAGAGAGGCACTAGGCAAACCCAAAAAGCAATAATCTCTCTTATTTTCCCTTTCGCGGTGGAGGGAATGGACAAAATGTTTTCACCATGGGATCGGACTTCATCAGTTTGGGAGATAAAGCGAATTCCTTTATTAAATATCAATTGGGATTCATCGTAAAAGATCTGAGGCAGGAAATATGGATAGAGGAGCACAGCAGATTATCAACCCCTTCACTACGATGACAATCGACCACCATCCACTCACTTGATGTAGTGCTGCCTACTTCTTCCCTAGCCTTTATTATTCTTTTTCTGTGTCTGCCCTCCTCTCTCCCTATTTCTCCCATCTTTCCTGTCACTTCTTATTGCTTTTCTTTACAGGTGGTTTTACATCGAGTGACAAGTCAAATGATTTCCTGTAAGCCAAGAAACCATTTACAACGCTGGGTGGTAACCATATAACCAAACCATACGTGCTCCCAACGTGTTAACAAGTGGGTTGGTGGAGGGTTAGTACCCCTCCCCGTAAAACATATAACTCAAAATCAAATGGCCACCCCTTACGGGATTATGGCGTCTGGCAATAGATAAATAGATAGATAGATTATTTATTTGTTATTATCCAGCCGTACGCTTTACGTCATGTATTACTTTATCCAGCCTTGTACCAGACGATTACGTTCAGTTTAAGAAAATCGAATTAGAGGGGCCCTGTGTAACCTTCATTAACCTCTTCGGTGCGTAAGGCCTTTAATGAGTAAAATAAGATCGACCAGAGATTACACACACACACACACACACACACACACACACACACACACACACACACACACACACACACACACACACACACACACACACACACACACACACACACAGCGGTACTCCTTTCTATAGTGATGGCATGCAGCAAAACTTTAATGCTTCTCCCTCTCAGTCTGCTATCGTACTGTATTCCTCTTTCCTCCTTTCAAATATACTTTTTTTTTTTAGCGATTATTATTTTTGTTTTCTGTGCCACTTATCATATTCTGCTGTTTCCATCTGAGATATATTTTATTTCGAATTAGGCTGGTTTCACATTTTGGTGTCCCTGGTTTCTTTGGGTTGAACGTAATTGCTTCCCCTGGGTTTCTTTTTCCAGAATATACTTGTACTTTTTTATTCGATTTTTCATATTATTTTCTGTCAGTTTCTTACATTTTCCTCATTTTGGAGCTCGATAATGAAAAGATAAGTATATTTTAAAACCTCAATGGTCATACACATCCCACAAATGGCCATAAAAGACTGGGGACCGGCTTCCCTTTGGCGAGTTTTAGCATAGTCATAATCCTGTCCCGTCTCAGTGATGATGATGATGATGAGGAGGAGGAGGGAGGAGGAGGAGGAGGGGGAGAGGAGGAAGAGGAGGAGGAGGATTTCCAGGGTTTTATAACATGATCACAGGACAATTATCTATTTTATTGTTAAATTGAGAGTGCGCTGTTGTGAGAAGTATTGGTTTGTGATGGAGATTTTGCATGTTATTGTGAGGAACCCTGTCAAACCCTCCTGTACCGTTGTGGACTGCGCTCTGTGATACGAGATGCTGGTGATTACGTCTGACAATTGCTGATGTTCCATGTATGAGAGTAAAAGAAATTAGAGTCTTGCTAATATCGTACTCTCTCTCTCTCTCTCTCTCTCTCTCCCTCCTCTAATGACATGATTCTGCACTGAAGTACTGTTGCCTCCAAAACTTCTGTCCCTCTTCCTGATGTACCTCTTAAAATGATTTTAGTTTGGGTAAAGTTGCATATCCTCTCTACAGTCTCTCTGGTTAGTTTATGAGTGTTAGCCAGCTGTAGTTTGAAGTACTGTAATTAACAAGGTACAGAAAGCCACAGGAGGAACGGAACTTGTGAGACAACAGTATATAGCAGTCATAACAAATTGGTGTTGTTTATGGGAGGGGGTGTGAGCTGGGAGCAGGGCAGTGAAATGGTGGGGGACAGCGACGTGAAGGCGATTTGTTTGTGGCCACGCCTTACGGAATTGAGGCGTCTGACAATAGATAGATAGATAGGAGAGCTCCAGCCCTGACAAAAGCATCAGCCTGTGAAGCCTAAGCCTTGAACCTGTTTGGACATCAGACGGGTTCATACAGAGACAGTTTTACTGGGTCAACTGGTGGGCGCTTTGTTATATATATCTCTTTATGAATCTGCTAAATATGCCATTGTGCCTCGCTTGTTTGTTGAAAAGTAAATTAATGAGGCTATATTGTGGACGTGAACAACAGCCGTGCAATATTACGCCACTGATACATGATTATTTTTTTACCATAGCCTAAAGCTTATGCACTGGTTCCACCTCTCTCTCTCTCTCTCTCTCTCTCTCTCTCTCTCTCTCTCTCACACACACACACACACACACACACACACACACACACACACACACACACACACACACACACACACACACACACACACACACACACACACACACGCACGCACGCACGCACGCACGCACGCACGCACGCACGCACGCACACACACACACACACACACACACACACACACACACACACACACACACACACACACACACACACACACACACACACACACACACACACACGCACACACACAAAAGATTAATTTAAGGGCACAAAGATCATTCAGTTGACTTTATTAAACATCTGTATTTATGAGCACAGAAGCAGAGAAATTAGTAGGTATGAAGAAATATTAGTAAGCAAAATATAAATACCATGAATAATGAAGCAGGTGGACAAAATGTAAACAAAATATGTATATCAAATTTCAACCCTTACCTCTAAACTTCATATTTATTTGCCATCAGAGGATTATATTAACTTTGTAGACTTTATACATTATCTGTCTATCTTTTTATTGCCAGACGCCTTAATCCCTTAAGGGGTGACCACAAACAAATCGCCTCCATGTCGCCCTGTCCCCCGCCATTTCACTGTCCTGCTCCCAGCTTACACCCCCCTCTCTCATATACCTCATAACTCCATCCCTCCATCTCATCCTTGGCCTTCCCCTTCCCCTTCCTCTTCCCCCCTCCACCTCACTCACATACACTCTCCTCGTCAGTCTCTCACTCTCCATCCTTTACACCGGAGAGGTTAGTATAGCCTTCCTCAACCCTTTGACTTCCAGAGACTTAAATTACCTAAAATCGTCTGGAGGTGGAAATAAAGTAACGCAGGTGATCGTAGTGAAGTAATTAACCTGCATCTGTGGAAGCACCTGTAAATCATGAGGCACCTCAACCCCTTAGCCCCAGGTCATGTTTTTCGCCTGTAATATCAGTCATGGCGCGCGACTCTGAGGTTATTATCGTACCCTGGCAACCTACCCTTCAAAAGTGACGTCTGATTTCGTGTAGAGACGCATATGATTCGTGTATAATATGTTCGTGTGTAATAATATTCGTGTATAATATATTCGTGCATAATAATATGATTTATGTATAATATGGTACGAAAACGGACACACTTTTGAAAGATAGGTTGCCAGGGTACGATAATGACAACTTCAGAGTCGTGCGCCGCGACTATAGCACCGTCAGACGATTTTACTCAGCTTGGGACAGAGTTTTCAACCTGGAGGGGTTAGATGAAGCTTTGTATAAGCCTCTTGGTAGTACTCGTCAGCAGGATAAAATCGTCTGGCTACAGGAACGCTAACAAGAATATATAAGTAGGGCATCGCAGTGAAATCCCCTGAATGAGGTGACGATTTATTTGCTCTGGTGATTAAGGCCTCTCGTACTTGAGGGGTTAATGAAGACTGTGTGTGACTCCTAGGCTCGTATTCTCGTCGGTTAAGGAAGCTCCCTAACACCTCCTCGGCGATTTATTTTTTGGATATGCGATGACGATTTTTTTTTCCTCTGGTGATTATGGCCTCTGGTACTGAAGGGGTTAATAGAGACTGTGTGACTCCTAGGTTCTTATTCATTTCGGTTAAGGAAGCTTCCTAACACCTCCTCCTCAGCGATTTATTTTTTGGATATGCGGTGACGATTTTTTTTCCTCTGGTGATCAAGGCCTCTCGTACTGAAGGGGTTAATGAAGACTGTGTGACTCGTAGGCTCGTATTCTCGTCGGTTAAGGAAGCTCCCTAACACCTTCTCCCCAGCGATTCATTTTGGGGGTATGCGTGGTTAATACCTTTCTTAAGTTACTCTATGCAGAGGATGGCTGTATTGCAAGGATTTATGTAACATAGAAAAGGACAGTAAGGTGTAATAAACACAATAAATCGCTTAGGAGAAGGAGCTAGGGAGCCTGTACGTGACTCCTAGGCTGGCATTTTCATCGGTTAAGGAAGCTCCCTAACACCCTCTCCTCAGCAATTTATTTTTTGGATATGCGTGGTTAGTACCTTTCGTAAGTTACTTTTAGCAGCACTGAAAAGGAAAATAGGGTGTAATTAAAATAAATCGCTTAGGAAAAGGAGCTATGGAGCCCCCTTAACCCACGAGAATGCGGACCCTGATGTTAAAGTCAAGTAAAACTATCTGAAGCAACAAGAATGAATAATGAAAGTACGTGATGGTAGTGAAAGTATTAACATTACTACAAAATACATGGCATATCCTTGAACCAGGGAACAAAAGCCTGATTACATGTTCATAACCGATGCATAATTTTCTTGTGTAATATGGACTGATGTTTTTGTACTCTTGATTTTCCCTCAGTGTGTGTGTGTGTGTGTGTGTGTGTGTGTGTGTGTGTGTGCTGGTGCTGTTGATGGTGTAGTGATGTGGTAAAAGGATGAGGAGGGAAGGGAAGGAGGGGGTGGGGGAGTGAGGATGAGGATGGGAGAAGGGGAGGAGGAGAAAGAGGAAGGATAATGGAGGTAGAGGAAGGAAGGGGGAGAGTAATGAAAGCAGTATGTGAAAATGGTGGGAGGAGAGAGGGAGGCATGATTGCAAAGAAGAGGAGGGGGAGGAGGGAGGGGAAGGAGTGGGTGGGGGAGTGAGGATGAGGATGGGAGAGGGGGAGGAGGAGAAAGAGGGAGGATAAGGGAGGTAGAGGAAGGAAGGGGGAGAGGAATGAAATAGCAGTATGTGACAAAGGTGGGAGGAGAAAGTGAGGCTTCAGTGCAAAGAAGGGGAGGGACAGGAGGGGGAGGAGGGAGGGGGAGGAGTGGGTGGGGGAGTGAGAATGAGGATGGGGGTGGGGGAGGAGGAGAAAGAGGGAGGAAAAGGGAGGTAGAGGAAGGAAGGGGGTGAGCAATGAAACAGCAGTATGTGAAGAGGATGGAGGAGAGAGTGAGGCTTCAGTGCAAAGAAGGAGAGGGACAGGAGGGAGAGGAGATGAGGTAGGAGAGAGGAAAAAGGAGGGGGGATGAGGAAAAAGAAATGGAGACTGAAAAAGCGAAGGACAGGAGGGACGAGGAGGAGGAGAGAGTGGAGGAGAAGAGGGGGTGAAGCGGGAGAGAAGGGGAAACAACAACGGGAGATGAGAAAAGAGGGAGAACAGGGTGACGGATAGGATGGGGTGGTAGGAGAGAGAGGAGGAGACAAGAAATGGGAAGTGATGGAGAGGAAAGGAGAAGTAGGACGGGAGAGTGTATTGACTGGTCGAGGGGGAGAATAGGTTGGACACGGAGGGAAAGGAATAGTAAAGAGAGGAGGAGTAGGAAAGAGGGAAGTGAGAGAAGGGAGGGAGGAAGATGTTGTGCAGAAGCTTCAGATAAAGGTAATGGAAGAAATGGATGATGGGAGAAAGCCAGACTCGGGAAGAGAGAAGGAGGGAGAGAAAGAGTTACATGGAGTTATTGATAGTTACATAAACATCAATACAGACCATACGATGCCAAAGGGGTGGTCCGTCTTTATCACGGAAAGGTAATGCATAACCTAAGTCACAAGAGTATAAGAAAAGATGCACTAGGCTTTCTCCCAAACTCTCCCAACTCTCCAGTAATACGCCGTGCAGGAAGAGCGACAGAAGTAGCACCTTACGGATTAAGAAACCTGGAGGAGGTGTTAAAGGATAATGTGAAACTCATAAATATGCTGTACATGTTCTCTCTACACATTCTTCGTTATTTAAACTAATAAGGAAACACGGAGACGCGAACCCTCCTAGTATGGCTCTGTGTTCCTGTGATATGCTAAGTACTGTCCCAAGTACAAGGGTGGACAACCAATCCTACCGCCTCTGAGGATGGTCCAGGAGGAGTCCCCTACTTGACACCCAGATTTTCCTTAGCCAACGCCGATAGCTGACAAACAAATATCTAGCTTTCTCTTGAACATATTTGTGGTTGTGCTGTCCGTATCACATTCCAGGAGCCTGTTACGGACACTGATAAAATCGTTACAGAAGAAATATTTGGTTACATCCAGGTAAACTGTGTTTCCTGATAGATTTTATGTTATGCCCACGTGTTGGCGTGTCCGGGGCAAATGGAAAGATATTATTTATGCTTTCTTTATCGAATCCCATGAATATCTTAAATCCCTGGATTAGATTCCCTTTCTGTCGCTTGTGTGTGTGTGTGTGTGTGTGTGTGTGTGTGTGTGTGTGTGTGTGTGTGTGTGTGTGTGTGTGTGTGTGTGTTCGACTCTGGGCATAGGCTTCACAGCCTGCTATCAAGGCCCAACAGGCCTCCTACATACCATACACCTCTTCATGTCACCATTTGGATAGAGAGTAATGGAGGGAAGAAAATAGAAAGAGACGGGTACGGGAAAGGCACCAGGGAGAAAAGAAGGAAAGGGATGGAGAGGAGGGAGGAGTGGGGAAAGGGAAAAAGCTGAGAGAGAGAGAGAGGGGGGGGGGGGGACTAGTTGCCCGTAGACAAATCCGGACATGGTTTTTTAACAGAAAAAGAAAAAAAGTGTATATATTTTTCTATCCCACAGATGCACGTTCACCAGCTGCAAATTTCCACGTTGCTTTTGGTGTGAATGTATGAATCAGGGACTTTGTGGTGTGATTACGCATTTTATCAATTATTTCAGTCGCGGGTGAATGTCCATTTTTGTATTCTTGCTTGTTGGTAGTTTTCGTGTGTGTGTGTGTGTGTGTGTGTGTGTGTGTGTGTGTGTGTGTGTGTGTGTGTGTGTGTGTGGTATTTCTGGATCCAACCCAGACGACGACGACGACGACGACGACGACGATGATGATGATGATGATGATGATGATGATGATGATATCACAGTCTACCACACCATGATAGCCACTTTCCACGAGACTGAACAGACCTTGTAGCGGTGTCCATGTGGCGTCTGGGAGTTACATGTTCAGTCATGGCTGAGACAACTCTAGCATTTTTTTTTTTTTTTCGATTATGTAAACTCATCAAGAGACGTGGTTGTTCATGTGTCCCTAAGCGTACAGGACCGAGATATCCTAGCCTCGGGACCCTACTCCTTGTTTGGGTAATATGGAATTGGCTGTTAATGCTGTACCATTACTTCCATTTGATCAAGTAACGGCGCTGTAAAACACGAACAAAATTAAGATTAACTGTACAGAATTAACGATGTTCAATGAAGATGGATGGTGGTGGTGGTTATGGTGATGGAGATGGTAACTGTGATGATGATTTTGGTGATAATGATGATGATGATGATAGGTGTAGTAAACATTTTGATATGATTTCCTACAGGTCGTTATGAAATGCAATTAATTCTAAGTCTTTCTTTCCTATAGTGTATTTATATTATTAGTACTCGTGTTAAACGATTGTATTTTCTTTAGTTAAGCAACAGTGGTTAGTGGGTTAATGGAAGCTATGTCTAACCCCACTGATTGATAGTTTCAGTGAATGGAATTAACTGGAGATAGCAAAGATATTAACTACGTAATTGACCCGAAGGACTAGTGCGCTGTTTTTAATGTGCTTCGAGACAATAAACAAAGATATAATCACGTACCCGTGTTTATAATAATAAGAACGTAAAAAAGCCAGCCTGGGTTTTAACGTTGGGAGAAACACTAGATGCAGTGTGAGTTCTTTATATTCCACAGTTTATAGTGAAGAGCGGAGAGCACAAGAATATTGATAACGAATGTAATAGAAACGGAAGTGTCTATTAAATGGTAAAGATAAAAAATAGACAAATAATAGAGCCGTGTTTGTACTGAAGAGCCTAGAGCCAACGTGTGTGGCAGCGTTGAGTTAAATACTGTAAGCTGTCATATATCCATGTTTTGGTTTTGGCGTCAACAATTTTGTGGGGAGAGTTAGAGGCTGTGAACGGGATATTGGCGAAAATATAAACTTGCACACACACACACACACACACACACACACACACACACACACACACACACACACACACACACACACACACACACACACACACACACACACACACACACACACACGCAGCATGTATAGTTATGGAGACTAATAGCGCCCCACTAATTACACCGACAGTAATGCTACTTTTGCGTAATGTTCTGAAAAAGTTTGTGGCGGGGCTCGAAACATCTCATCACGGGATTTCGAAACACGTTCATCAATGTCTTGTAATTTGTCGTAATGGAGGGAATCGCTTTTTATTTTCCGCAACTCTTCCTACGTATTTGCAGATGCCTCGTATGAGTGGATATAATCTGATGGCGGAACTCTTGCCTTTTTATTTCTTTTTTTAAATTATGATGAAATGTAATCCTCCTTAGGGGTTGGAAGGATTCTCTCTCTCTCTCTCTCTCTCTCTCTCTCTCTCTCTCTCTCTCTCATCTGTCTATCTATCTATATATCTATATCTATCTATCTATATATTGTTACATAGCCTATGATTTCATCATCCTTTGTGTAATTTTAACGCACAGTTGCTGCATGTTTGATCACGAGCGTGTTCTGCCTCAGTCCCCCCCTTCTACCGTTATAGTAGAGTAAGTCGTTCTCTCTGTTATTTAGAGCGGGATTTTCAGCTCTTTGTCCCCATGGCTTCATTTGCGCGTCCTTCTTACAAGTTGTATCAAGCTCTCCTGGCCCCTATATAATGAGCTCAGTCTCTGCATCATTGCCACTTAGATCTGCTCCTCATTTTGTTCACATCTCTGTCCTCCCCTGTACAGTTATTATTATTGTGAGTGCTCAAGAAATCTCCAAACATCTAGCAGCTGTGTGTAATTTGAGTATAACTGTTATTGCATTTTTTTCCTTGTACTGTATAGCATAAGGTGTTGATTTGTAGGCCTAGTGAGTTTTTTTTGTAATTTATGTAAAGTTTTACTATCAGCCATCACTAATAATAATTTCTATCTGTAATAATATATCTCGCATTCACTGAGTATTATCCAGTATTGTCATTTTATCAGGGCTGACTTAGATAAATTTACTCTTACTAATTTCGTATTAATAGAGGCTATTGCAGTTAACCATATATTTAACCTGTTTATTTGCCATTACATTATCCTTATGAGTCCTGAATGTTTTGTTGTTAGTTTGAGCATTAAACTTTAACTTGTAATTTTACCTAACTCTTTTGTTTTGAACCTGGAACTTTACGGGACAGTAGTGACTCTTAGTATTCTCACTTAAAGTGTACGTTATCTTTCTCTGTTCCGTAACATAAATTTGGTGACCTCATATCAGGATATTCAGGATATTATCATAAGGATATTGCTTGATATTTTGTGACTGTTACTTATTCATGATGTCTACTATTACTACACTTGATGAAGCCAAAGATTTTTTGTCAAATGTGCAAACAGTGTGTGATGTAGAAAACAGAACAAAGAATGAACTTAAGCTTGTTGCTCAACAATTGGGAATTGCTGTTCGCTCTCATCATTCTAAAGATCAAATTGTTGACATGATTAATGAAAGCTTGTTTAATGTAACTCCTCCAAATGAGCAAACGCAGATTGAATTAGCTAAGTTACAGCTAGCCCTGCAGGAGGCTAAGGCTAAGGAGGCGGAGTCTCGTGTTAAGGAGGCTGAATTTCAAGCACGTTCTAAGGAGGCTGAGGCACAAGTTGAAATTGCTAGGATTCAGGCAGACCATGAGTATCGCATGAAACAAGGTGGAACTGGATCATCTAGCTCTGATGATTTTGATGTGGCTAAAAATGTTAAACTTGTCCCTCCTTTTAATGAATCTGATTTAACAAAGTATTTTCAGTTGTTTGAGAGGGTAGCTACAGGTTTTAATTGGCCTAAGGAGTATTGGCCAGTACTCCTTCAAACTGTTCTCACCGGTAAAGCTCAAGTAACTTATGCATCTTCGCCTCAGGATCAGTCTGATAATTATGATATAGTTAAGAGCTTGATTCTTAAGGCCTATGAGCTTGTTCCTGAAGCTTATAGAGTAAAATTTAGGACAACTTACAAGCAAGATAAGCAATCCCATGTTGAGTATGCAAAAATCAAAGAAGATCTGTTGGAGCAGTGGTTAAATTCTAAGAATGTGGATTCTGATTTTGACAAATTTAAGCAGATGATTTTGCTGGAGGACTTCAAAAGGTGTATTAGTAAAGATGTAAGCCTATATCTTGATGAGAGAAGAATAGATAATTTGTCTGATGCTGCAGTTTTAGCTGATGAATATGTTCTCACTCACAAGAGATATTCTAGAGAAAAAAGGAAAGCTGAGAGTAAGTACGTTGCCTCTACTCAGAGTACAGGTAACAGGAAAGAGAATAAAGATGATGTTTCTCAGGAAGTAAATACCAGCTTCACCTCTAGATTTCAGAAAAGTAAATGTACTTATTGTAGTAAGCTTGGTCATACTACGGAGAGATGTTTCAGGAGACAGCGTGATGTGAACAAAAAGGAGTCTTTAAATATTCAGTCAATTGGTCTAGTGTCCACTCTTGAGAGTTCCCAGAATTCTTTAACTGAGTTAACTGAACCTGCTTTGAGGGGTAACTTAAATTCTCATGATGGAGCTCCTCTTTTGAGCAGTAACGTGGGTGACACTCTCAAGAGTTCATGTGCTAATTTCCTGTCTGATGGTTTTGTCAGTCCTCTGGACAGTAATGACAGGAAATCAGTTAAAATATATCGTGATACAGGTGCTTGCCAATCCCTTATGCTGACCAGTGTTCTAGGCTCTAATGTTAATTCCTCTGATGAAACTGTAATCTTACAAGGTGTAGGGAATAATTACTTCTCTGTCCCTCTGTGCAGAGTGAATTTAGAGTCTGGTTTTGTTAATGGTTCCGTTATGGTTGGGTTGGTTGAGACACTCCCAATGTCAGGTGTAACTTTCTTACTTGGAAATGATATTGGTGGAAGTCAAGTGTGTCCAGCTCCTCAGTTGTCTAGTGAGCCAGTGGCTGTGACCCGGGACTGCGATGTCCCTGATGTGTTCCCTGCATGTGCTGTCACTAGGGCTAAGTCTAAAGTTACTGGTGATTTAGAGGATAATGATGATGATGATGATGTTATCCTAGCTGACACTTTTCTGGCTAATTTGGACCACTCACCAGATGAGGCAGTACCCCGTAGTGTTGATAATTTGTCTCGTCAAGAGTTGGTCGAGTTGCAGGTTGCTGACCCTGAGTTGAAAGGTCTAGCTAACTCTGCTTACAGTGAAGAAGAGTCAGCCGGTGCTTCTACTTGTTATTATGTAAAGTCAGGAGTACTTATGAGGAAGTGGAGACCCCCAACAGCATCAGCCGATTGTGAATGGGAGGTTGTACATCAAGTTGTCATCCCTCGTGGTTGTAGGCAGGATATCATTCGAGTGGCTCATGATACCAGTTTGGCAGGACACCTTGGAGTGAGGAAGACTGTGGCACGCATTTTGAAACACTTCTACTGGCCAGGTATCTTCAGGGATGTTTCCTGGTATTGTAAGTCTTGTCACACCTGTCAAGTTGTGGGGAAGTGTAATCAGACTGAAAAGGTTGCACCTCTAGTTCCCATTCCTCCTTTTGAGGCGCCTTTCACCCGTGTGTTGGTGGATATTGTGGGCCCTCTTCCTAAGACTTCTTCAGGATTTTCTTATGTGTTGACCCTGATTGATATGGCTACTCGTTATCCTGAAGCCATTCCACTTAGAAATATCTCAGCAAAGAACGTGGTTAAGGAAATGCTAGGGTTCTTCACAAAGTTTGATCTGCCCAAGGAGGTACAGTCAGACCGGGGAAGTAATTTCATGTCAAACGTTTTCAAGCAGTCTCTGAAAGAGTTGGGTATCACCCAGATCACGTCTTCAGCTTACCATCCCCAGACCCAAGGAGCATTGGAGAGATATCATCAAACACTCAAATCGATGCTCAAGAAATACTGTTTGGAACATCAGAAAGACTGGGATAAAGGTCTTCCATTCGTTGTGTTTGCCGCAAGAGAATCTCCAAATGAATCACTGGGCTTCTCACCTTTTGAACTACTGTTTGGCCATGAAGTAAGAGGACCCCTTAAGTTACTCAAGGAATGCTGGCTGTCGGAGGAAGATGACGTCAACCAGCTGGAGTATGTGATGAAGTTCAAAGAACGGCTGTCCACTGCTTTACAGCTGGCAAGAGAGAATTTAGGAGCTGCTCAGGAGAAGGTGAAGACTTGGTATGATAAGAAGTCCAGGTTACGCCACTTTCAGCCAGGAGATCAGGTTTTGATTCTGCTACCAGTTCATGGGCAACCTCTTCAAGCCAAGTTTAGTGGCCCTTATTTCGTGGAGAAGAAACTCAGTGATGTCAACTATGTCATCGCCACACCAGATCGTAGAAAGAACAAGCAACTATGTCACATCAACATGCTAAAGTTATATCACAGGCGGGACGAAAATAATCCAGTCTGCACTGTAGCTGTTCCACCCGAGTCTGCAAGTGAAGCTCTCCCATGCAGTATGAGCCTGAGTGATAGTTTGGGGAAGAATCCCGATATCATGAATGATCTCCAGACTAAGCTTTCTCATCTAGCTCCCGAGGAAAGGCAGGAGTTTTCGGCATTACTGCAGGAGTACCCGCAAGTGTTCCGTGCCACTCCAGGAAGAACCACTGTGTTGATGCATGATGTCGATATTGGAGACGCAAAGCCAATTAAATTGCCTCCTTACCGTGTGAACCCAGTGAAAATTCCTCTCATGCAGAAGGAGCTTGGCTACCTGTTGGACCACAAGATGATTGAGCCCTGTCAGAGCGAGTGGAGTTCTCCTGTCACTCTAGTCCCTAAGCCAGGTGGGTCACAGTGGCTTTGCATTGACTACAGACGTGTTAATCAGATAACCAGAACAGACACTTACCCTCTCCCTCGTGTGGAAGATTGCATAGACAAGATCGGAAAGGCTAGGTACATAAGTAAGTTTGATTTGTTAAAGGGATACTGGCAAGTACCTATGACTGAACGTGCTAGGGAGATCTCATGTTTTGTAACACTAGGAAAGGCTTTTGCATGTTCTGTAATGCCATATACAGATTGTTTTAGAGTAATAAGAAATTTCCTTTGTAAATTTCTTTTTCTTTGTGGGGAGGTGTTGCATAGCCTATGATTTCATCATCCTTTGTGTAATTTTAACGCACAGTTGCTGCATGTTTGATCACGAGCGTGTTCTGCCTCAGTCCCCCCCTTCTACCGTTATAGTAGAGTAAGTTGTTCTCTCTGTTATTCAGAGCGGGATTTTCAGCTCTTTGTCCCCATGGCTTCATTTGCGCGTCCTTCTTACAAGTTGTATCAAGCTCTCCTGGCCCCTATATAATGAGCTCAGTCTCTGCATCATTGCCACTTAGATCTGCTCCTCATTTTTTTCACATCTCTGTCCTCCCCTGTACAGTTATTATTATTGTGAGTGCTCAAGAAATCTCCAAACATCTAGCAGCTGTGTGTAATTTGAGTATAACTGTTATTGCATTTTTTTCCTTGTACTGTATAGCATAAGGTGTTGATTTGTAGGCCTAGTGAGTTTTTTTTGTAATTTATGTAAAGTTTTACAATCAGCCATCATTAATAATAATTTCTATCTGTAATAATATATCTCGCATTCACTGAGTATTATCCAGTATTGTCATTTTATCAGGGCTGACTTAGATAAATTTACTCTTGCTAATTTCGTGTTCATAGAGGCTATTGCAGTTAACCATATATTTAACCTGTTTATTTGCCATTACATTATCCTTATGAGTCCTGAATGTTTTGTTGTTAGTTTGAGCATTAAACTTTAACTTGTAATTTTACCTAACTCTTTTGTTTTGAACCTGGAACTTTACGGGACAGTAGTGACTCTTAGTATTCTAACTTAAAGTGTACGTTATCTTTCTCTGTTCCGTAACAATATATTGCCAGACGCCTCAATCCCGTACGGGTCGGCCACAAACAAATCGCCTTCACGTCGCCCTGTCCTCCACCATTTCATTGCCCTGCTCCCAACTCACACACACCTCTCTCATATACCTCTCCACTCCATCCCTCTATCTCATCCTCGGCCTCCCCTTTCCTCTCACCCCCTCCACCTCACTCACATACACTCTCCTCGTCAGTCTCTCACCCTCCATCCTCTCCACATGGCCAAACCACCTCAGTGTGTTCCTCCTAGCGCTTTCTATTACATCCACATCCACACCACAACGCTTCTTTATATCCTCATTTGTCAGCCTGTCTCTCCATGTGACTCCACAGGCTCCTCTCAGATCTCATTTCCACTGCTGTCTCTCTTGACTTGTGTCCTTCCAACAACGTCCAAGCTTCACTTCCATACGTTAGAGGAGGTATCACAATACTGTCATTTAGTAACTTTTTCACTTCCATGCTTACTTCCCTGTTTCTTATCACTGCTTTCAAGGAACCAGCAACCTTTCTTCCTTGTTGTACGCTTTCAAGCACTTCACCCTCCAGACTTTCATCCTTACTCATCACACTACCCAAGTACTTAAACGTACTCACATTTTCCAATTCCTCACCATCCAACCTCACTGTACATTCAATGACTTCACCTCTCTCAAAGACCACCACTTTACTTTTCCCTACATTCATCTTTAGATTCCGTTTCATACACACTCTCCCAAACTCATCCACCAAGCCTTGCAGCTCCCCTTTGTCTTCAGTCAACAACGCAGTATCATCTGCAAACAACAGTACAGGGAGTTTTCAAACACTACCCTCTCTCACCAGGACCACTGCAACATCCATATATATATATATATATATATATATATATATATATATTGCCAGACGCCTCAATCCCGTTTGGGGTGGCCACAAAAAAATCGCCTCCAAGTCGCCCTGTCCCCCACCATTTCACTGCCCTGCTCCCAACTCACACCCCCCTCTCTCATATACCTCTCCACCCCATCCCTCCATCTCATCCTCGGCCTCCCCCTCCCTCTTCCCCCGTCCACCTCACTCACATACACTCTCTTCGTCAGTCTTTCACCCTCCATCCTCTCCACATGGCCAAACCACCTCAGTGTGTTCCTCATAACGCTTCCTATCACATCCACATCCACACCACAACGCTCCTTTATATCCTCATTCGTCAGCCTGTCTTTCCATGTGACTCCACAGGCTCCTCTTAAATAACTCATTTCCACTGGTCTCACTCTTGACTTGTGTCCTTCCAACAATGTCCAAGCTTCACTTCCGTACGTTAGAGTTGGTATCACAATACTGTCATGTAGTAACTTTTTCACTTCCATGCTCACTTCCCTGTTTCTTATCACTGCTTTCAAGGAACCAGCAACCTTTCTTCCCTGCTGTACCCTTTCAAGCACTTCACCCTCCAAACCTCCATCCTTACTCATCACACTACCCAAGTACTTAAACGTACTCACATTTTCCAATTCCTCACCATCCAACCTCGCTGTACATTCAGTAACTTCACCTCTCTCAAAGACCATCACTTTACTCTTCCCTACATTCACCTTTAGATTCCGTTTCTTACACACTCTTTCAAACTCATCTACCAAGCCTTGCAGCTCCCCTTCGTCTTCACTCAACAACACAGTATCATCTGCAAACAACAGTATGTATATGTATGTGTGTGTGTGTAACGTAATTTTACATGTGAAATAGGTATATAAGTAAATCTGCCGTATTCTCACAATGAATTTGGACTCTCTAACATGGAATAAAAAAAAAAAAAAAACTTCACTCCTCTCACTAGTCAGCTTGTTTCTGCTTTGGAGATATTTCGGGATGGAGGACTGACATACAGTGTTGTACATAAATAAATGGCTTTTGAAATTATATAAATGCCTTTTGAGATCATCCAACAGATCTTCATTGGTGATTGATTCTGCACAGTATACCACAATAGCATACCCCAAGTTATTGATGCAGACTATCGGTATGAAAACCGTAAAAATAGCATGGAAAACGATGGTCAGGGCACATAATGCTGTTTATGGCTAACGATGAAGTACTACCACCTAAATTACACCCCAAAGCCCTTCACTACTTGGAAACAACACCTTAGACAAGTAAAAGGTGTGGACGCAACAAGGAAGCTTAAATGACACACTCGCTTAGCGGCTTGTAGAGACTTAACTTTATACGAAGATATTCCTTAATGCAGCATCCATTTTTATACTGGAGTTTTGAAAGAGATGGTGTAACTAAGAAAATGTGAACCTCTGGTACTGGAGGAATGTGTGTGTGTGTGTGTGTGTGTGTGTGTGAGAGAGAGAGAGAGAGAGAGAGAGAGAGAGAGAGAGAGAGAATGTTTATCCACGTATTCATCTGGTTTCCCTCAGGCACCAGAGTGAAACCAAAAAATATATATAGGTAGATTAGAGACAGACAGATAGATATAGATAGATAAATAGATGTAGATAAATAGATATTCGAGACAAAAATCATGTATGTGAGAGCAAAAAAAATTACGGTATACTGCATATCGAGACAGAATAAATCTCTCCATCTTTCTGGCGTACAGGTACCGAACCCGTCTTCTGGTCTGATGGACTACGCCACCACGATGAGGCCCGAGTACCACCAGGCCATCATTGACCTCATCCACCACTACCGCTGGGATCACATCATTTACCTCTACGACTCCCATGACGGTCAGTGAGCACGTCTTTTTTCTTAACATAGTTACCTCTCCCAGCATCCCGTTTTTTTGTTTTTTCTGCTGTTTTCTCCAGCTACTGGTTGCCTACTGAATTATTTTACTACTGCTGCTGCAAAATTTATCACTGCGACTCACACGACGGTCAGTAAACATGCCTTTTTTTTTTCTTTTTTTTACATAGTGACCTCTTCCATCCTCACGTTTTCTTCTGCTGTTCCTCCTTTTACTGCATGCCTACTGAATTATTTTACTATTGCTACTTCAAAATTTACCTGTGCTACTCCCACGCCGGTCTGTGCTCCTGTCTTTTACTGCATTTATCTTTCAGCCTCCTGTTTTATCTGCTGTCTCTCTGGTTTTCTACTGAATGGTTTAACTTTACTCCTTCATCATTTACCAGTATGACTCCTACGCGAGTTACTGCTCTTGCCTTTTATCATTGCTTTCTTTAGTAAGCCAACCGCTATTTTACTTATATATTTTTAATTGTTCATTTATCTCTCCAGGCACTTTTCTTTATGCTGCTGATATACTCTCTCTCTCTCTCTCTCTCTCTCTCTCTCTCTCTTTCTCCGGTATTATTATTTTTCCTTTTTCGTCATCAGTATCTTTTCTCTCTCGCAGCCACGTCTCCCCCCCCCCAGCTCAGTCTCCCCGCTTCATTATTTCCACGTCAGAGAAGAGAGAGGCACGTTTAGTCTCTCTCTCTCTCTCTCTCTCTCTCTCTCTCTCTCTCTTAACACAAGCAGATTTTAAATTGTATACTGTAGGTTTATAATCACACACACACACACACACACACACACACACACACACACACACACACACACACACACACACACACACACACACACACACACACACACGCACGCACGCACGCACGCACGCACGCACGCACGCACGCACGCACGCACACACACACACACACACACACACACACACACACACACACACACACACACACACACACACACACACACACACACACACACACACACACACACACACACACACACACACACACACACACACACACACACACACACACACACACACTATTAACACAGAGAGAGAGAGAGAGAGAGAGAGAGAGAGAGAGAGAGAGAGAATTTTACGAGTTCCTTCAACTTGCACTACAAGTTCACCCAGAAGGCTGCCATCTCTCGAATAAAGTTTATTATTATTATTATTATTATTATTATTATTATTATTATTATTCTCTCCGACAAGAAGAGTATTTTTTCACCCGTTTGTTTGTTTGCTTGTCTTTTAGCAGGATTACTCAAAAACTAAAAGAGAGATTTGGACCAAATTTAATAGCCCATGTCACAGGGAACAATCGATTAACTTTTGCCACCGGGCCGGATCGTATTACAGATCCTAGATTCAAACGCGAAGCCTTAGTCACTGATGAGAAAACCTGACCCATTATGAAGAGTGGTTTGGAAATTACGTTGCCCTTGTCGGAGAGATGCGCTCCACTGAGTGACCCTCTGGTTATTATTATTATTATTATTATTATTATTATTATTATTATTATGATTATTATTATTAGATGATGATGATACTGATTAACATTGTTACACACTTCTGTTCTCGACTGCAGCTTCCATCAGTTAATAAATCCCAGTTATCATATTCCTCACCACTTGCTTCACGAAGTCCACTTATCCAAAACAGTAATTACTCACCCAGTCCAGTCATTTACCATTCTTCAATTTACCTACAGTCCGAGGCAAAAGTTTATTTCTCTTCCTGTACTTATGTCTTTCTTCTGCTGACTGACATTCATAAAATGACAGTGTCTTGGTATGTTTTTCTACATAATATTATTTTTACATCTTTTGCCTCGCCTTCTTGTGCTAGTTAGTATTTCTAAGCTGAGCGTGGCATGGTATGATTCTTAGCCCAGTATTTCATCTTTCCTTCTTATTTTCCATTGGTGGCCAATATTCTCAAGGTGCAAAAAGGCTGTTTTGTTCCACTGTCTTATATCTCTTCTTATAGTTCTCATTTTCCTTCTCTGGCTAGCATTCCTAAGATGAATGGGGGGGGGTGCCGTGTTCTTCTGGCAGATATTTTACCGTTTCAGATTCTCATTTTCCACTGGTGAGTAATATTTCTAACACGAGGAAGGCTTGGTGTTTCTTTGTCCATTGATGGTTATACGATGCGTCAGGGAGGAGTGATGGTCATACTCTAGTTTCAAGTACACACAGTGGTGTAATGGTTACATTTTGCCTCCTGGCTGTATATTATCAGTTCTTATCCAAACTTTATTTTGATATCTACTAAATTAATTCCATCCGTTCTGCAATAATTCAGGTACAGTCAGCAAATTCCTCACCATTAACCCTTTCTGCTTCAACTTCAGTTAGCCAGCATATCCAAATTATCTTCACTCTTATACCATTCCCTTCACTAATCTGTTATCAATCCAGCACCGTCCGTCATCAAATTCCGATAATTAACCCCTTATCAGTTTGCACACGAGGCTGACTTTAAACTTAAGTCACCAAGTGTAGTATGCCATCACTTCAGCCATATACCTGTTTACCAGATACCTCGGCCATATACCCATTTACTAAGCCAGTTTTCAGACATACATTATAGGTCACCAGTCCCCGTCAACAGGTCAGTTTCCCTCACTAATATCCAACCTGCTTTATTTCCAGTCATCAGATCACGTATCTTTTTCTTTTCCATTCCAGTCAATGTACAGTCATTCACAAAATATATCCTCTCTCTCTCTCTCTCTCTCTCTCTCTCTCTCTCTCTCTCTCTCTCTCTAATCCTGCCTCTCAAAGTGCTATTCTCCTTTTCTATCATCTTTCATCTCTCCTTTTCTCTTTTCCCATGTCTCCATTTTCCTACCCTACCTTATTCCCCTTAATTTTGTCTCTTCTCTCAGATACTTCAGTTTCTTCGTGCAGTATCTCGCCTATCTTCCTCCTGCTCTTCCTTCTTATTCCTTCATTCCCCTTCCTCCTGCTCTTCCTTCTTATTACTTCCTTCCCCTTTCTCATTTCTTTCCTCCTTCCTTTCTCTCTTCCCATTTCCTGTCTCATCTCCATCATCTCCAAACCTCACATCCGTCTCTATTTCTTCTTTTCTCTTTTTTCTCACTTCCTCGATTTTTCCTTTTTTTTTATTTTCATTCCATTCATACCTATATTTTTCTCCTATCATTCTTTTTTTTTCCTTTTTAACACCGTATAACTCACTTTCTTTATCTTTCATTCCCTCTTTTCCTTCATTTTATTTTTCTCCCGTTCATTCCTCCCATTGTTTTCTCTCTTCTCCCTCATCTCCAACTCATCTCTAGCACCTCCAAGCCTCCCTCTCCCATCCCGCTCCAGGATTCGAGCCCCAAGTGATGCTCTGCCATTGACCTCGTGGCACTCCAGAAATATAATTGTATATATGTATTGAAATGACTCGCATAGTGGCCAGAAGCGGGTATTTGTGTCTGAAGTAGTATTGTATAAGAGAGAGAGAGAGAGAGAGAGAGAGAGAATAAAGCCATAACTCCCCCCCCTCCCAACTAGAGTCCGAGGGAATGATATTAACCCAGGACAATGGACAATACAACTTTCCCCCTCCCCCTACGCTCCTCCTCTCCCTCTTCCCTTTCCGACTCCCTCCACCCTCCGTCTCCCTTCGCCCTCCGCCTCCCCCCTGCTTCCATGTCCCCCTCTCCCTCCGCCTCCCCCTCCCTTGTCTTTTTTTCCTCACTATAATATATTACTTTTATGCAGCCACTTTTTTTCTTTCCTTTTTACCGAACGTTCTCATCAATGTTTTTTTTTTTTTAATTCTTTCCTGTTTTTCTTGCTTTTTTCTCTTTTTCGAACAAGTATCTTGCTCATTTTATTCGCATTATTGTTTTTCACATTTTTTTTATCATCTCTTTATTCTGATTTTCTCTAACCCTTCGTTAATCTTATTCCTTTCCTTTCTCCATCCATTCTCTCTCTCTCTCTCTCTCTCTCTCTCTCTCTAAATATTCACTGATTATATTCATTAAATATTGTCACCATTTTCTTGATGACATTCCCACTACCATCCACTCACATTCCGCAGTCCTCTCTTCCTCCCTCACTCCGTCCCTCCCTCTTCCACGCTATCCCATTCCCTCGTATTTCCTCAAGGTCCATATATTGTTGATATTACTGTCGCCCCACTATGCCCCAGGCTGATCCGGACGTGAGCTCGGTGGACTGCAGGCTGAAGATGCCCATCTCCTGCACTCCACCTTCTTACTTTCAGAGGATAGGGAGGGAACTGAGGAACCTGTGTATAACCAGACAGCGTGGCCTTCCGGTTATATCTGTGTCACCACGTGAAGGCTTTCCCCAGCACTAAACTACATATAAAAGTAAAACTAATTCGTGTGAGAAGCCGTCGTCGGAACTTGCAGAAGGCATGAACGTTATTCCATACAACTGAAGTAGAATCTGTGTGTCCTTCCAATTATACCAACTCTGTGTGTGTGTGTGTGTGTGTGTGTGTGTGTGTGTGTGTGAGAGAGAGAGAGAGAGAGAGAGAGAGAGAGAGAGAGAGAGAGAGAGAGAGAGAGAGAGAGAGTGTCGGTTTTGCGTACGCCCGAAGTTTACCACTACACTCTTTTTAATTTGACTTGGTCTAAAATTCTCTCTCCCCGTCGAATGCTGAATTTTAACAATAGATTAACGCCAGAATGCGATACTAATCACGAGGTGCCATGGAAAGAACGTAGAGCGGTAGCTTTATTTAAGCCACTGGTATGTGAAGTAAACTACAAAAGTATGAAATTCTTGGCCAAATTAAGGTGAAAATAGTTTAGATTACGTTCGTGGGTGGGAGGACTGGATGGGTGTGGTTGAGAGAGAGAAGTAAAGAGGCGGGGAGGAGGGGGATGGGAATGAGGATGGGACTGGGAGGAGGAAGAGAAGGTAGGTGAGGGAAGTAGGGAAGGAGGAGAGGAGGGGGAGGAGAAGAAGGGTTGGAGGGATGGAGTCAAGGAGGGGTGAGGATGGATGCGGGGGAGGGGAGGATGGGGGAGAGAAGTAGGGAGGGAAAAGTGGGTGAAGGAGAGGAAGAGGGGAGGGAGAGAAGTAAAGGGGGGTCGGGGTGGGTGGAAGAAAGGAGAAGAGAGGAGAGGAGAGGGGAGTGAGGAGGAGTTGAGAAGAGGTGGGGAGGGGAGTACAGTGGGATATGGAAAAGAAAGGAGGTAGAGAAGTAGAGGGATTGGGGGGGGGTGGAGGAGAGAACAGTGGGGAGGGAAGTACTGGTAGAGAGGTGTGGGGAGGGAGGTACTGATAGAGAGGTGTGGGGAGGGAAGTACTGGTAGAGAGGTGTGGGGAGGGTAGTAGAGGGGGATGAGGGAGGAAAGAAGTGTTGGGGAGAATAATAGTCTTAGGGGATCTTGCTACCTCGAAATGATCTTATTATGCTTAGGACACAGCTCTGGCAGTGAAGTAGTTGGACGGTCTCCATTAACACATACAGTACAGTGATCTCCTGTGCATGTCATTGGCGTTCCAGTCAGACGGATATATCTACCTTGCCATCACCTTTTGCATTAAGGGGGTTAAAGTCTTCATTAACCCTTCATCAGAGTAACTTATTTTTTTTATTCGTGCCACTGTCAGATTATTATTTTAAGATTTTGGAAACCTGATTTTTTTATTGTTTCATCCTATATTATTTATTCTTCCTAGCACCAGTTATAATTAGATTTTAGAAACGAAACATTTTTCATTTTAATCTTTACCGCAAAATTAATATATTTTTATTTTTTAAATTGATTATAGTATTTCCTATATATTTTTTCCTTGCAATAGATGATTTTATTTGATTTTTTGAATAAACGGTAACAATACCTACTATGTTCTTAGCTCCCCCAGTCGAATATATTTACCTTGTGGAAAAGCATTTGAATTACATTTTCTTTCTTAAAACCAGACTGTTGCATTTACTTCCAGGACCTCGTGTTGAAGGGGTTAGATATAACTGGATACTACAATATACTGAAATTAATTGTTGTGGTTAACGCTTTGAATCCGGTAACTTATTTCTTTTTTCATGCTATCTTCAGAGTTATTCAGTGATTATACTTTATTACAATTCTTTTCTTCCAACAATTTTGCGTATCGTGTAAGGGGTTAAAGAAGGCAATTTTTATTCCTTGGAGCTGGAAAAGTCTGCCTTTACTTAAATGTAATGGTTTGGTAGCAGGAAAATAAACTTAAAAATACGCCACTGGATGGAAAGGGTTGTGTATTTCCCTGCGATTATAAAATGTTGAGAAATTAATGTGCACCGAAAGAGAGAGAGAGAGAGAGAGAGAGAGAGAGAGAGAGAGAGAGAATTTTGTATTTAGTTGTAGCTGTTATATGTTGACATCTTTCGTACATAACGTAGCCTGTTATTATTGTGCCTTCTGAGAGAGAGAGAGAGAGAGAGAGAGAGAGAGAGAGAGAGAGAATTCTGTATTTAGTTGTAGTAGTTATATGACATCTTTCGTACATAACGTAGCCTGTTATTATTGTGCCTTCTGAGAGAAAGAGAGAGAGAGAGAGAATTTTGTATTTAGTTGTAGCAGTTATATGACATCTTTCGTACATAACGTAGCCTGTTATTATTGTGCCTTCTGAGAGAGAGAGAGAGAGAGAGAGAGAGAGAGAGAGAGAGAGAGAGAGAGAGCATGAATGACTATTTTAATCTTTGAAGGCAGAGCTACAAGACAGAGAGAGAGAGAGAGAGAGAGAGAGAGAGAGAGAGAGAGATGCAGCTGGCAAGTGCTGGTGGTGGTGGTGGGCTGGGGATACCCGGGGCCAGGGAGCGCTGTGGTTGGTGGATCCGAAGCACCGAATCTTCTCAGTCACAATCTGATATTTTCCAATTATTTCATTGTCATCACAATTTCTACGGCAGATACACACTTGTTAGGTTATACTGTATGTGTAATATTGTTGCTGTGTATGATATCATGAGCCTTTGTGTAACCATATTGTCGCACAGGAGTGTCAAAATATAAACTCAATTGATTTCCTGCATCCTGCCACCTCACCTTAGCGAGACAGCTTAGAGTCTCAGCTCTCCTCATTTATCTTGCTTGACCTATAATTCCAAAATTAATGTACACGTCATAGATTCTCTATATTATTTTAGTGCTGCTAATGAATGAAACTTCCCATAACTTTTGAAGTCGAAAATAACGTTTAGAAACTCGCATCTGGTAACTTGCGTTTCGTCTCCTCCGAGTCTTCCCTCACCTCTTCCTTTCGTCATCTCCGAGCCCTCTCTCACCACTTCACACCGATCAGCTCGCATTTATCTAGCATTTATCATAATTTCCACGATTGTTTCACAGGTCGTTTGTACTGTTGTGTTGTTAATAATAGAATGAGCCGTCACACAGGTCTGCAGTATAGTAGAATGTTGTAATGTTTAACCATCAACTAATTACCCATGATTCCTTGCTCTCTCCTCCTCCCATTGTTCTGCGTCACTTGACTTGAAACTGTGATAGCGTGTGTGCGTGTGCGTGTGACTCTTCGCAAAATGCCGCCTATTTCGTCCGGACATTAACCAGTTGGACTCCAAAGGGTCTTACCAGAATCATTATGATGGTGCGGGTAACTACAGACATACGAGGTGAATGAATTATATATGGACAAGTTAGGGCGGGGGATTACCTGTGCAGGCATTAAAAGATCCGGCCATCTTGGGGTGAGTCTTGTGGAACATCTAACTTATTTACTGCAATGACTTCTTTTCCATGTCATTTATGTCTCATTAAACGATTTTATTATTTTCATTTGAGGCCTTTCGAACCGTATCTGAAAATAGCCTTCATTAACCTCTCCATTGCTTGGTGGCTCACCTAAGCCGCGGCAATTCGTCTGGAAATAGCAGTAACATTGAAAAGTACGTTATTGTCGAGTTTGTTATAGTCAGAATAATGAATCAATCTCTCTCTCTCTCTCTCTCTCTCTTATTTATTTTAATGTGTATAAATGCATACATACCTAGTATGTGTATACATACATGCGTCGTGTATGTAGTGTATGTGTATTTGTTACGGGGAATTTGTGTAACCAGTGGTTTCATGAAATCCCTGACGAGTTCTTGAAATGAGTTTGAGCTGGGATCGGCAAATTTAGGTTTGATTAATATAGGCTGAGGTTAGGTTAGGCTGGGATAATCTAGGTTAAGTTTAGGGTGTTAGGCTAGGTTGGTTAGGTTAGGTTAGACTAATTTGGATGAACGCTTAACCGAACTTAGCATTCATCTCAATCCAGCCTAACCTAGCCTAACTAACCTAGCCTAACATAACCTAATCTTGACCTAGATTATCCCAACCTAACCTAACCACGGCCTAAATTAACCTAACCTGAATTAACCCATCCCAGTTATAGTTCATTTCACGAATTCACTAGGGATTTCTTGAAATCACTGGTTACACAAATTCCCTGTAACAACATGTGTAGTGTACGTACCTACATACATATGCATTAAGTGAAGTAGTCTTTACAGTTTCATAGCAACGAGGGAATGATAAAATGTGCATTTTTTGCAGATTTTGGTCATTTGAATTGAGAATGTCATTAGATCCAGATTTTTTTTTTCCTCCATATTCCTAACATACAAAAACGCTATTGACGTAGGCAGTGCCGTGTCTGGTTCGAGAATGTTATGGCGTTGTTTACATCTGCTATGACAATCCTTCAGATCAGTTAAATTATTCCTCCACAGTGTCCTTCTCAGGTCACATCATAATATACATAATTATTCAAATATAACTAAAGCTGATAGTCTGGTAAGCGTTTAAAAACACTTCGAGATTTAATTCATTCGCGAATACCTAATGATTTTCCGAAGTGGCAGACAACTGTTCCGTAATTTAGGCCCTTTATGTATGCCACTGCTGTAGCTTTACCCTTAAATTTGACATAAATCTCTTTCCTACTTGCTGCCCTAAACGATTTTATTCACTCTAAAAAGTGGCTTTACGTCATCTTAACAATTA
This sequence comes from Coenobita brevimanus, assembly GCF_032717465.1. Classification (NCBI taxonomy): domain Eukaryota; kingdom Metazoa; phylum Arthropoda; class Malacostraca; order Decapoda; family Coenobitidae; genus Coenobita; species Coenobita brevimanus. The sequence continues at coordinate 33,840,096 of NC_136954.1, forward strand.
ACCGTTTCCTTGTGAGGATGGAGCTTTCATTTTATTCATGCTAAATCCTGAGGATTTCACCGTGTAAGAAGGACCTCCAGTCTGAAGATCTCATAAACGGCCGGCAGCATATGACCCTGGCAGCTGCGCCGCCAGTATTTTTTTTTTTTTCCTTTAATCAATCAGTCTCTCATAAACGGAGTAGAATAGTCCAGATATAACTTTTATAAAGCATCCTCGGACTGAAGCGATGTACTATAAAAAACAATGCAGTAGACCTTTACTCGTCCCTGATGTTAGAAGTGCATTGACCTTAATTACCTGCTATTATTTTGGTTTAATATTAATGAAAGTGTGTTACTGCTTCCAAGTAAGTTTTCATAACGTCAGGCCTAACATTTATGCGCCCCCACACACACACACACACACACACACACACACACACACACACACACACACACACACACACACACACACACACACACACACACACACACACACACACACACACACACACACACACACACACACACACACACACACACACACACACACACACACACACACACACACACACACACACACACTTCCTTATACACATGCGCACACTCATCCACTTCCTCACACACATGCGCACACACTCATCCACCTCATCAAACGCGAGTGCACACACTCATTCACCTCCTCACACACTCATCCATCTCCTCCCTCACAGACGCACTCATCCATCTCTTCGCTCACAAACGCACTCATCCACCCCATTCACACACGCGCGCACACATTCATCCACCCCTTCCGCCTACTCACACACTCACACTCACCAAGCATCCACCCGCATACACATCCACACTTCCACATCCACTAACTCATCACGCCCACACATGCACTAACATATCCATCAACACGTGCACATCAACACACGCACCCCCACATCCATCGACACACATGCAGTCATTCATCCACCCGCGTTGTCATACACTCCCACTTATACCCACTCGCCCACCGAATTACTTACCCAACCCACACCGTTCCACACACTCATCCACATCTTTCCCCACTGCCACATCCCCCCACACCCACACCCTAAGGCCTTTCGACGTGCCATAAATAGCGGTGCGCCTTCCCATGGCTGACAGTGTGTCACCAACTCCTTCCCCCTCGCCCAGGCCACCATCACCGGGAAAGAAGGGGAAGACGCTTGCCCAACGCCATGCAGAGCCTCAAGACACTGACGACCTCACACCCAGAAGCCCACAGCCTGCCGACGCCGACCTCCCGCCACTCTCCTTGGACTCTTTTACCGGCCAAGTAATCGCCGATCGACTTATGTTGCAACTTTCCAAGTCGCGCCTGTTCAACCTCGGCCTTCCACCACCGTAATTTCTAACTCCTTTGTAAGCATCAGTTACCACAAACCATCTGCTATTCACTGGCGGGCCTCACACCCTAGGCCCGCTTCCACTCTGACAATGTCAGGTGGAAAAATCTTAGCAACAACAACAACCTTCCCGTGCCCACATACTTATTGCCCGTCGCAATAAATTGCCCTCTTACGGGAAGCCCGCATAATAGCGCCTGTTAACACCGGTGCAGTCTACCCTTAGGCGTCGGAGGCAAGGAGAGGCGTTAGTCTTTACGTCTTCGATTTTATTCAGCTTTGGTAAAATGTCCTCGGGCAGGGAACGTTAATCCCGACGTCTTTGTCCAGCCGCATACAACCCTGGCAACTGCGACGCCAGTAATATTTCGATAATTCGGTTCAGTTCCTACGTCTTCTTGCTTTTTATTCAAACACTTGACGACTTTACACCTTTGATGAAGCGTCCCCTGATTGTAGAGGCGAACCCCTCAAGTCTTGGATTTTATGCCTGCTACTGGACGGCGATTTTGTTCAGCTTAGAGGAGATATCTAGTACTGAAAGTGTTATATCACGGACAAAAAGATGCTAATACCCCACCAGGTATTTGTAGTCGTGGTCCTGTCAGCAGTGAATTGTTGCTGACGATTGTGAAGTCTCTGATGTTTGCCAGTTTCTTTTACAAATCAGGTTTAACACGACGAACATAATATCCTTTGAATGTGTGTGTGTGATGAGCATAATACTGTATTTTATAGTGCTAAAACCTGTATATTTTCAATGGAATTAGTGTTTTTATGATTTTGGTGATTGTAATGATTTTATTTATTTTTTCTCAGCTTCACTCCCGTTTATTCTTAACTGCCAGCGTTTTTAGTGGGAAATTGAGTTATGATGATGATGAGGATGATGATGATGATGATGGGGATTTCTTTTTTCAGTTATGGTAATGATGATATAATGGTTTGGTGGTCGTTGATGATATGATTACTGTGGTGGTGATGATGGTGGTGGTGATGATTTCTATGGTGGCGGATATGATGATGATTTCTATGGTGAGATGATGGTGATGATTTCTTTGGTGACGATGATTCTGTGGTGACTTGATGATTTGCGGCGACGGTGGTGATAATAATGCCTTCTTCATTACGTAACAATCACCTTTGAACTGCTTTACGCCGATATATATATATATATATATATATATATATATATATATATATATATATATTTATTTATTTATTTATTATTTCTTACGGTCTTTATAGTTTTAGTTATCTTGGGGAGACTCTTCCAGCTGGATGAGGTCAACATAGCCCTCATTTACCCCTTCACCACCAGGGTGTTCTCTTAAATAAAAATCGTCTGGTTGTAGTAAGAATCATATTAGAATGACGTCCTCTAACTGAAGTGGTTAAATGCTTTTTTGACAATCGAGGCCGTAATGTCGAAATATTAGTAAAAGTACATTCTGCGTAGATTATCGTTTTCCTGTGATATTCTTTATTGAGATCTTCTGAAAGAAATTATGGAAATGTCTTCTGCCATTTTATTCCATATCTGTATAAATATTCAAGATTTTGTTTTATGTTAATTTTTTGAATTTTAGGTAATCTTTTTCATTTTTCTCCTGATTGTGGGGGCAGCGTATAGTGAGGTTGACATTTTTTTTTTTTCCACTTCAACACACAGGTTCTAACTTTCAGCTAATATAGATAGTTACAGGAACAGAATACCAGGGTTGTTACGATCATAAGAAGGTCAGTGGCACAGTTATTAACACTGTCGCTCCTATGACTCATTTTCAGCTCAAGAAAATCGCGTGGCGTTAGCTACACTGAAATGCTGGATGATTCCAACCATGAAGGGGTTAATAATAGTGGTACAGGTATTGACATTCAGGCTCCTATGACCCACTCTCAGTCAGTATACCAATATGCCATTGGCGAGAATACAGTACCGTACTACACTTGCCACGACCATCTGTGTGCGGGGAGGTAAAGTCCAACCCAGTATTTATTACGGTCTGTTTTAAACATTAGTTGAGATTAAGAAATAATTTACCTGCTTTCCACCTGTATACATAATGCAATGAGCAACGAGTCAAATGTCACTTTTTTTCTGCTATGACTTGGACTCATGAGAGTCCTGTTTCTTTAATTTTCCGGCAAATTATAATGTAATATATATATATATATATATATATATATATATATATATATATATATATATATATATATATATATATATATGAGAGAGAGAGAGAGAGAGGAGAGAGAGAGGTGACGGGTGATGCTGGTTATGATGCATTATTATCACACGCCATTTTCAGGCATTTTAAGAATTAGATTTTATGCTACAAGGCTTCCATTTCACTTGATTACCCCTTCGCCTACCCCGACCTCTTTTCTCGTTTCCCTCCCCCATCCTCCCTCATTTTTTTACCTTCTCCCCTGCGTCTTCATTTTCCCCTCCTCACTTCCGCTTCTCTCTTGCTCCTTGTCTCATCCCCCCTTCTTCCCCCCACCCCTCTCTCCCCTACCTCCATCCTCCCTTCTTTAACTCTTACTCCCTAACCTTTCCGCCACTCCACATCACACTGCCTGATATATTTCGACTTTGAGACTAAATTCAAGCTCCTCTGAATCACCATTTCCTGAATAAGTCTCCTACCGTTAGCTGTAAAAAAAATACTAGATTGTCCCAAACGTTTTCTGGAACAAAATACTGAAAACGTTTGTACCATGACATGGTTAAAGGTTAAAACGTAGCGTATATAATTTTCTGTATCACTCTCCCTCTCCACCCTTTGCTCCATTCCCCCCCTCGCACCCACCCTTATCCCTTGGCCTTTCTGCACACCACAATCCCTCCCTCATGTGCAAAGCCTATGCTGGCTTTTTCCGTCTTCACTCCACCTAACACCTTGCTCCTTTATTCTCTCTCTCTCTCTCTCTCTCTCTCTCTCTCTCTCTCTCTCTCTCTCATAGACCGATCTGTCTACCCGTCTTTATAATCCTCTCTGATTATGTATTGTACTCCTAGGGCAAGAGTAAAAACATTTTAATTTATAACTTCCTCACAAAACTAGTGATAATTCTAACCACGGATGAGCTTTTAGATATTTCGTCTTTTCGAATGTTTTCAAAGTTACCTGTCTTCTTATATAAATATTGATACTATTAATATTATTAGTAACATTAAAGCGGCAGATCGGGGAGGCCACCATCATCTCTGGAGGTAAAGGTTCCTTCGGGTGGCTGCTGTGAGTGACAAGTCAGACTGATCCTTTAAACCAGCAAACCATTTACTATGTTGCGTGGTAACCATATAACCAGTTGTCGCTAAGTGGTTTAGTGGGTTATGGCGCTCCAACCGGATTGAGTCTGCAAGGATATTTGTGTATCCTAGAGGTGGTTGGAGTTTATCACAGTGCCGCTTAGGGACGAGTGAGGCTGGTCACGCTCACCTTTAATATCGGGATTGAGTAGCCTAGCCTGGGGTTCCTACTCTCCTGGTGGGACAAAAACGGATTGGATATTGCAAAATGAATGGCTGCGATTTAGATAGGAAGACAGTTGCTCTGAAAATATTCGGACCAATATCACCGAGACGAAATATTCAACATCGTATCTTTATTTAGTGCTTACTAGTTTTGTGAGGTGCGTTATATGTATGGTACCATTTCTTTTTTATCTTTGCCTTAATGATAAACGTTTCCTTGCTTTCTTAGCACTTTCGCTACAAAATGGAGCATTACTGGGTGCTTAGATATCATAACCCCTTCGCTAATTCAGATACTGCGTCAGAAAGGTGAAAAGAAAGTCTTGTAAGAGGGGGCCAATGAAAAGAGCATTGTCGTAAAGGTGAGCACTGTTTACTCTGCGATAACACCAGATCTGGCCTGCATTCGACTGTCAGCCTGTTTTGTGTTGATATAATGTTTACTGAAGGTTAAGAAGAAAACGCTGATCCCACCATGTTGCCTATTAGGTGTACCCAGCACTGCAAACAAGGGTGTATTGTATGTGTATATCTATGCGTCTATGTCTGTCTGTCTCATCTATCTGTCTATCTTATCTGTCAACCTGCTTGCCAGCTTGCTCTGCCTGCTTGCCTCATTAACATTCATCATAACGCCCTCCTGACCCCAGACCACGAAAGAATACATTTCCAACTAAATACCATTAACGCCATAAATAAGCCGCCGCCAGTGAGAGAGAGATAGAGAGGGGGGGGGAGGGGAAGGGAAGAGGGGAGACATTAATATTCTGGGCCGACTCGCAGATCATCACAACACATTCACCGCCAATTTCTGACACCCTTTCAACACGTCCCGTCGACTTCAGTGGCAACCCTCATGCTGACTGTGGCAAACACCACCGTCGCAAATTTTGGCACCGGGGACATTTTAAGGACTATTATTTTTCAGAAATTTTACGAACTCTTGTTAAACATCCTGATATTGAAATTACCAGAGAAAAACAGTCGTTCCATATATTATCGTTCATTTGGTAATCATATGCTCTCCAACAACCACATGTAGTTATCTTCGTTTTAAACCTTGCAAATTTTTATGTAAGGATTTTTTTTTTTTTTTGGGGGGGGGCGGGGGGCGGTAAACTGTCGAGTCGAAATGTTTTCTCCATTAGCTGCTAATGAAGTCCATCGGAAAAAAGGGGGTAAAAAAAAGTAGTTTCACTTTTTTTTATACTCCAAACAACGCAGGTCAGCTTGTTCATTTATGATTATACACATTAATATTCTGGATTATATTATATTTGCAGCTTTGTCGAAATTACTCCCTTCAGTCAAGTGACTTCCTTTTATAATTCATTCTTTCCTCTCCACACCTATTCAACGTGTGATAATTTATTTTTTTATCATTACAGCTCGAAAAAACCTTCTCTTTGCAGAGTAGATTCGTTTGGTCATAGAAAGAAAAAATTAAAATGTCAATAAGATGGAAAGTACTAACGCTTCCTGACTCTTTTGACTCCTCTCAATAGAATAAAATCATCTGAAGTTAGCTGGAATGGGATATAAGAGTTCTTCCGACCGTGAGAGGGTTAAATAATGATGACAAGAGTCTGTCAGAGTCCTATATCTAAACTCATCAGAAAAAAAAAATGCTGTAAGCTTAAACAATATTCTGCTGAATAAATATAATTTCGTGCTAGATGGAAGAAAATTAATATTACTCGATATTACCAGGATGTAAATACCTGATACGAGAATGTTATCATCATTGTCGATGTCGTCGTCGTCACCATCTCTGTCTATATGTCTCATCATCATCGTCATCACCATCTTCATCATCCATATCTTTCTGCTTCCCATCTTAATCCTAGGGGGGCGCGGTAGCACAGTGGTAGCGCGCTGGACTTGTGATCGGGGGATTGCAAGTTCGAGCCTCGCCCGGGTTGCCGTGCCGGGAGGGGTAGCTCCCTCCTGTAACCCTAGCGGGGCTATATAGTCCAATACAGGGCTTAGCTCGGGGGAACTCCATTTCTCCCATCTTAATCCCATCATCGTCGTCGTCACAGCAGCACCATACCAGGTTATAGGGGGAAAAAAAAAATCAGGGGGTACAAATGAGTCTCCTAAGCTAGGGAGCATATTTCCCTGAAATTTTATGGTAATGTAATAATAATAATAATAATAATAATAATAATAACATAAAACAGGTCTCTCTCTCTCTCTCTCTCTCTCTCTCTCTCTCTCTCTCTCTCTCTCTCTCTCTCCTGCGTAGGACTAACCGTCAAGGCCAAGTCGGATAAAGTAAATTAGAAAAAATACCTTAAGCTAATTGACAAGACCTAGCCTGCCTTGGTGAGTGGTTTACACTGATAATGGAGAGAGAGAGAGGGAGAGAGAGAGAGAGAGAGAGAGAGAGAGAGAAACGCCATGGGAATGAGTTATGTGGTACTCTTAGACTAGTGATTCGTAAACTGTATCGACCCTAATACCCTCAGGTTCATCTCGAAGTCTACCTGATAACTCCTGTCTGATAGTATGACTCCCTTTACTTTAAATTTCTTGTAAAATGCGAAAGGAGAATGACTATAAAGAAACAGCTAAAATATATGGCCTTTGTTTTCAACAAAATAATATACACATAGTAGTTTTTTTCCGTGTGTCAGTGAGTATTATCATACAGGAAACTGATAATTTTTATTCAGGATGCCCCTTTTGATACCCCCAAGAACCCATTGCGTATCTTCTGGGGGTATTGAGGCACTACGTTAAGAACACCTGTCGTAGACCTTCACGCACAGACGATAAAAAGAGGGGAAAAATAGAGCAGAAGGGGTCGTCTGACTGTGTTCAAAATGATTAGTATTGCCTGTGATGTCCCCAGAATAATCTCTTACCATCTGTATATGCAAGTACAGTCAGCGTCATAAGTCCTGTCTCCCGTCCGCTTGTTTTTCTTCCATGAACTATGAAAATTGGTCATGTAAACCCACAGAAGACGACTCTGCTGACATTAATCTGTGGGGAAAAAAAAAATCAGTGTCGCCTGTTTTTCATTACCCACACTTATTTTCGGAATCCATAGAGAGAAAAGCCGGAGATGGCGACAGGACTGTTGATGCCTACTGTATTGTACAGTAATCAAAGCAGGTGTACCAGTGAGGGGCAAGATCATCGGGCTTTTTGTAGAAGTGTGCGCGGTTAGAGAATTTCGCGCTAAATGTGCATCGATTTTTGTTTTTACGCTGTGTTATATAATTTCGTGCCAAATGTATGCCTGTATTTTTTGACGTGGAGTTACATTGCGTTAAATGTTCACCGGTAAGGTTTCGACGCGGTGTTATTTCGCGTTAAATGTACACCTACGGTTTTTTGACGTGGTGTTTGATTATTTCGTGTTAAACTGTGCACCGATTTTTATTTTTTTGACGGTGTTAGAGTACTTTGTGCTAAATATGTGCTGATAGTTTTTGGATCGACTGTACAGAGCTGGGTAATATTTTGTTAAGTCTAATCAGTACTGGTGCCATGTAACAGTAACGTGTATTTGCAGGAAGAACTAGGGACACGGGGAACCTCTGCACTTTCCTTTCTTTGGTCATAGTGCAGAAAGTAAATATAACCCACGATAATTTCCCTCTCGAAACTAAGACACGCTAAGCGTATGAGCACCAGGCGGCTGATTTCAGTTCTATATACCTTTCTTTTTTTTTTTTTTTTTTTTTTTTGAAGTCCAGTAAAGTTTAGGTAAGGAAGGATTTATTTTGCAATTATTCGGTTAGGTTAGATTTATTTTGCCAGTATCAGGTTAAGATTGATAAATTAATCATTTATTAGGTTTGTTTTGCCAGTATGAGGTTAGGTTAGTTTGTTAAGTTAATCTGTTAACTTAGATTGGGTTAGAGTGGATTTCTGTAGGTTAGAACAAAAGAAAAAAAAAAAAAGGAAGGATGCTCATACGGGAAAAAATCGAACCTAGCACGGGGGGAGAAAATCTGGGACAAGGAAGGACGCCACTTTAGTTTTCTTTTTCAGCAGTATCACGTCTAATTTCCGACAGGGGATCTTTTGTAAATATATTTGAGAAGCCCATTTCTGTTCAACTCAGGATATGTCTTTCTCCGTCTGTCTGTCAGTCAGTTTTTATCAGTCTTTCTTTATCAGTCTCTTTATCAGTGCGTCTTAACCAGTCTACCAGTCAGTGTCTTGAGGAGTCGTTCCTTTGTCACCACTCTGTTATCACAGTCTCCTATGGCTCACCCAGCTGCCGTTATCCCTTCTTAATATCACTGTTGTCCCGTAAATGAGAGAATTAACGGTACCATTATGAAGTCCGACTCCTGTGACCTAACCAGCCGAAAAAAATCGTCTGACATTTGCTGGAATAAAATGCAAGAGTTGTCTCGACCACGGGAGGGTTCACAGCTTTCGTCTTATCTGCACGCACACACACACACACACACACACACACACACACACACACACACACACACACACACACACACACACACACACACACACACACACACACACACACACACACTCTCTCTCTCTCTCTCTCTCTCTCTCTCTCTCTCTCTCTCTCTCTCATTCTCGGTCTGTTTCTCTTCCTATTGCCGCGTTTTAAGGGTCAGCCGTGACAAAAGAACCTCAGGGCGATTTTGTTCCTTCTCAGTAACGACCTCTCTTCCCATGACTCACCACCACTCCCTTTACGTGCACTTGCCGTGTTGGGTAAGGACGCCTTCATGTGGTGGCACCGATACAACTCAACTGTCTGGTTTTGCAAATGTGCTTGCTACTCCCCATCCCCTGAAAGGAGCATGGTAAATTTATGTTTGGAGTATCATCTATTTTTCGTACTTAGTTGCCACATCCCTTCCAATTATCTACCTTCCTCTTGCGTGCCTTTTGTCTACCTGTCTCTCTTCTCATCGTACTTTTTCATACTTCTCTCGTATATACCTCTCCTGTTCACTTCTCTTCATCATTTATATCATTTCTACTTATATGTTTACCTACAGTATCCCAAAACTGTTAACATTTCCACCTCCCTCCCTCACACCTGTCTGCCAGCATAATCCCACCGCCTTTCTTACTGCTATTTAGACAGGTCCTCTCCAGCTCAGTCTTACCTTAGTTTGTCCCCACCACGCCTGTGTCTGCCTGTTCCTGTCTCACGTCCCTATTTCCTTCCTATATCCACTATCTATTCTTTTTCCATACCTACATCCCCTCTGTATCCATTCCTCACTCCTCCAGTAACTCTCCATTTCCTTTCTTTCCTCACCTCTCCTCTTTTCGCTTCCCCCTTACTTTCTTTTCTCTTCTACTTCACTTCTTACCTCCCCTCCCCTCTCCTCTCCTCTCCTCTCCTCTCCTCTACTCTGTCTTCTCCACTCTTCTCCAACTTCATTTTCCTCTTCTCCTCTCGTCTCCTCTCCCTTCCCTTATTAAAACCTTTTCACCTTCTCGTCTTCTCTCCTCCTCTCTTGTTGCATTCTCCTCACCAACCACTCCTCAGCACTTACCCTTGTTTTCCAGTCTTTCATTCACCTACATCTCACTATCTTCATCTCCACATACCTCTCCATCACTACCCCCACCTCCCCATCGCTTCCCCAACCTCTCCATCGCTTCCCCCACCTCTCCATCGCTTCCCCCACCTCTTCGTCACTTCCCCCACCTCTTCGTCACTTCCCCCACCTCTCCATCGCTTCCCCCACCTCTCCCTCACTTCGCCCACCTTTCCCTCACTTCTCTCACCTCCCCCTCGCTTCCCCCACCTCTCCCTCACTTCCCCCACCTCTCCCTCCTTCCCTTCGTCTCCCCCACTGGCGTCTGTATTTATTGCTTGTTGGGGAATTACTTCTTAGCGCGGGCTTCACCATCAGTCATGTGGCGGGAAAAGTGGCGACGGTACGCGAGGGAAGTGTGGAGAGAGAGAGAAAGAGAGAGAGGGGGGGGGAGGAGAGACAGACTGACAAACACAGACACAGACAGAAGATAGATGGAGACAGAGAAAGACAGACGCAGACTCAAAAAGACACAGAGACAGACACACACACACAAATAATGACAGACACAGGCAGACAAATAGTGAATCACAGACAGACAAGTAATGACAGAAAGACATTTAGACAGACAGACTGATAGATAGATACTGACAGACAGATAGACTGACATATACAGGTAAATAGACTGACAGAGAGAGGCACACACACAGACGGGCAGACAGGGAGAGAAGATGGGGGGAGGTGGGATAGGGATAAGATTTTAAGGAGAGAGCGAGGGGGGGGGGGAGTTAGGGGAGCAATAGTGGAATGAAAAGGAGTGGAAGAATGCAAGAGAAGGTAGAGATGTAGACGAGATGGGAGAAGAGGGGAAGGGGAGAGGGAGGGGAGAGGAATGAGAGGGGAGGAGTGAGAGGAGGGAAGGGAAGGAGAGAGATGGATTAAGATGGAAGGAGGGAAAAAGAGGCTATGGTACACGGGGGATCTCTGGTGGTGATGAGTGAAGACCTAGAGAGAGAGAGAGAGAGAGAGAGAGAGAGAGAGAGATTAAACAAGAGTAAAGCTCGCCATTATTCCAGTGCGTCTGTTTCATTTCATTTTAGGCCAGGGTAAAATGGGCAGAGTATAGCACCATATTTTTGTGTTATAGCTATATATTCGGAATGGAGAGACTGTTATTGAGGATGGAGAGACAGTAATTGAGGATGGTGAGACAGTAATTCGGGATGGAGAGACAGCAATTCAGGATGGAGAGACAGTAATTCAGGATGGAGAGACAGCAATTCAGGATGGAGAGACAGTAATCCAGGATGGAGAGACAGTAATCCAGGATGGAGAGACAGTAATCCGGGATGGAGAGACAGTAATCCAGGATGGAGGAGACAGTAATCCAGGATGGAGAGACAGTAATCCAGGATGGAGAGACAGCAATTCAGGATGGAGAGACAGTAATCCAGGATGGAGAGACAGCAATTCAGGATGGAGAGACAGTAATCCAGGATGGAGAGAGAGTAATCCGGGATGGAGAGACAGCAGTTCGGGATGGAGAGACAGCAATTCAGGATGGACAGAGTATATTGGGGCCAAGCTAAACGGATAGAACACCACGATACTCTTTTATATTTCTTTCTCCTTAACTTGGCCCGGATTTTCTTCCTTTTTTACTCACTCGCTGAGAGGCCGCCCGCGCTCAGTGTCAAGTTATATACTTCCTATCTTCAGAAATGGGTCATAACGCGGGAATCGGTGGCCCGATTGGACTGGAAATTGTTTTATTCTTCAAGTTTGAGCATCTTAACGGTACCTTACTCTAACAAAGATTTGCGCTACATGCGCCGTTTATGCTGCTTTACTGTAACAAACCAACAAACATACGAAAATCGGATCATTACAGTATAGATTTCACGTACCTTAGATGTAGACAAAGAAAATACCACAGCTCTACATCCTGTCCATAATGCCTTCGTGCCTAGCTTCATATGCTGGTGTTAATCTATCGCTTCAACTCAGCGTTAGAGGCGGAGAAATGGTCGTTGTATTTGCCCAGTTTTGGGAGGACGTGTTTCTTGTGGCGAGCTGGAAAGTCCCCATTAGCCCTGCACAACCAGCTGTTTTTCCCTTAGCTGAGTAAAATCGTCTGGACGCAGCAGGACTGAAATATAAACCACACCACAGGGTGGAGGGGTTGTGAACAGAGAATACTTGATATGGTCGTTCCTCGTCCTCATTTTCCCTCTCCCTCTCCCTCCTGACCCATCATTTCCACTCAACTTTTCGCCTCCCTGTCTAACACCCTCCATTTCTCTCTACCCGCCTCGCTTTTACATCTCATCTTTTCCCACTACAGGTCCTCGTGTAACACACACACACTCTCTCTCTCTCTCTCTCTCCGTTCCCTTTTTTTTCTCACTCTATCCCTTCATCTGTGCACACACTTTCTTCTCCCCCCCCCTCTCTCTCTCTCTCCCTCTCTCTCTCTCTCTCCCCGGTTCCTTTTTTTTTTTTTCCCCTTCCCCTATCCTTTCATCTGTTCACACTTTTTCTCCCCTCCCTTTTTTCTTTCTCCTCTCCCCACCTCCCCCCCTCTTTCTTTCCACACGACACCCCACCTAATCTCACTCCCAGTAAAGGTTTTCATAAAGGGATAAAAAGAGATGGTTTTACCCCTGTGTGAGGCTGCCCCATAGAGTCACCCAGTAATGGTCTTTTGGTGTAGCGGAATTTTTGCTGTCACCGGAGTATGAGGCTACACTCCTCCCTCTACTCCACTCTTAGGACTAGTTAAAGTCTGGTGTATACTTTAGCTTTAGTGACTACTGTTTTAGTTTTGATATATACTGTTTTAGCATATATATACTGTTTATCATATATTATCTCTACATCACCTGGCAATTCATCTCAACTTCTCGACTGTCAGATCTAATTCACGTTTATTAGATACTACTCTTGCTTTACTATCTACTGTTTTAGCTTTACCATTTTCCGGTGTTGCCTTATCATATATTATCTCTACACCATATGGTAATTCGTCTCCACCTTTCGACTCTCAGGTCTAATTCACGTCTACAGAACACTACTCTAGCTTTATCATGTCCTGTTTTTAGTGTTGTCATAAACTGTTTTAGCTTCATCATTTACAGTGTTTACTGGGCTTCCCCTGGTAGTTCCTCTCTACTTCTCGAATGTCAGGTATATTATAGGTCTACTGGATAGTACTTAAGCTTTATCATCTACTGTTTTAGCTTCCCCATATACTGTACCGTTTTAGCATACTCATACTGTACATCTCTGCTTGACAAGTAATCCATCTCTAGTATAGTTTTAGCAGCCAGGAAATTAAATAATTTCATTTGTCCCCTTACTCCTCTCCTAAGTCAAATTTTGGTTTCCGCTATGCATATAATTTTTTACGTTCATCAGATTCTGCTGTAACTCCGCTCCACTGCAGCCTGTTTCAGATCTTTGTTATGAAGTTTTAGCTACGATGAAATTCCATTGTATAACTAGCTTTATCACTTTTAACACAGCTTTAGCATTTTTATCACTAATATGCCATGTAGTAATTTAGCTTGACCTTGTAATTCAAAGATAGTGGAATTTTAGCTGACTTTGATCATAACCACATCCCCTACTTCCCTCTTTGGTCTAATTCAGGTCTGCTGTGGACCATGCCCTGTCTCTGTCTGTCTGTCTGTCTGTCTGTCTGTCTCTCTCTCTCTCTCTCTCTCTCTCTCTCTCTCTCTCTCTCATTTTCACCATCATCATCATTACCACCACGACCCCCATTCCGTCTCATTGCCACCTCCTTCTAATCATCATTTTATTTTCATTAGACTCGCACAAACCACTTGATATTCCCTTTCTTTTCCATCTCTCTCTCTCTCTCTCTCTCTCTCTCTCATTTTCACCATCATCATCATTACCACCACGACCCCCATTCCACCTCATTGCCACCTCCCTCTCATCATCACTTTATCTTCATTAGACTCGCACAAACCACGTGATATTCCCTTTCTTTTCCACCTTATTATCTCTCTCTCTCTCTCTCTCTCTCTCTCTCTCTCTCTCTCTCTCTCTCTCTCTCTCTCTCTCTCTCAGTTCACTTAATGGTATATGTGATGGTGTTTTCTCCTTGAATTGTCCCAGAATTTCGCTCTTTAGCAGTTTATTTCACCAAGCTGTGAGGCAGAAAGAGAATTCTATGGCTCACCATCTTTCCATAGCACTTCTTTGTGACTAGCATCATAATTTAATGATAATCATCTACTACAACTTAGCACTCGAGATGGACATTGCATTTTTAGGCCAAGTTAAAGTGAAAAGAGTTTATAACTTACTTTCTCATTATGGATTGTTTTTTGCAGGTAAGTGTCGCTCTTCTAAGGCCGTACAGATTGTAAGTATTAGAAAACATTTATCCATGGGTCGCCTTTTTTTTTTTTTTTTTTTTAATGAGGCTTGCAAACATATTTTCCAAAGTAATTTATTTCACCTGTAACACCTTACCAATTTCTTTCATGTTATTTGAATCATCCTGACATCGCCAGACTCTCCTTAAGTAACGTATAAAATAATTTTAACCAGAAGTATAGTAAATAAATGAATATCTCAATAAATATGGAAATTAATAGGCTAGGAAGAGTGCTAGGGAATACAACAGGAGAATACGAGTCCATGTTCCTGTATAATGCTTAAGATCATGTTTAAATCGATCTATATATCTATTGCCTGACGCCTTTATTCCGTAAGGGGTGGCCGCAATCAAATCGCCTCCATATCGCCCTGTCCTCTACCATTAGGTTGCCGTCCGTTCAGCTTACACTTCCATCTCATATCTCTCCACTCTGTCCTTCATCTCATCCTCTGTCTCCCTCTCCTCTCCAGTTATACTACTCTCACACTCATGTAGTCAGTCTTTCATTCTCTATCATCTTCACATGGTCAAACCATCTGTGCTCTGAATGACTGGAGATTTTGAAACACCTCTTCCTTAGCGATTTATTCAGGTCATTGCACTTCAGTATTCCCTTGTATGTTATGTCGATATGAAAGTGACGTAAATGGCATGCAAGAAAATGTTATGTTGTGATAGGCAAAATAAATCGATAAGGAAGAGACTTGCAAGGCCTCCTATGCCGCCTAGAAGACAGCCTGTGTATCCAGTGGAATGTTACTGGAATTAATAATTTTCTCCTTCACCCCTTTCCTTAGTCTCGCTTTTCCATCCCCTTCTTCCCTCTCAGTATCCCTCCCATCCAACTTCCCTCTGTTTCCCTGTTTGTTTTTTTCCCTACTTCCAATTCTTTCACCTCTTCCATCTCACCATCTCTTCATCCCCTGATTCCTCTCTTCCCATATCTCTTCCCAAAAACTCTGTTTTTACTTTCCTACCTCCTCTTCCGCCTCACTTTCCCTCTATACCACCCCATTCCCAAACCTTTATCTCTTCACCTTCCTTTCATCATCATAATTCCTCTTCCACTCTCACATCCCTTTCTTCAGCTGTCGAATTAATATTTATCCATTCGCTTCAGTCCTGTAAACTTCCAGCATCCTATTCCAGACTCCCCTTCCTTCCATCTCATCATTCCCTTCCCGGCCCTTCTCTCCCTTCATTCCCAACTCCCACCTCCCTTTCCTCCCTTCCCTACATCCCTCCATTCCTCCCATCCCCTCCTTCCTCCATCCATCTTTCAGTTCTGCATATTTCTCTATTCCCTCCTTTTCCTCCCGTCTCTCCATTCTCTCCCCTTCATCCAGCTCATCAGTGCCAAAAACCGCAGGAACAAAGCTGAGGCAGTAAAAGCACATGTAAAGACCATCCCTACGTCTCATGGTATACTTGCATGGTGGAATTAGTAGTACCATAATCGCTGAGCCTCTCTTTTGGGGTGAGCTTATGCTTAAATAATTGTTCCACCATAATTAATCACCTTACCCTTTCCTGTTCCACCTTAATGAATCACCTCACCCTTTCCTGTTCCACAAAAATGGATCACCTCACCCTTTTCTGTTCCACCTCAGTGAATCACCTCACCCTTTCCTGTTCCACCATAATGAATCACCTCACCCTTTCCTGTTCCACCATAATGAATCACCTCACCCTTTCCTGTTCCACCATAATGAATCACCTCACCCTTTCCTGTTCCACCATAATGAATCACCTCACCCTTTCCTGTTCCACCATAATGAATCACCTCACCCTTTCCTGTTCCATCATAATGAATCACCTCACCTTTTCCTGTTCCACCATAATGAATCACCTCACCCTTTCCTGTTCCACCATAATGAATCACCTCACCCTTTCCTGTTCCACCATAATGAATCACCTCACCTTTTCCTGTTCCACCATAATGAATCACCACCTTTTCCTGTTCCACCATAATGAATCACCTCACCCTTTCCTGTTCCACCATAATGAATCACCTCACCTTTTCCTGTTTCACCTCAGTGAATCACCTCACCCTTTCCTGTTCCACCTTAATGAATTACCTCACCCTTTCCTGTTCCACCTTAATGAATTATCTCACCCTTTCCTGTTCCACCTTAATGAATTATCTCACCCTTTCCTGTTCCACCTTAATGAATTATCTCACCCTTTCCTGTTCTACCTCAATGAACCACCTCACCCTTTTCTCTTCCACCTTAATGAATCATCTCACCCTTTCCTGACACCCAGAACATCCACAGAAGTTGGTCTAAATAAGGTCAAAACTGCATCACGTTGACCTTGCCCCTACCTGTGACCTGTGACTTGTTTCGGCTAATACCTGTCACGAATCATACCTGGTGGAGAGAGAAGTCCCACCGTGAGAAAACAATGGTAATCATTCATGCCAATTTTGAGGTGGACCGTTGTACGAAAGAAGAAAAAAGGAAGGAGATGGAGAAATAAAGAAGAAAAAGAGAAGGATATGGAGAAATGAAAAAGACTAAAGGTAGGGTATGGAGAAAAGAAGAAAAATGAAGGATATGGAGAAATGAAAAAGACTAAAGGTAGGGTATGGAGAAAAGAAGAAGAAAAATGAAGGATATGGAGAAATAAGGAAGAAATAAAAGGGTATTGTGAAAAAAAGAAGGAAAAGAGAAGTATATAAATGGAGTATTTGGCTGTTTTGCCGAGTATATATAATCATTTTAACACGTCATGTATTAGCACTCTAGAAGTGGTTTTGGGTACAGAAAAGCCCGTAGACCAGGATTACATGTCAATAATGGCTTAAAATCTCTGTACTGGGGAGTTAAGAAGAATACAGTATTATATTGTAAAAACTAATAGACTCTTTGAACTGATCTTTATGTAGTGTCTTCTAACGCTCTGACAGGAAAGAGTAGATAGATACTGGTAGATAGGTATATAGATAGAAACAGCAGCTCAAAAGAGAGAGAGAGAGAGAGAGAGAGAGAGTTGGGGAGTACTCGTAACTGAGTGAGGTAGGTTGGTGGAGAGAAAGAAGGGGTATTTCAGAGGGCCAGTGAATGGAGTGAAATTCAGGGAGTGACCATAAATATTTGCCTGTGCTGCATGAGGGAGCCAGATTCAGCCACAGATCAAAGGCGTCTGGCTGTGGGATGTTAATGCAAAGCGACGGAAAAAGTTGTGTGTGGTGAGGGATATTCAGGTAGTTTCCGCACCTTACCTGCTGACGTTCAGGGTGTGTACAGCTGTGTAATTAATGCTAAGGTAAAGTGGTGCATACTGTAAATATACAAGAGCGTTGGTACAGGCGATTGAAGAGTTCCATTAATATGCTTATTGATATTAGTGTAATTCTTGTTAAACCACCACGCACAGTTGTGGGAATTATTCTGAGAGAGAGAGAGAGAGAGAGAGAGAGAGAGAGATTTAACATCATCCCACTGGGGTAGATTATTCAAGTTATAATTATACAATTTTGTTTAAGTAAATGGAACAAACAGGCATTCCTAGAGCTTCAGAGTTCGGGAAAGGATTTTTTCATAAATCTGAGAAGAGGGTGATGACGGTGGACGTGTGCTAAGTGACCTTTGACACTTCGTAACACCTCTTCATTGCGGTTTATTGCGTAAATTACATCCTAATATCGTTTTGTATGGTGCTGACGAAAACTAAGTCAATAGGGAACTACTATGTAAATAGCAGTAGAGAATATGTAGATGTAGTATAAAAAAAATAGCTGAAAATTAGTTACCACAAACCCTATGGTACTCACAACATGGCCACATAATGCCTTGCTCTGTACTTCCCCTCGTTCACATCACACTAGCTCCCTCAACGAGAATTAACATTAATGTTCCCGTATTATGACATTTTCTTTTTTTCCCCTTTCCTTTTTTTCCTTTTCCTTTTTTCCGTTTCCTTTCTTTTCTTTCCTTTCTTTTCTTTTTTCTCTTTCTTTTCTTTCCTTTCCTTTCCTTTCCTTTCCTTTCTTTTCTCTTTTTCGACCTATAATCGTATACTCAACCCTTCTAATTCAAATAGATTTTCACAGGTGAATAAAACTATATTGTGGTAACGTGACAGTAGACGTCTTCTTAGTGACTGGTTTCTTATACACTACGCATATATAAAAATTTCTCAAAAACTGAGGAAAATCGCCCAAAGGTTGCAATAATAAGCGTCATCCTGTTGAACGGATCAGTACTTGTATCCACACGGGAAGAAATTTAAGACAGTAAATTATGGATTGCTTCTGGTTTGAACATATCTTTTGTTTACAATATTAAGAATTTAAAAAATCCACAGTACTCCTATTATTGTGGTCAGGGGTATAGTGGAGACTTTTCCGTCCTATTGAATAAGACGAACCTCTACTAATCTGAATAAAATAATCATCTGTGTAAATAAGGTACAGTTGGCACACAAGAATCTAGGACAGTGTCTGTGTGAAGTGGAGATGTAACTACAATTTCCGATGTTCATACATCACGGTTAGTTGGTCATTTCAGCTATTATTTGCCATCTGCGTTCATTCATGTCAGTGCCACCAACAAACGTGTGATTATGTCAAGGTTGTCAACTGTACCAAATCCACCAAATGCTACACCACTGCTACACACTGATGTTGTACTAGGTGCATATGTGGCCAACTGTACAAGGGACTGTACACACGGAAAAATACTCCCTCAGTATACACAGCTCCGACACTCATTAATCATTGGCCAATTTGAATTCATTCCAGGATACGTAATTATACACACTCAACATTTAACACGAACACGCAATTAAAAACACAGCATTTTACACATACACTTAATTATACACGCACTGAACATTATAAACATACACGAAGTTCTACACATTTTATCTATACACGTAATCATACACACTTACCATTTTACACACACTCGTAGTTATACACACTCAGCATTTACGCACACACACACACACACACACACACACACACACACACACACACACACACACACACACACACACACACACACACACACAATCATGAAATAAACCCAGTCCTCATCCCCTGTCTAGCTATCAGGTGCCAGACTCTTAAAGTTCATCCAAGGCAGCCAAGAAAAAAGCACTGACTTGTTCCTTTATTACCACTTAACTAATTCTCTCTCTCTCTCTCTCTCTCTCACACACACACACACACACACACACACACACACACACACACACACACACACACACACACACACACACACACACACACACACACACACACACACACACACACACACACACACACACACACACACACACACACACGCACGCACGCACGCACGCACGCAAATCCGAGAAGCCGAGAGACGCCAAAATGAACCTGGTTGAGAATAGAACGTGTTTAAGGATTTAAGGATTTTATGGATTTTAGGACTTAACCCTGTGGCTTTTATGATTTTTTTGTTCATTTCGTCCCGTCTCCAGACGATTTTACTGATGTTTAGGCAGGATTTTTTTTTAAAGTTAAATAGAGCCTTAAATACCCTTTCAGTACGAGAGGCCTTTCCCTACTGTAATACACGTCCAAAAAAACATCAGGTTGTGTGTGTGTGTGTGTGTGTGTGTTGGGAATTTTAGGACCTCAGGATTTAAAGGTTTTAGGTATTCATTGCTTCAGGGATTTTTTTTTTTTTTTTTTTACTCAGCTGCAGAAGATACTGACGCAACGATTAAGGGATTTAAGTTTCAGATTTCAAGATCTGGAAGGACCTTATTCACTAGGATTCGTGTGCTTTAGGGATCCGGTGTTTTAGGGATCCACATTAATAAGGCTTAAGTGTTTGGGGGGCCAATTTTAAGGCCAAGGTATTTTAGGGCCCCTATATTCTAAGGCTCGTTTTTTTAGGGACAGTGTTCTAAGGCTCCAGTATTTTAGGGACTTCTAAGGCTCCAGTATTTTAGGGACAGTGGTCTAAGGCTCTAGTATTTTAGGGACAGTGGTCTAAGGCCCCAATATTTCAGGGACAGTGGTCTAAGGCTCCAGTAATTTAGGGACCTAGTGTATTAAGGCTCCAATCTTTTAGGGATCCGCTATTCTAAGATGCCTGTATTTTTGGGATTTAGTATTGTAAAGTTCCGTGATTATAGGGACTCAGTGTCCTAAGGCTCCTGTATGTAGGGATAGTATTCTAAGGCTCCATTATTTAGGGCCTTTTGTAAGGTTCCCATATTTTAGGGACCCGGTGTTCTATGTCTAGGATATTTTAGGGACAGTGTTCTAAGGCTCCGATATTTTAGGGACTCGACGTCCTAAGGCTTCTGTATTAGGATAGTGTCCTAAGGCTCCAGTATTAAGGGACTGTTCTAAGGCAATAATATTTTAGGGACCTGGTGTTCTACGGATTGGGAGTGTTCTATGGCTCCAATATTTTAGGGACCAGGTGTTCTAAGACTGCAGTGTTTTAGGGACTGCTTAAAGCTCCATTATTTTAGGGACCCGGTGTTCTGAGGCTCCAATATTTTAGGGACCGTTCATAAATCTCCAGTGTTTTAGGTACCTGGTGTTCTAATGCTCCAGTATTTTAAGGACCGGGTGTTCTAAGGTTCTGATATTTTAGGGCTGCCATATATTAAGGCTGGACACAGTATCAGGGAGGCCCTAGTGTAAGACGTAAGATTTTAAGGATTCACTTATTAAAAATTTAGGGCTTTTGTTTTAAGGGGCAGTGGTTTAGGGACCCCGTGTGTTTGAAGTCTGCATTATTTCGGGACTAGTTTTTGAAGAACCCAGGATTTTAGGGATGCCAGTGTTTTACGACTAGTGTTTTAGGGACCCAGTGTCTTAGATAATCAGTGTTTAGGTCTGCAGTACGGACCTATTTTGGGGGGACTCAGTGTTTTAGTGATGCAGTGTTTAAGATTGCTAGTGTTTTAGGGAGTCAGGGATATATATTGTTTAGGGACGCATATTAAAAGTCCTGATGTTTTAGGGATCCACCTTTTGGGGGATGAATTGTTTTAGGAGCCCGGTGTTTTAGGTACCCGTTGTTTTATACGAGTATACCCGTTGTTTTAGGGACCCGATGTTTTAGGTACCTGCTGTTTTAAGTTCCCGGTGTTTTGGGTACTTGGTGTTTTGGGTGTCCGGTGTTTTGTTTACCCGGTGTTTTGGACACCAAGTGTTTTGATTACCTGGTGTTTTCAGTACCTGATGTTTTAGGAACCTGGTGTTTTGGGTACATGGTGTTTTGGTTACCCGGTGTTTTCAGTATCCGATATTTTAGGGACTCAGTGTTTTGGGTAACTGATGTTTTTGGGACCCAGTGTTTTGGGTACCCGGTTTTAGGCACCCAGTATTTTGGGTACCCGGTGTTTTGGGTACCCGGTGTTTTGGATACCCGGTGTTTTAGGGACTTAATGTTTTTGGAACTTAGTGTTTTGGGTACCCAGTGTCTTGGGTACCTGGTGTTTTGGGTAGGCTACCCGGTATTTTGGGTACCCGGTGTTTTGGGTACCCATGGGTATCCGGTGTTTTGGATACCCGGTGTTTTTGGTACCCAGTGTTTTGGGTACCCAGTGTTTTGGGTACCCGGTGTTTTCTGTACCCTATGTTTTAGGGACCTGGTGTTTTGGGTACCCGATGTTTTGGTTACCTGGTGTTTTCGGTACCCAGTGTTTTAGGGACCCGGTGTTTGGGGTACCATACCTGGTGTTTTTGGTACTATACCCAGTGTTTTCGGTACCCAGTGTTTTAGGGACCTGGTGTTTTCAAAATCGTGTTTTATAGAAAATCGTGTTTTAGAGAGTCATTGTTTAGGGAGTCAGTGTTTTAGGGAGCCAGCATTTTAGAGGGCCACTGTTTCAGGAGCCACAGTTTTAGAGAACCACAGTTTTTGAGAGCCACTGTTACAGGAGGCACAGTATTGCAGGGCTGTGATTTTAGGGGGAATGCCTGCAGTGCCACGGGTCACACTAGTAAGGCTCTGAATTTTTAGGTACCCAGTTTGTTATAACACCAAGATTTTAGGAATACAGTGTTCAGTCACTTCAGCCAAATAAAGTACTTCTTAATTTCAATCTTGCTATCTACAGGCGATTTCCATCAAATTAAGGAAGATTTTTCTAACGGATTCTTCAAGGGTTGAATATGGAAGTTCTTTCCACCATAACAAACATAACAAAATAATAGCACTATTAAAGCAACACATAAAGCAATAACAATAACAACATACATCAACAGTAAAATAATAAAATATTGTCAATTAACAGTGCACTTACAAAAACATTATCAAAGTAAGCATTTAGCCATAAAAAAGAAAAGCATCAATAAGCTCAGAAGCAAAGTAAAAAGCACAATACTGTACTCCATTAGTTTACCACCAACACCACAAAAACATTAACATTAACATCGACCACCACCTCCACCATTATTATCTAACACTACGACTATCATAACAATTGCGGAGACAGCCCCCACATACATAATACAAATTTAATCACTTAACTGAGAGGTCTTTGCTGCTGCTGCTGCTGCTGTTGTTGTTGTTGTTATTGTTGTTGTTATTGTTGTTGCTGTTGCTGTTGTTACCACTAGATGATTTTCTAATTCTCGAACTGAACGTTTTAGCCTCTTGAAAATAATATTTTTATGCCAAAATGTGTAAGGTTTATGGATGAAAAAAAGTGCAGAAACAAGAAAAACGAGAGAGAGAGAGAGAGAGAGAGAGAGAGAGAGAGAGAGAGAGAGAGAGAGAGAGAGAGAGAGAGACGAGGGGAGGGGGGAGGGAGTGACATTACGTGTGTGTGTGTGTGTGAGAGAGAGAGAGAGGGGGGGGAGGGCGGGACTAAATGTGGTGGGTTATTTGTGATGATGATGTAGAAGGAGGAGGATAGTGATGCTGCTGCTGATGGTGATGATGTGAGCAGGGAGGAAGGGAAGGGTGTCACATCTGTAAGTGATCCCCTGCAAAACCGGATCTGTCAGCGAAGGGAGGGGCATAGCTAGCATTAATCCCTCCCCATGCAGGCTAAGCACGAATCAGAAGGGGTGACTGTAAGGAGAGACAGATCCAGTGTATTGTAGTGTCAAAAGGCTGGAGTGGCTGTGTTTGTTTTTGCTAAGCCCCGGTTTTCCCCTACATGAAGTACAATGGTTAGGTTTACGGTCGCTTTCCAAGTGGCTATGAAGCCTTCGTAACAACTCCTCTGTAGCGATTTATTCTGTACTTTTTGTCTCAGTATCCTTGTAGTATTAGTAGCTGTTTCGGCAGTAAAACCGGATAAAAATACTAAAACCGAAGTTAAGGTTTAATTTGCAGAGAAAATATTATCCAAATCTGCACCTGTATTAAGTTGTGTGTGTGTGTGTTCCGGCATGTTGGAAAAAATTTACCTTAGATACAAGCAGTCGTGTAAAACTGAGGAAAATACCAAATTAACCTATAAAGAAAAATGAACTTTGCTATTGTCGGTATGGTTCTGTGGTGTAGTGTGGACATTTATTAATCGGGAAAAGGAAAGTCAGAAAAGGCAACGCATAATAGAACTTGTTAAATATACAGTGTGGACCATATATAACTCATCGTCCACTTCGCTAGGCGATTTCTAGTGTGTTGTGGGGACGGCTCATTCAGCGTTATCAAAGCCCTTCCTGCATCATTTTATTTATAAATTTCCTACTCCCACTACCACCCTTACTCCCACTACCACTCCCGCTCCCACTTCCACTCTCACTCCCACTACCACTCTCACTCCCACTACCACTCTCACATCCACTGTCACTCTCACATCCACTGTCACACTCACTTCCACTACCACTCTCTCTTCCACTACCGCTCTCACTCCCACATCAGCAGACTGTGCCGTCCCCGCAACACAAGCTATTTCCAGGTGAATTTCTAATGTGGCACTACAGTATATACGGACCTCCCTATATATAAATTTGTGTCTGAGGGTCACACTGTAAATGACTTTGGAGAATTAGACTCATATTTCCGTCAATTATGGAGGCACCTTACCACCTCTTCCTTAGCGATTTAATTTTGGATGTGGCTGGTTAATATCCTTTTGCACGTCATCTGTTTAGAGTATGGGGATATTTGGATGGATTTATATAGTACAGAGATGGGCAGTAAGGTGTAATAAGCCAAATAAGTTGCTTGAGAATAGGTGTAGAGCTGCTTTAGGGGAGAGGAATATAGGATTTGGTAGCATCTGTTCTTTAGCGTACCCTCGTTTGTATTATGATGCAGAGTATATCAGTATTTAAACGACACGATTAACATACAAGAGAACGTCAAAATATCCAAAATAAATTTGTAAGGAAATGGTGCTACGAAGCCTTCTATGCTCCCTTAAATACGGCTCTGAGTTTCTAACATCAGATTGTCATATTACTGAAACGGAAAGCGCAAAGGTGTTTAAAAACAACCAGTATTTTATAATTTATGAACCATGTGATGATGATGATGATGATGATGATAATAATGAAACCTGAGAGTTATCTGTATTCATGCAGACTACACTGATGTGCATAAAACAGCTCAGTTGGCTTTTATCCGATATTAACCAAACCTACCTGAGGTGTTAAGAGTCAGTTTTTTGAGAACCATATAGCAAGGGTAAAGGTCAAAGGGTTAGGTCAATACTTGACCCAGCAAGGTCGACTTAGACAGTTTTGATACGATTTAGACCAAACTTGGTTGCATTTTGAGGATAAAGGAAAAACGAAGAGATTAGGTTTGAGAACAATCGGTCAAAGGCCAAGATCACAGGGCAAGGTCAAAGTTCGACCTTTGTACCTGTGTCTGAACAAAGCTACAAGTTTTCATCTTATTTGGACCAAACTTTGGGGCAGGGTTAAGGATCAGGTAAGATTTTGACCTTTTGTTTTTGAGAACAGTAGGTCAAAGGTCAAGGTCGCATGGCAAGGTTGAATTAAACAATTTTTTCCTATTTACTCCAAACTTTCTGGAAGGGTTCATGGTCAGACATGGATAGAGGAATTCAGTATCGATCGAAGGCCACAGGGAATATTAAAAAGTCTGGGCCAGAGGGCATGGTTGTCACACAGTCTTGACCCGATGTCGACCTTACATGGTGGAAAGGTTAATAGTAAGGCAGGAATGAAGTGAGGCAGGAATAAGGTAAGTATATTTCAGGAGTAATCGGTTGAACGTCAAGGTCACAGGGTTAAGTCAGTATTCGGCCTAAAATGAGTTCAGTGTGTGGGAGCTGGTGCTGGGCTGTCTTGAGTGTTTCTGCTTGTTTAATGAAGGCATATTTAACCCCTCCAGTGTGGAAATTCTCCGCTAGGCACAATAAAGCCGTGTGATAACAGCAAGAATATAAAATACGTCACTACACTGAAGGATTGACAGAGATTCACAGTTAACACCGTCAGTAGAAAGCGATGGTAAATATCTGTGTACTTGCTGCTGTTTGATGTTTATTTCGGCATGGGAACGATGGTGGTGGAAGGGGGAGGGATGGGGGAGAGGAGAGGAATGAGAGGAAAGGGAAGGAGGAGTAATGAGAGGAGGGGGCGTGAGGAGGAAGAAGGGAAAGGAAGGAATCGTTGGAAGGGAGGGGAGAGGAAAAACAGGAAGAGGTGGGGAGGGGAACTTGGAGGGCCGAGGGATGGAGAGGGGGAGGATGAGAGGAGTGGAGACGGGAAATTGTGATGGAGAGGGGAGGAGTGAGAGAAGAGAGAGAGAGAAGGGGGGACAGGGATCTGGGCAGGAATAAGAGGAGGGGAGGAGGAGGGATAGGAAAGAAAAGTTAGGGAAGTAGGAAGGCGGAAGGATTTAGTGGAAGGGAGCAAGACAGTGGGGGAGGGAGGAGGAAGGGGAGGGGATGGAAGGGGCGGGAGAGAAAGTATATTGCTGGTGGTGGTAGTCAATCATCTGGTGGTGATGGCGGAAGTGATGTCAGTGGTATAAAGGAGGGAAGGTAGAATATTTGAGCCTTTGGTGCATTGGTTAGCAAATCCAGCTGCCAACTGAAAGAACCTGAGTTAATTTCTTGAACCGGTCGAACTCTCTCACGTCCTTCGCATTCAGTTATTTTCTCTCTCCATCCCTCATGACATTTCCACCTCACTCCCCTTCAGAATAATCCTCCCTTCACATCTCTTAACCCCTTCACTGTGATGGCGGATTTTTTCAATTTACTTTTGCTATATGCTGGCGATTTTATTCAGCCTGGGCGAGGTGTTTCGAAATGGCACCTGTTTACTCAGCAGTATAATTGGGAACCTGGATTTAACATCAAGTTTGTTCGCATTCTTAGGTAAGTTTAGGACTTTGAAAAAAAAAAAAAAATGATCTGCCATCGTGCCGTAGGTGAGAATTAATAGTAAGGTGTCTGCTTAGTCTGTTTGTTGGGGGAGGGGGGCAGGGGGAATAATGCATTGTGGTGTGGTGACTGGAGTGAGTTAGTGATGATTGTGATGGCAGTGATTGTGATGGTTTTGATGGAGATAATGATGGTTGTGATGGTGATGGTTATGATGGTGATGGTTGTGATGGTGGTGGTGGTGATGGCAGTGGTGGTGATGGTGATCGTGATAATGGTGATAATAATCATAATGATGATGATGGAGGAGGAGTAAAAACATAGAAATAAACAGCGAATCATTGTCTCATGAGTTAAAGGGTCTCCGTGGCACCTCATCCTTAGCGATTTATTTTACAGTTTACTCTTTCCTTGTACAGTATGTCAATTATGTCAGTGTAATACTGACGTAGATGCTTAAATAACATAGGAGATTAATAACGTGTCACAAGCAGCGATAAATATAAATATGTAAAGAAAAGGTCATAGAGCCTCCTGATTTAACGAGCTGTATCTCAAACCGTCACAGAAGTGCAGAAGAGCAACAACAACAACAACAACAACAACAACAAAAAGCGGGGAGGGAAATAATAAGATGAAAAGGAAATGGATGAGAATTTCAGTGGAAAAGACTAAGAAAGAAAACCGAGGAAAACTGAAGAAAATGGAGAGGCAAATAATGGGAAAAGAAAATTAATATGTAAAAAATTAATAGAAATTGAAACGAACTTGCAGAAATAAGTATAAGAACAAAAAAGTAAATTTGAATGATATTATATTGTTGGGATGAATAGAACCGTAGAATCTGCATTTAAACATGGAGAAAGAAAGAAGAGGAAGAGGAAGAAAAAAAATGATGATGATGATTAGGAGGAAGAGGAGGAGGAGGATGAGGATGAGGAGGAAGAGGTGGAGGAGGAAGAGGAAGAGGAGGACGAGGACGAGGAGGAGGAGAAGGAGGAGTGGAGGAGGAGACCAAGTATAGTATCGGCAAGAGCTAGAAAAAAAACAACTATACCTCATACCAATTAATCTGGCCAGGCATGTATGGCAAGTGTTCCTGCCGAGATTCTGATTGGCTGGAGGTGTTTATTCGATTTCGTTGTTGCTTAAACCGGTACTCTCTTTATTATCAGATGTGATGCTGAGTTTGTCGACAATACAATCGTCAAAAGCAATAAGAAATCCGTTATATACTTAACAACAAAGAAATTTTCGTAGGAAGATAGATATATGAGTCAACAAAGTATTATAACAGTCCAAGTCAAGGTCAGCATTCGAACAATTCCTTTATATATCTGACACTGTAATATAACAGAAAATTAAGGAAACCTGCTTAATCTACGCGTTGATAAAACACATTTAAATTTTAAGATCAGTCTGTACTGTGATAATAGAGGAGATATAATGAAACAGTTTTCCTTTAGCCTACTTTGATTTTCGTAATTTTTTCAAACCTCCCTCTCCGCAGAACTCTTTTCATTAGAAGTTTTAATTGTTCAAAATTGTGGCACGATTTAAGGGTACGGACTGATCTTAAAATTTAAATGTGTGATATACCAACGCTTAGACTAAGCAGGTTTCCTTAATTTTCTGTTATATTACAGTGTCAGATATATAAAGGAATTGTTCGAATGCTGACCTTGACTTGGAATGTTATAATACTTTGTTGACTCATATATCTATCTTCCTACGAAAATTTCGTTGTTGTTAAGTATATAACGGATTTCTTATTGCTTTTGACGATTGTATTGTCGACAAACTCAGTATCACATCTGATAATAAAGAGAGTACCGGTTTAAGCAACAACGAAATCGAACAAACACCTCCAGCCAATCAGAATCTCGGCAGGAACACTGTTGCCATACATGCCTGGCCAGATTAATTGGTATGAGGTATAGAAGAAACTATGAAAGCAAGACTGTTAGAAGAAAAGGGAGAAGAAATAAGTAGAGAAATATAATAGGTTAAGTAGAAAGTGTGGAGAAAACGACAAGGAGAAGAAGAAGAATCCAGTGAAGTTGGGTGTTGTGATCGTGGATTCTGCCTCAAACCATGACAGGAGGAGGAGGAGAAAAAAGAAAAAGAAAAAAGAAGAGGAGGAGGAGGAGAAAAACGCGAAAAGAAGAGAAAAAAGAAAAAGAAAGAGAAGAGAAACAGGAGAATAAGAAGGGAGGAGTAGGACAAGGAGAGGGGGGAAAAGGGGAAGAAGGACGATTAGAAGAAAAACAAAAAGAAGAAAAGAACAGCAACAGCAATAACTAGACAGTGACTAATATGGGTAAGAACCTAATAATAAAAAAAAAGATACTGGGAGAATAATGGAACATGGAAGCAAAACGGAGGAAAAATGGAATAGAATAAGTAGACATGAAAAGAAAAGGCAAGGAAAGAAAATAAGGTAAGAAGAAACTTTAGTGTTATAGAGTATTGAGATGAACGGGACCGTGGGATCTGTCTCGAACCGTCTTGGAGTTCTTGAATAAGTTAACGCCAGTCCCTCAATCCCAGTGCCACACCGAGAGAGAGAGAGAGAGAGAGAGAGAGGAGGGGGGGAGGACTGCATCATTCTTACTGTCAGTGGCTTTATTTTCCTTATTTCTAGCTTGATTTACCTTGTCTTTCTTTTTACCTATTTTGTCATTTTTCACACGGTCAGAATTCTAATACGTAAATGCCCCTCACAGTTAGGATCTCTCTCTCTCTCTCTCTCTCTTCATCGTCGCCATGATTATTGTCATCATGAGGAGGAGGAGGATGGTGATGGTGACGATGATGGAGAGAGAGAGAGAGAGAGAGAGAGAGAGAGAGAGAGAGAGAGAGAGAGAATATCATATTTTTCACTTACTGTTTTTCTCGCATACTTTAGGATCTCCAGCAATGTTTCTGTCTTTCTCCCCTCATATATATCTTCCTTTCCTTATCTCTCGCTATATTTCTCATTTTCTTTCGAATTGTTTCTTATTCGTGCGTTTTTCCGGATGAAGTGGTTTCAGAATTCTTGAATATGTGAATGGCTTCCGGCACTCCTGTCAGATCAAGAGAGATCCCCCCCCTCTCTCTCTCTATCTATCTATCTTTCTCTCTCTCTCTCTCTCTCTCTCTCTCTCACACACACACACACACACACACACCGGCCAGCCAGGTAATAACACTATCTCATCGTTCATCATGTAATTAACTTATGAATAAGGCCACGCCTTAATTACCTCCCTCCCGTAATATCTCCCTCCTCTCCATCACGTTATTTTTCCCTTCCTTCATCCCCTCTCCTCCCCTCTTCTCTCTTCTCCCATTATTTTCCCTCCCCTCTCTCTCTCTCTCTCTCTCTCTCCACTCCATTCCCTCCTTTCCTACTTTTCAGCTCCTCGCATCCCTCCTTCTTCTCGCCGCCACTCCTTCTCTTTTCCCCACGTTCCAGTTCTGTTCTCTGTTTATCTCCCTTTGCCATCCTCTCCAAATCCCTTCCCTTCCCAATTCCCTCCTGCCCAATCCCCACCCTTCCGAATCCCTTCCCCTCACTTTCTCTCCCCTTCTCTATTCACGTTCTCTACCCTTCCCCTCTCCATACCTATTTTCCTCATCCCCTCTCCTCCCTTTCCCTCCCCGGCCCTTTATTCTTCCTTCAACTCTAAACTCAGTCCCATTTCCCTCCCCTCCTCTTAAATTCTCCCCCCTCCATCTCCTCATTCCTTCCCTCCCGCTCCATCCCACATCTCCGTCCAGCTGTACACCTCCCCTCCCCTTCTCCCCGTCATTTTTAGTCTGCCCCTTCCAAATGCCTCTCTCCTTCCTTCCCCTTATTTCACCTTCCTTTTCTCTCCCCTTCAAACCTCACGTTTCACCTCCCCTTCCCTCCTTTCCTTCAACCATTAAATTTCTCCTTCCTTTTCCTCCCATCTCCCTCCTTCCCCTACTCTCCCCCTCCTCCCTTAATTTCTCACACTTCCCCCAGTCCCCCACCTGAGAGTCGATTAGCGTGAAAATCCCCACTAAATAATGTTGTGGCTGGTGGGGTAATTAGCGGACACAAGGTTGAAACTTATGTGCAGAAACTAATATTAGTTTTCAAGGCGACAAGTGTATGTTGTGGTGTGCGTGCTGACGTCAGTATTCTGGATTATTTAGCAGACGTGGGCCTGTATTCTCGTGGGGTAAGGAGGCTCTCTGACACCTCATTCTTAGTGATTTATTTTTGGATGTGGCTGGTTAATATCCCTTTGTACGATATCTATGCAGTGTGTGGCGATATTAGGATGATTTATGTAACACGGATAAGGTCAGTAAAATGTAATAAGCAAAATAAGTCGCTCAGGAAAAATTGTTAGGGAGCTTCCTTAACCGACGAGCATAAAGAGATTAGTTGCACATCTTGCTGAGTGTACGCGGCATAGGAACCTTCGAGACATGTCTTTATTAATTTTGCTTGCATAGAAGGCTTTGGACTGCCTCTTCCTTTTTCACAGTACGGTACATAAAAGGCATCACATCTCCGTTTCCTTAGTGATTTTTCTAGCTTAGTAACCCTGAACATTGTGTTGCAGTATCTTTGTGATATCGACATGTATGAACAGAATGTGAATATTAACGGAGAAACTGCAGAAATATACAGACGAGAAAGAGGTGCGAGAAGGCTATCTAGGACGTCACCTTTTCCTTCGTGGGTTATCTAGAAAATTATACCGTATCTTTCTGTTGATCATTTATGTCGTGTAAATATTGACATTGTTAGCAGCAGTAACATACAACGTGTTATGGATGTATAATTTGGAGAATAAATTGGTGAGGAAGAGGTTTTGCGAACTCCTCAAAGCCATTTAGAATATGACCCTATAACTTAAACCCAATCGATATACAGCAATAACATACAAATGACTCCTTCATTCCGAGGACCTCATTTCTCTTTCATTCCCGATGTCTCCAGACGATTGTGCCCAGCTTAGGAGAGAGCTTTTATGCTGGAAATGTTAGATATGCCGTCATTAATCCCTTAATAACACGGCTGTGGGTCGGAATTACTATTCCTATTTTGGTTACTGACCTTGACTTTGCTGATATTGCACTTACATTAGCTGAGTCGCAGAAGGCAATCCTGAATGCTCTCAAGACATTTCACGAGGAGGTACAGCCACAGGGGCTGTAGGTTTCCAATGGCCAAAACCAAGATCCAGGCATTTGGTGGCCTTTTGAATGACACACTGCATTCTGTCCCTGGCATGTGGTGAGGACAGAGTCACTTATTTTCGTAGTGTGAGCCATATCAGTGGTGCGTCGGATGGTGAGATTTCCTGTCGCATTGGTCTGGCATACGGCGTTAAGGACTCACTCGGATCCAGCATTTGAGTTCATCGGTGTATATGCAGAAGGCTATAGATTCGCATCTTTCTTGAATTATGGCTGCGAGACAGGAGCACTGATCAGTAACTATGGTTGGCGAATTAACACCTTTGTTACGAAATGCTTTAGCAGGATCACGGATGATTACCGGCTGCGTAACGAGCAATAATGTTCTCAGTGACGCGTGGTCTATCATGTACATAATATGTGAACACCAGCTGGTGTGGGAACGTGGCACGTTTCCATAGGCTTATCCTTCCCGTAGAGTGATGTCCGAAAGAGTCAGCCTGGGGTGAAAAGACCAAGGGGGAAACAGCAAAGCTTATGGCTGAACCAAGTTGATCGTTCCTGCCGGGAGACACTTGGAATGAGAAAAGTTGGTGCCTGGAGGCTTACAGGGAGGAACCTCTGTGGGTGGAGTCTAGGGTGAGTGAGGCAGTCATCCACCACGGTGGCCAACTCTGGGCATAGACTTGATAGCTTGTTCCCTGAGGTCCAGCAGTTCTCCCATGTGCCAAAAGCTTTCACATGTTACCACTTCGGCATAATGTCCGCCGTCCATATTGAATACATGCGCGGGCTGTTTCCTTCATTACTGGTGTAAGTAGCTTAATGAATACTGCAAAGTGATTAAAAGATAAGTACAAAAAAGTAGATGGGGAAGCTACGGGGCCCTTCTGTTAATGCCCTTGGTGTAGTGTGGTGTGGGAAGAGGATTTTGTTTGGCCTTGTGTGAGGGTGCTGTGTGTGGTGTGGCGTCATTAAAGTATTTAAAGTCTGGGAGTTGAGTAATGCATGTCTGAAAATCACTAGGAAGATACAGACGGACAAAGCCAAACCTAGAGATACTGCCACTTGTCAAAAGAATATAAAGCGAGGTGAAGAAATGCAAAAATTGAAATAAATATTGACTCTTTCATGATCGGGAAAACTCTGATACTCTCTTCCATCTAACGAGGGAGGAGTTATTTTATCTGTAACTCATTAGAGCTTAGGAATGTCAGTACTGAAATGAATAGCCTCCGCATGGTCGAGACAACTCAGGTGATTTACGGCAGCTATCACCAGACTTTGCTCAGCTAAGTGTGAGTCATAGGAGCCTGAGAGGGCGGTGAGAAGATAGAAAATAAAGTTCAGAGAAAGAAAACATCTGTTAATTTGCCGATATAAAGCAGTAGAGACTTGAAATTGAGGGGAAAGTGAAGGGGGAGGAAAAAGAAATGAAAATGGAAGAAAAGGGAGATGAAAGGGACTGGGGAAGCAAAAAAAAAAAAAAGAAAAAAAAATCATACAAGGACTGAAAGAACGATGTGAGTGGAAGAAGCAAAACGAGGAGTATAAAAATGGAGAGGGACAGAGAGAGAAAAGCGGCAGGATAAAAGAGGCGGGGAGAGTGGAGGAAACGTTTGAGAGGTGAGGAAATACACATAAAAGTGGAAGAAGTGACAATGATGATGAGGAAATGTTTAGAAAGAGTAATAGAGATGGAAAAAGGTGAAAGAGAGAGAGAGAGAGAGAGAGAGAGAGAGGGAGAGAGAGAGAGAGAGAGAGAGGGAGAGAGAGAGAGAGAGAGAGAGGGGGGGGGGTTAAGGTAAGACAAGCGTGAGTCAAACCTTAATCCCGTATTAATTAAAGGAGACAAATCGTTTCCCTTTCTTACGGAACAATTCTCTTGCCCAACCTATTTCTTCTCTGACCTCCCTCCCTTCCTCTCTCCTTCCCCCTTTCCCTGCACCATCTCACTTTCTTTGTAATTCACACTCACATTTTCTCTCAGCAACTTATTCTTGCTTTCATATTCTGCTATTTACCCCGTGCATTCATTTAGCACTTCGGGAATAACACAACCAGGTTTCTGCTCCACTATTTCTCCATTCATTCCGTCCTCTTCCCTGTTATTGGCTTTATCTTTTTTTTCTTTATCTCTTCCCTATCTTTAAAACTAATAGTTTGATGGGATCTGGCTTTCATTGTTCCTGCTACGACCTGACGATTTTCTTTAGCTTGGGAGAACCGCCTGACGCTGTAGGGAAGAATGAAGACTAACCCTCCAGTGTGAAAACCGTACCACTCAGACTCCAGTAACCTACTCTCAGCTGAATAAAATTGTCAGATAATAGGTTACTAGACTTGTTTCGACCATAGAGGGGCTGATAGTGAAAGTATTCTCTGGTTTGTATTCTCATTGGTTAAGGAATTTCCCTATCACCTTCCTAAGCGATTTATTTACTTATTATTCCTTACTAGCCTCCTCTGTGTCATTTAAATCATTCCAGTACCACCATTTTTCAACATGTTACAAATTTATATGAACCAGCCGTATTCAGAAATAAATCGCAAAAGACGAGGTGCTAGGGAGCGTTTTTAACCGATGGGAATACGAACTTCTGAGTCTTGTGTATTCAACTAAATAAAATCGTCTGGTGTAAATTGGAATAAAACAAAAGACGCGACCGCAAGCGGGTAAAAGTGAAGAAAAAAATGTCATCAGGAGAGAGCAGAATTAAGACAGAATTAAAACAAAAATTACGTCCTTGGGCTACCTTGTTTTCTTAGTTTTTTTTTTTTCACATATTTTCGTCTGCGTCCTCTTTCTCGCTTTTATTTTCGTTTCCTTCCACTCTTTGAGTATTTTGTCTTTGTTTCTCCCTCCCTTGTTCTTCCTCGTCCCTCTCTTCCTTTCTGCTTTTCCGTCGTTCTTGTTGAATATATTGCTCTTATTTTCCATTTCTCATACACCATCCTTCTCTCTTGCTCTTCTTCCTTTATCACCTCCACTTTATCTCAGTCTTTTCTACTCATTTATCTCGCCCTCTTCCTTGCCTTTCACTACGTTCTTCACTCTTGCTCCTTCGTTTATGTTATCTTTGTTCTTTGTCTTCACCTTCTTTCCTTCTTCACCATTCTCGTCTGTTTTTCCTTCCCCTTGATGCTTTCTTATCCCCTCCTCCTCCTCCTCCTCCCAGCAAGCGAAGACCAGCTGGGTTCTCAGGACAATAAGAACTAAACTGATATTAATGGAGAGAGAGAGAGAGAGAGAGAGAGAGAGAGAGAGAGAGAGAGAGAGAGAGAGAGAGAGAGAGAGAGAGAGAGAGGCAAATATTGTGCTTGGTAAAGATACTGAAGAAACAATGGAACAAAATGACACTCCTTAAAAAAATGAAAGTAAATTGTGATAAATTAAAGTAGGGAAATATTTGAGTGACTGATATATAAATGAGGAAAACATTTGAGTTGCGTGAATAAATTTGTCTCGTGATAGCAAGAATTAAAAAAAAAAAAGTATCTTGCTGTAAACGATGCAAGAGAATGTTTATAAGTCCTTTAACGAGAGAAGTCTTTACTGAGCTGAGTAAAGACAATGGCTGTGGTCGGATCAGTGATTGGTGATGAGTGATGGTAGTGAGTGGTGATGAGTGATGGTAGTGAGTGGTGATGAGTGATGGTAGTGAGTGGTGATGAGTGATGGTAGTGAGTGGTGATGAGTGATGGTAGTGAATGGTGATGAGTGATGGTAGTAAGTGATGATGAGTGATGGTAGTGAGGGGTGCTGAGTGATGCCAGTGAGGATAATGACAGTGGTAGTGTCAGTGTTGATAGGGAGTGATGATGATGGTGGTGATAGTGAGTGATGGTGATGAATGGTGATGAATGATGATGATTGAATAGTGACAGTAATGACAGTGAGTGTTGATAGTGATGACGGTGAGTGGTGGTGGCAGTGAGTGGTGATGAGAGTGAGTGGTGATGACAGTAAGTGGTGATGACGGTGGGTGGTGATGACAAATGACGTTCCTGATCTCGGTGGATTTCTCTAATGGTCTCAGCTGAATCCCAAAGTCCTGCCCATCTCTCTCTCTCTCTCTCTCTCTCTCTCTCTCTCTCTCTCCATTTCAGTTTTTTTCTCCCACTTATTGTACTACTTTCTCTTCCTTTCTTCTTCCTTCCTTTCCTTTCACAGTAAATTTTTCGTCCTTCGCCTCCACCCCTCCCTTCTACCCCCACTCTGAACCTGGTATCACTCTTCTTTTGTGGCCTCTCCCATCTTTTTCACCACCTTCTTTGCGGCCTCTCTTCCATCTTTTTCACCACCTTCTTTGCGGCCTCTCCCATCTTTTTCACCACCTTCTTTGCGGCCTCTCTTCCATCTTTTTCACCACCTTCTTTGCGGCCTCTCTTCCACCACCTCTCTTCATGTTTTCCTCATCCCTTCCCTTTCATTTATCAGCCTTATGTAATCATTCTTTCCTTCAATCCTTCTACCTGTCTATGTCCCTTCCCACACTTCCCTATTCCTTCTTTTCCCCCCTCCCTGGTTTCCTCCTCCCCTCCCTCCCTGGTTTCTTCCTTCCCTCCCTCCCTGGTTTCCTCCTCCCCTCCCTCCCTGGTTTCTTCCTTCTCTCCCTCCCTGGTTTGCTCCTTACCTCCCTTCTTGGTTTCTTCCTTGTCAGCCACTCCCTTCACTTGTTTTTGTAGTGGCTTTTCCTTCCACTCCAGCTTACATATCTCCACTTTTCCCCATCCATCCTTCCATCCATCCCTATTCCTCCTACTGTACATTCCTCTTCATTTCATATCCTCCCCCTGCCTCTCCTTTCTCCCTCCATTGCAAGCGATCCTCTCTGGCTTGTTGGCCTTTGTGACGACAGAATGGGATTACCCATCATTTTTTCCCCTCATTTCTCCAGTAGAAACTTGTTCTCGTGCTAGACACAAATTGATAACTGAGGAAAGGGCGATAGTGGCCAGTTGAGAGAGAGAAAGAGAGAGAGAGAGAGAGATGGATTTGATATTTTTTGCCTGGAATAATTGTTTACATTATATAGCAAAGATCACTTGTTTGTTGATAGTACCAGAGATGTTAAGAAAGATTTACATAACTTCTTGTACTTGGAGGTAATGTGTGGTTGTAAAATTTGTTCATATATGGATTGAAATAGGAATAAATGGAGACAGCTGTGGTGATGCTTGTGGTGATAGTAGTTGTGTTGGTGCTGTTGGTGTGGTTGTTGTGGCTGTGGTTGTGTGATGATGGTGGTCACATGTAGGCTAGTTGTTGTGATGGTGGTGGTGGCGGGGGATATTATTGTGTTCGTAGTATCTGTTGTAATTGTGGTTATTGCAGTAGTTTTTTTGTGGGTTTTGTTGATATTGATGTTTTTATTGTTGTTTTTATTGTTGTGGTGGTGGGAATGTGGTGGTAGTTTTAGCCGTGACTGTAGTTACTTGAGACTTTAGTGAAGGGTATGGTGATAGTTGGGCGGTGTGTGAAAATGGTGGTAGTGGTAATGGATGTTATGGTCATGGTTTTGTGTGTATGTTTGTGTAGGGGTGTGTGGGGAAGCTGGTCACAATGAAAGGAACCAATGAGTGGAACATCGTGGGTACCAGCACTCCCATCGGCTAATTAGGGTATGGTAGTGGGCAGAGCTTAGAGCGGCAGCGTCACAAGTTTGCCGCCTCCTGTTGGCCAAGAACTTAGTGGAAGGAGATTGTGCGGCAGCGTGATAACTAAGCAGTTTTTCACACACCAGTGCACGAACTTTTATTGTGTAGATACGTCTTCGGAGTGAAGGGCTTAACCTCGGAAGATAATGAATATGTACAGTCGCCAAACGTTCCACCTGGGCCACCTAGCCGCGAGAGGTGGGTAACGGGTGCTGGCAACAGTGTGTATGTTTGTTCGTGTGTACATGCTCGACGAAAGTTCGGATCATCAACTCTCTTCGTCCGTAGTGAACCTCCGTCAGAGTCAGAGTTCATCCCATAGATGGCTGGGTACGGAGTTAGGTGGCGAGAAAAATGTCTCAGGAGTAAGGCGGCTCTCCCATCGGCTCAGCCAGTTGCATGAAACTGGTCGCACGGAAAATTGTTGTGTGCCACAGGTCGCGCTGACCAAGGCCAAATAAATATGACTATATTAATTCTATAATAAGGTAATATATAGTAATATTATGATATAAATATATACTATTATATATAATACAATAATATTTATCATACTATACTTACTTGGCCTTGGTCCGTGCAACCTGTGGCACGCAACAATTCCATGCAACCGGTTTCCTGCAACTGGTCAAGCCGGTGGGAGAGCTGCTGAAGGGGGCAGCTTGGCATAGTGAAGGCCAGGGCAGGCGCAGGACGGGGGGGGGGGGTTACGTTGTTCATACCGTCAGTGATAATCATTGCCGAACTAATTTTTGAGATCCATTAGCAGTCTACTAAATATTTGTATTCTTAACAATACTAAACATTTTATTTTCTATGTTGTTTTTACATTGTTACCATAACACTATATACTGTAATCGCTCCTAACCTTTCTCCGTCTCACTCTCTCCTTATATCAGTAATTCCATTTCATAGGATTATCACTTGATACCATTATCAGTATAGGTTGAAGAGGAATGCATTTACCTAACATCTACGTCCAGTTACAAGTAAGATTACCTGCCATATTCACATCATGAATGACACTGACCAATAAACATTAGGATGATGTTCAGACACTGTTAACGGTTGCTTATTTCCTCGTTGGTAGTACTTCAGGTTTTTGTGTGTTCTGTGGAGCACTACAAAGAGGTAGGAGGTTAAAATACTGTCACTTCAACAGGCATAGTTTATGTATACTGCTGTCGATGTGGCTATTATATCAGCTATGTTAATGACTTACCGTATCATATTTCATATGACTATGGTCATAACAGCACACCTTCATAGTCCATTCATCTAAACAATGACTGAATTACACATTACAAGGAATATTGATTGTGAGCGGTGCCGCTTATGTGTGAGGTCACACATTTACACGCTCATCGATTATTCACCGAACAACATTATCTCACATTACAGCAAGATGAAGACACCACCTCTCCATCACAGTATGCAAAAGCTTCCAGTCATTTTAAGCACAACTGCTATTGATTCATGAATTATTGGGACATTTATATCACCATTGCCTGTGATATTACTTAAGTGATTGGTAAATGCAACATAACGAACATGAAATTATCATTACAAGCTGAAACACTGTTTTTTTTTTTTTTTTTTTTTTTTTTTTTTTTTTTTTTTTTTATCGCACGAA
The DNA here is from genome assembly GCF_032717465.1 of Coenobita brevimanus. Taxonomy (NCBI): domain Eukaryota; kingdom Metazoa; phylum Arthropoda; class Malacostraca; order Decapoda; family Coenobitidae; genus Coenobita; species Coenobita brevimanus. Next base: position 33,879,558 of record NC_136954.1, read on the forward strand.
CCTAGGCGCTTTAGCTCCCGTCGACTCGTCACTATCTGACTCGAGGCGGTATTCTGCCTCGGCTCAACGAACGAGTTTCAACCTCCGACATCTACAGTTCCTATCTCGCCCACTTAGTGTAAATTAATATCCGCCCAATGAGTTGACCTAACTTATGTGATCATGTCTCGGATCAAGAATGGTATTTCAGTAGGTTTAATCAAGACCGACCCAGGACTGGCGAAATGTAAAACGAACAGTTAGACACCGGTATCTACTATTCTACCGTAAGAGCCGATCACACGACGGTTCTTCCCCCCAGTATTCAGTACAATTTTTAGCCATGGGTTTATCATGTAATAATGAAAATGAATACGTTTATAAATATGCAATATGTATAAAGATCCGGTCTTTTAGATTATTCTACTTATTGTTTTCAATATTCGCATTATCCAATACTTTCAAGAAGTTCCTTTGAAATTCTATTGGCTAAAAATTGTTGACCGAATATTGGGATGAACTCTGCCGGAGGTTCACTACGGACGAAGAGAGCTGAAGATCCGAACTTCCGTCGAGCATGTACACACGAACAAACATATACACCGATGCCAGCACCCGTTACCCACCTCTCGCGGCTAGGTGGCCCAGGTGGAACGTTTGGCGACTGTACATGGGGCTGTATGTGTAGACTCCTAACCCATTTACAGGTTTAACAGGTCACAAAGTTAACTATTATCGACAATTATTTCCTTTTCTTTTCCTTTAGGTAACTGCTGTGTAGAAAAAATCATGTACAAGGCTTACTTACAGGACTTTATATTTTGAGAATTGTTTGGTTGCTGTAAGAATGACATGTATATACTGAGTCATATTTATAACCTTAACTGAGGAGAGGTAACAAGCTGTAAAGTATTAATAGCTGTATGCGTGAAGACAAATGTACGGTCGGCAACAAAAGTCCTGTCACCTCTCATGCTTTTCTCTCCATGGACTTGGCGGATTCACAGTACTGATTTCCATAGCCCATGGATGAAAGAAAGGCGACAGTCCTTTTGGTGACTGTACGTGCAACCAGTCTTAAACAAAACCTTACGAGAGTTTGAACTGATAACTGTAAGAGTGAAAAGAAATATATATAAAAGCAAACTGATGCACAACTTATCCTCTTCAACCCAATGACGAACTATATTTTGCATTTTTTTCATGTTCAGGCAAGAGTTTATGAATACGGATCCAAAGGGCAAAAACTTGATTGTGTATAAGACTGAATATTAAAGTGACGAATTACGAAAAACAAAGCGATCCCGAATAAATAAAAAATATGGAGGTTTCTTTGTCTTGCAAATTGGTTGGAATGCTTTTATATTTTCGAAGTACACACACACACACACACACACACACACACACACACTCTTCAGCAGTAGAGCCCGGATGAAAGAATACTTTTGCTGGAGCTCTCGTGGACTGCCGGAAAAGAACTTTTTGATCGAAGACGTAAGAAGACATGTGTATGTGTGTGTGTGTGTGTGTGTGTGTGTCTGTGTGTGTGAGAGAGAGAGAGAGAGAGAGAGAGAGAGTAGTGAAGAGGAGTCATGTCATCGCTGGGTATCCACATATGCTATTGTAATGACTATGCGTGAAATAAAACAAGGGATATGCAAGTGGAGCTTTGGCGTGTACAGGAGAGAGAGAGAGAGAGAGAGAGAGAGAGAGAGAGAAAGAGAGAGAGAGAGAGAGAGAGAGAGAGAGCTGTAACCCTGTACCTGTCTCCCCAGTTTTCATATTTCTCCGTCCTTCTTCCCCCTTCGTCCTTTTTTTCACATCTTCCCAATCTCGTAAGTAGCAAAACATATGATATGAGAAACTGGAGACAACTGACCAGTTTTGAGTTTCGTCTTTCAGGAGAGATGATGTCTACTTTTTCCTCATGACAACCAATCTTTTTTTTTTTTTTTTCAGAGGAGAGGTAAGTGAAATGGTGCCTTCTGTTTATTTTTTGCAATCACCAGAAATATTATTCAGAGGAGAGTTAACAAAAATGATGTCTATAATTTTCATTCTACCACCAGCGATCTTATTAGGGTAGATGTCTGAACGTCATTGAACTCAGACATCGCTCATCTGAATACATTGTCTTGTGGTCAAAAGAAGGATGGAGAGATTCGATGCTGAGAACAGTCATAGCCCAAGGTCACAGTGAAGTCAAATGTCAGTATTGCTGGACAAAGTCAACTCAGACATTCTTGATCTTATTTGAACCAAACTTGGTGGAAGTGTTAAGGGATATACAAGAATTCATTCGATTTTGATGTTAAACAGTGGAAGGTCAAGGTCACAATGCAGTCTGATATTCGGCCCCTAGACCAGTTGGTTGGCACGGATGCTGTACTACCAGTTTTCCATTTTTTTTTCTGTCAGTGTATATTGATTTATAATTCTCTCTCTCTCTCTCTCTCTCTCTCTCTCTCTCTCTCTCTCTCTCTCTCTCTCTCTCTCTCTCTCTCTCTCTCTCTCTCATCAATATTAAGCTTGGACCACCTGGCACACTAACATATGTTTGGTTAACTCTGCATTGTTTTACTCTCCGTTGGTGAAACCTCACATGATCTGAGTGTTAACAAGTGTCGATAATCACCACAGTATTCATCACATGCTTCTAGCTACTTTTCTCATTAACTCAATACTCATGTATTCCCCCATCTAACACTCACCTTCCAAAATACGCTTCTAGCTTTGGATATTTTGACTTACCTATGCACATTTTCTTATTAATATAAAATGGTTTCAGTCGGATTCAGACCCTCTTCAGGTACGGAATACAGTTGTTAGATAGATACACATATATTCACACACGCACAGACACACCAGTTCATACCCGTCGCAGAAAGTTGTTGTGCTGGTCGTATTTATGATTTTGTTCTCTAGTAAAAGACTTTCAATTTTCTGTAACTTGAAAATACTTGAAAGTGGAGTAATAAATTAATGTTTCACCCAGGTTTATGTTTCGGTGTGATGATGATGATGATGTGTTGGAGGACTAAATCTTAAAAATGTACGGGAGTTTTTAAAGTGTATGACACACTCTCGTTTAAATTTATGTTGTGTTGTTGGTGTGTATGTTGACTGTGCCTCGTCTTTAGCACTACATGCGGCTTTACTGCTTCATATGCTCCCCCTCCCCTCCCCCCCGGTATTATGGCCCCTGAAACTGCGCCAGCTCATGTGACTGAACATTACAGCTGCCCTCACAACTTTTTATCACTAGACATATTATTGCTGTTACGACTTCCAGTCTTATCATGCCCGCCATAACGATGCGCTTAATTAACTGAGTTCCTGGGAATTTTCATATTTTTTTCAGTAGCTCTTCCTCGCCTTTACACGTTTTTAAAGATAGTCGCTTCCTTGTCTCACACGGGAGAGACTTTTTCTGAATCAGAGGAGTTACATTTAGTCCTAAAATATCTCTTCAGTATGGTGACATCATATTAAAGTTTTGCTGCCTCCAGACGACTTTTTCTAGCTGAAGAGAGAGTTGAAATGGAGGAGAAAAATTCAGGTTTAATATTAGAGCACAGTTTTAGAGAAAGCTTTGTTTGGTGCTCGGAATACACCCGCGACTCACGAAGCAAGATCCCACGGTATGTTTTGATCAGTGTGTGTGTGTGTGTGTGTGTGTGTGTGTGTGTGTGTGTGTGTGTGTGTGTGTGTGTGTGAAATTCCTATCTCTATAACTTATCCCCACCAGTATATCATCCTCTTTCGTGACACGTGACTTCAGACTATATGCACAATTGGCTGCATATGAACCTGGGACAGTGTCTGTGTGAAGTGGAGGTCTTCCTACTATTTCCGACGTTCACGCATCACAGTTAGTTGGTCAGTTCAACTAATATGTAACTCCTTCATTCATCCAAGTCTGTGCCACCAAAATGTGTGATTGTCAGGGTTGTCAAGTATACCTCTGTTACACATTGGTACTGTACCAGGTTCATATATCGCCAACTGTACCTTCTTATCCCAGCTTCAGAACTTGCTGATTCATCTCTTCTCTTTTGTCTTCACCCAGGCCTCCTACGGCTCCAGAAGATTTACCAGTCCCTCCGACCAGCCCGAGCGTTCTTTGAGATTCGGGTGGTGAGGCGTGTCGAGTCGGCCCAGGATGCCCTGGCCTTCCTTAAGACCCTGGAAAGCAGCAGCAGGTGAGTGGATGGTTTACCTGGATGTGTGCATGTTTAGGTTGCTATTTTTATAGCTATATGTGTTGGTCTTCTTTACGACCTTGAAAAGCAACAGCAGATAAGTGGATGGTTATCTGGGTGAATGGATAGATAGATTGCTATTTTCATAGCTGTATGTGACGGCCTTCTTTAGGACCTTGGAAAGCAACAGCAGATGAGTGGATGGGTAGCTAGATGGATGGATGAAGGAATGCAATGTTCGGTGCATAGTTACAATACTACTATCTCTACATGGAGGCTGAAAAGCAACAAGTAGCTTGATTTTCACCCGTATGGAAGGAAGAATTTTTAAGCACTTAGTTATAACTAAAGTCATCCTAAGGTTCTGGGAAACAACAGGTGAATAGATGGTTACGTGGTTGGATGGATGGATTGATGCATAGTTAGGTGAATGCATACAAAATCGTTACTTGTACATGGCATTTCTTTGACCTCATTCAGTCCAGTGGGTTTGTAGATTCTGGCAAATTTTTCACTGTGGAACTCTGTCACTGACTGATTTTGAAACTTGCTTTGTGATGAAATGACCAAGTTTACAGGTAGTGTACAGGTAATCTCCTACAGCTGTGATTCAGTTTTAACCAAACTTGGATGAAAGATAGACGGCAGGCCAAGGATTTTACCATTTATTTTTGAGAACAGGTCAAAGTAACATGACCACCACATCCCCAAACAAACTGCTTAATGGTAGAATGATTTTCATTGTTATTATTGATGTTGATTTTGTTGTTGATGTGGTGGTTGTGGTGGTGTTGGTGGTCGTAATGTTGTTCTTATGGTTGTTGTTGTTGTTGACTTTGTTATTGTAGAATTGGTGGTGGTGGTCGTGATATAAATGTTGTTATAGCGGGTGTTGTTGTTAACGTTGTTGTTTGGTAGTGGTGGTGGTGATGGTGGTGGTGGTGGTAGTGGTGGTGGTGTTTGTTAACTGCATTATCGTTTAGAACCCATTGACCTCGGGAAATCGGTCTCATCAGTCAGTTCGTGGAAGCTAGGCTGAAGGAATTCGCGCGCGCGCGCGCGTGTGTGTGTGTGTGTGTGTGTGTGTGTGTGTGTGTGTGTGTGTGTGTGTGTGTTTTATATATACATATATATCTATGTCTATCTATCTATGTATCTATATCTATCTATCTATCTATCTATCTATCTATCTATATCTTGTGCGCTGTGTGTGATAAATGGGTGCATAAGAGATGTAGTGGTATCAGAGGTAGACTGCGATATAATGTTGATTTTATGTGTACGGCGTGCCGGGGTGAGCAGGTGGAGATCGTCAGACGTGAAAGGATTGAACTTGCTGGTGAATCTCTTGAGTGTGTGGAAGAGTTTTGTTATTTGGGAGACATGTTGTGTGCTGGAGGTGGGGCTGGATCTAGCTCTGTGGCTAGGGTGAGAAGTGGTTGGAAGAAGTTCAGGGAGCTCTTGCCTCTCGTGACACTGAGAGGGCTCTCCCTACGTGCTAAGGGGTCTTTGTATGCAGCATGTGTTAGGAGTGTAATGCTGTATGGCAGTGAGACCTGGGCAGTGAAGGAGGAAGACATTCGCCGGCTCAGACGTACAGAAATGACAATGATTAAGTGGATGTGCAGTGCGTCCCTGCGTCCAAGGCCTGGAGGGGCTGGGTTTACAATGGAAGAGTTGAGAGGTAGGATGGGACTGGAGTGTATTGGTGTTGTGATGAGGAGAGGTAGATTGAGGTGGTTTGGACATGTGGAGAGGATGGGGGATGATAATTGGGTGAGGAAGGTGAGAAGTGTTAATATTGGGGGTGGGGTTATGAGGGGTAGACCGAGAAAGACATGGGACGAGGTCATTAAGTGTGACCTTAGGGTTAAGGGACTGAACAGGGAGGCTGCAATGGATCGTGCAGCGTGGAGAGCCGCCATTAGGTGACCAAGGCCGACACATGCAAGCATGTTGGAGCCTTTAAAAATGAAACGAAAACGAAACGACACACACACACACACACACACACACACACACACACACACACACACACACACACACACACACACACACACACACACACACACACACACACACACACACACACACACACACACACACACACACACAGTATACTCGTATATGTATACATGTCTGTCTGGCTGTCTATCTGTCTGTCTGTCTATCTGTCTGTCTCTGTCTATCTGTCTGTCTCTCTCTATCTGTCTGTCTACCTATCTATCTGCCTATCAATCAGTCAGTCTATCTATCTATCTATCTATCTTTCTATCTATACACAGTATACTCGTATATGTTGACATGTCTGTCTATTTGTCTGTCTATCTGTATGTTTATCTCTTTATCTATGTCTATATATGTCTATCTGTCCATCTGTTTATATAGATAGATACATTGATAGATAGATTGATATACAGTATATATGTATAATTCTATATATATATCTATATCTATATCTGTACATCTATATATATCTACATCTATCTATCTATCTATCTACCAATCTATCTATACTCTCTGTCTCTCTGTATATAGAGCCATCCATCCATCATCCAATCCTACGTTGCCCCATGAGGAGCGTAGGAGCCCGGGGCTAGGCAGTTGGTCCTGACATTTAAGATGAGAGTGACCAGCCTCACTCATCCCTGAATGGCATTACGTGAGCAGTAAACCCCAACCATCCCTTGGATATAAACCTTCACCGGCTCAATCCGATTGGAGCACAATAATTACCCACTAAACCACCAGGCGCCAAAATTTGGTTATATGGTTACCACCCAGCGTAGTAAATGGTTTCCCGGTGTACAGGAAACTATTTGGCTTGTCACTCAGTGTAGAGTCACCCATGAGCAGAAGGAAGAGGAAAGAATGAAGGAAAGAAAGAAGAGGGAGTGTAAAGTCACCCGCAGGCAGAAAGACGAGGAAAGAATGAAGGACAGAAAGACAGATGATGGAAGGAAAGAAGTATGGAGGAGAGGACAGGGCAGACACCCGAGAGCAGCACAATATTGAGTGAGTGGATGGTGAGCGCCCCCACCTACCACAATATATATATATATATATATATATATATATATATATATATATATTATTAAAGCTTCCCACCCAATTGTTTTGTTTTTGTTAGTATTCTAATTAAAAATTAAATGATCATTACTTGGAGGGTCTTTGGCTTAGAGCCTTCAAACTTTGTCAGGTTAATTGCCCAACTGGCAGCTTCTTCTGGACAAATGTGATGGTAATCCACCAACCGGATCAACGGATATTATTTAGAATGAAGGAAACTGATTCTGGGACGCTATCTCAGCACCGAATTAACTAGCAAGCCGAAGTTTTACTGCGGCATAGTCTTAAGGCGATCGCGTTGCGGAAAGGAGTATGGGTCTAGTCGGTTGATTATTCTCACATCACATGGAATAAAAAATTTTGACTTTTCTGGATATTCCGAATGTCACATAATTTCCCATGAATGGTTCAAGCTTGATTCATCAAACTTTGTCGGCTTATAGACTGTGATGATCTAAGGTGACATGCACAAGATCATGTATGACATTTTTAAGACAAAAATAGTATGTTTCACTATGGGCAGTAATATTGTTTCATGTGATGGGAAAACATTAAAATTAAAAATGATTATTTATGTCATTCAGCACACCATTATGTTTGAAGTATTAGACTTAGGGCTAGGCAGTGGCTGTGGGAAGTTTCCTTTATAAAAATTGGCCTGGACAGTTGTAGGGTGTTGTGGTTGTTATTGTTAGTAGTATTAGTAGTAGTGGTAGTAGTAGTACGGTATTATTTATCTCATACAGGCTTAGCAATTTATTATTCTACTTCCATATTCGTTATTCATTATTCCCACTTTGCAACGTGCAAGAAGTCCGTGGGACAAGACATTACTATTTTATTTCTAAGGGGATGCGGCGGAGGAGGAGTATAGAGGAGAAGCTATCGAGAACGTATTGAGCCTTCCGGTACAGCAAACGGTTTTAGGACTTCCTGTTTTCTTTGATGTGGTATATTTTCCTGGTAGGTGGGGGCGCTCACCATCCACTCACTCGATGTAGTGCTGCTGTCAGGTGTCTGCCCTTTCCTCTCCTCCATCCTTCTTTCCTTCCATCCTCTTCTGTCTTCATTTCCTTCATTCTTTCCTTGTCCTTCTGCCTACGGGTAACTTAACACTCCCTCTTCTGTCTTTCTTTCCTTCATTCTTTCCTCTTCCTTCTGCCTGTGGGTGACTTTACACTGAGTGACAAGCCAAATGGTTTCCTATACACCAGGAAACTATTTACTAAGCTGGGTGGTAACCATATAACCAAATTTTGGCGCCTGGTGGTTTAATGGGTAATTATTGCGCTCCAGTCGGACTGAGCCGGTTAAAGTTTATATCCAAAGGGTGATTGGGGTTGATTGCTCATGTAATGCCACTCAGGGATGAGTGAAGCTGGTCACTCTCATCTTAAATGTCAGGACCAACTGCCTAGCCCCGGGCTCCTACGCTCCTCATGGGGCAATGTAGGATTGGATGATGGATGGATGGAAATATATTTAAAACTGCCTGTAGTTTAATAGAACAACGTACTGTACAGTAGGGCTACATAGTTTGCTGTGTTTGTTTCTAGTTCCCCATCAGTGATTGGCTTTGGTATTAGGTGCTTTCCCTCAGCAATTTCAGTTTGCTCTCTACTTGCTCTTCAGTAGCAATATGTTTTCCTCTCTACTTCCTCATCCTTACGGATAGTTTTAATTTATAATTACTCCTCCTAAGTAATTGTTTTAGTCTGCTTCCTCCTCCTTGATGTTTAATTTTTTTCTCTATTGCCGTGTTTGTATTTATTATCCAGTACTACTTAGTGATTTGCTTATCTAGTGCGTCCTTAGCAATTTACTTTATGGAACTTCCCCACCGAATTACTTTCCGGAACGTCCCCACGGTTTTACTTTCCGGAATTTCCCTGGCGATGTTCTTTTCTATTTAATAGCTCCTTAGCGATGTATTTTTCCTTTAAACTCCTCTCTCTCTCTCTCTCTCTCTCTCTCTCTCTCTCTCTCTCTCACACACACACACACACACACACACACACACACACACACACACACACACACACACACACACACACACACACACACCAACTTCCTCCGTTCCTCCCTCACTTTAAGCAATGAAGGCATTTAAAGTTTCCACCTGGCGTTATATAGCTTTTGTTTGGGCGTGGGGCTGTGAATACACTTCCCCCCACGTGTATGCAACACAGAATGGCCCAGCAACGTCCTCTACACTCGCCCCAGTGTATGTGTATTGTCCTGGGCGGAGGGACAGTACGCTAGAATGTCCTGCCTGCTGTGCGGAGTTGTATTGTATTTTTTATGTTTTGATTAAGTTCTATAAGCCTCCCTCCCCCCCCTCCTCTCTCTCTCTCTCTCTCTATAATATATATAATCTCGTGTGGATGTGTGGGTGGGTACACTTGCTCCCTTTCCTTCATCTGTGAAGTACCCCTCCGTAGTTCAGGAAATTGTGTGTAAAAAGGAAAAAGAAAAACTAAGGACGCAGACATAAGTGAGAATGGAGGAGGAAAGAGGAAGGACACGGAGGGAGAATATATGGGAAGGATGAAAAACAGACCACGGAATGAATTGGAAAAAGAGAGAAAGCAATATGGAGAAAAGAAATATGAGGGAAATTGAAAGAACAGGGAAAGCAAGAAGGAGAGGAAGACGGTAAAATAGAATAAATGAAATAAATTAGAGAAGCAAGGCAGGAACTGAAGAGGGAAACAAGAGAGAAAGGGATGGGGGATGGAGTTATCCCCGTACCCTGAAGATTGGGTCTATGAATGTGCGTGGATGTTGTACGATTGAGGCTAAAAGGGAGGAGATTGGGATAATGTTTGTGAGAAGAAAGTTGGATGTGTTAGCTTTGAGTGAACGAAGATGAAAGGTAAGGGTGAGTCTATGTTTGGAAGTGTGAATGGAAGATTGTCAGGTGTTGATAGAGGAAGAGCAAGAGAAGGTGTGGCTTTGTTAGTGAGTCCGGAAGTACAGCAGTGTGTGACTAAATGGAAGGAGGTGTCATCGAGACTGATGTGGGTGAAAGCGAAATTTGAACGTGAGTTGTGGGTGCTTGTGAGTGCATATGGGCCTGGTAGTGAGAGGGATGAAGAAGAGAGGGAGTCTTTCTGGAATGATGGCGATGAGTGTCTGCAGAGTTTTGGAGCGAATGTGAATGTGGTAATGATGGGAGATCTGAATGCTAGAGTGGGAAATGTAGCAGTTGAAGGTGAAGTGAAGAAAAATGTGGGTAATGTAAGGAACACTGAATGGAGGAAGAAGAGGGAAGCGATAATGGGAATGTATTTAAGAGATCAGAGGTACAAGACAGAAAATGGAGAGAGAGAGAGAGAGAGAGAGAGAGAGAGAGAATTACCCACACCTTCCGCTTCCCTAGTCTCACTGCTGTTTATACACACATACTGTATATTCGTCTCGCTTCTTATTAGGAGAGGGTGCAAGTCGGGTCGAATTCTCCCAGTAAACAACTTTCGAATGTGGGTATAAATCTTAACGCGTCTGTGTTAAAGATTCACAAATTTTCAGTAGAGCAGTTTGGTAAATACTATCACCTTAACTTGTTCATTGCAGTAGGTCTGTTTAGTTTGGGGACAAGTGGTGGTTGAGTGGTAGGAGAGTTGGCTGGTGTCTGTAAAGTCGCATGATCAATTCCAGGTTAGGGAAGGGAACAGTTCGATGAAAAGTTGCATTGAAACAAACTGAAATTGGACACAAAACCCACCGACAAAAATAAAAAAACAATGAATAAATAATAATAATAATAATAATAATAATAATAATAATGATAATAATAATAATAATAATAATTAGTAATAATAATAACAGCAACAATAATAATTATAAAAAATACCATCACATCAGTCCTGAATGAGACCTCCTAGCAAGTATTAAGTATGGACGGAGGGTGTTAACACCTGAGTAGTGAAGATTGTACGGTGTTGGTGAATGGATTAGGATATCTGTGCTGAGGATCGGACACAAGAAACACTCCAGTAACGTCTTTCTGTACTTTATTTTGGCAAATACCAACAGATTTTACTCGACTTAGAGATACTTTTAAACTGAAGGAATTAGACATATCCTTAATGAACACCCTTGATTTACACCTTCATTATTAAGGGCTGAATAAAACTGATAGATAATATAAAACTGACGTCATCGTAGTGGAAGGTTTTCGATTTTTTTTTTTTTTTGGGGGGGGGGGGGCGGGGGAGAACTGATTAATTTACTAGGGTCATGTGGGGATATACAGCTCTTGCAATGATTTCTTCTGGTGCCTGTGAGGGCTGCCTTCATGTGGTGGCAATGACATAACCGGGCGGCCCAACTGCCTGGTTTTGTAAACGTCCTTCATCTACTTCCTTATCCCCCCAGAAGAGGATGGTGGACTGAAGGAGGGGGGACTACAGCGTGCAGTTCACTGGGTTCACATTTCGGATGAACATGGTGCTACAACAACAACAACAGGAGCAGCAACATCAACAACTGCAACAATAACAACAACAAATGATGATAATAATATTGATAATTATGATAATAATAATAATAATAATAATAATACGGTAATAATAATAATAATAATAAAGTCTGCTATTTCTTGACCGATTATATTGAGCTTAGAGTAGTTTTTCAAACTCTCGGTGTTGCATATAGCCTTTTTGAACATCCTCACTACGGCTTAATTGAGATTACTAAATTTGGTATGTAGTGTGTATATTATATGTATTGTATGTATTGCACTGTATCGTACGTATTGTATGAATATAAGAGTTCACCACCTGGCATTTCTTATGAAGTATTGTCTATAGATATTATTGTCTCTGGCTGTGCAAAACAACCTTTTATATTACCCCTGCTGACGTCAAAAGGTTATATTTAGCCGAGAGATATCCACGACACACACGAGGTTACAGGGATCTGGGTTAACGCCTGCACTCCCGTCACTATTTTTGGTGTTTATTTTGGCTGCTACTTGGCCATTTAACTTAGCTTAGAAGAAGTTTTGTTAGCTGGATGGGTTAAATAACACCTTCAATAACACCACTGCTGGGGTGTTGGCCTAAGTTGGATGGGTTAAATAACACCTTCAGTAACACCACTGCTGGGGTGTTGGCCTAAGTTGGATGGGTTAAATAACACCTTCAATAACACCACTGCTGGGGTGTTGGCCTAAGTTGGATGGGTTAAATAACACCTTCAATGACACCACTGCTGGGGTGTTAGCCTAAGTTGGATGAAAGAGTCTGGTAGCAGCAAGGACAGATAAAATGAGTTATCGTAGTGAAAAGACTAATTAGCTAAGGATTTTTTTTTTTATTATTAGTACATTTTCGCTCTCCTGGTTATATTATTCAGCTTAGGAGAGACCTCAGCTAGAAGTTCTATGTACACTTAGCGCACTGCCCTCCGCTTATTATAGTTCCAAACATCTTAAATCCGAACCCCAGGTTTCTGCCCTTAATTAACTTTTGAAAATGCCTAGTTCTTTCCGTTATACCGAACGTGGGTTCTCAGTGAGATATAGAACTTGAAATTTTATCAGTGAATTATCAATCGAATCTATGGGCTGCTGCAGGTGGGGTGTTGCTGGAAAGGTACTTAGCGTACCGCCCTCCGCCTGTAGGCTCATAGCCACTTAAGTTCATAAGTCCGAACCCTGGGATTCATCTAGAAAATGCCTAGTTGCGACAAGTTTACTGGACCTGGAGTCTTAATGGAATGTGTGTATATCTGTCTATATCTATATCTATCTGTCTACCCATACCTATATCTGAACTTATACGCATATATATATAATTATACATAATGTATATATGTGTGTGTTGTTGTTAAAGCGACGTGAATATCGTAAGATAAAGGTAATGTGTAGTGTGCAGAATCGCCTCTAAAAGGTGATAAGTGTCCCTTGCCACATGCAATATGGTGCTTAATCCATTGACAACTGATTGCTTAGTATTACAGAGTCAGATTAGGGGGCTTTATCAGCATTAGCACACCCCTTGCTCCCCCTCCTCCCCTCCCTACACAAACTATATGTACAGCCCATGACTCCTCACGTTTCCAGGTCTCTGTTTTAACCCGTATTTTTGTTGTGATTTTATTTTCTTGTACGGGAAGCAAGGACCGACCGCGTCTAGTTGATGGGGTTGATATTTTTGGAGAGAGGGAGGGAGGGAGGGAGGTCTACGCAAGCAACTCAGAGAAAACCGAAAATAAGTATGAGAAAGTCGAGATAGGCTGGATCGACGCGAGGAAGTTAAGGCGGAGAAAATTCCGTGAAAGCAAGATTGTTTTCGACTGACCCGGAAGGCAAGGTGAACCATCTACATATGAATGCCGCTTCGTGTGTGTGTGTGTGTGTGTGTGTGTGTGTGTGTGTGTGTGTGTGTGTGTGTGTGTGCGTGTGTGTGTGCGTGTGTGTGTGCGTGTGTGTGTGTGTGTGTGTGTGTGTGTGTGTGTGTGTGCTCTTTTCTAGTTTGTATATGTGCTTTAAGTTGTGTGCGTGTGTGCTCTTGCATGTGGCGTCCCGCTGAGACACAGGGCTCAAGTAACGACATTGGAATTTCCCTGCAGTTTCTTCTTAATGGAGACAGGGTAACTTGATGCCAACACTTCACTTACCTCCTTCACAACAGGCCCACGCCCAAGGTGGATTTGCCATTATCTCTCCCAGGAAAGATGGATGACACATTACCAAAGTTGAATAAAATCATCTGAAGGTAGTAGTAGTGTTAACAGTAGTAGTCGTAGTAATAGCAGTAAGAGTAGTAGTAATAGTAGTAGTAGTAGTAGAAGGAGGAGGAGGAGTAAGAGTAGTAGTAGTAGTAGTAGTAGTAGCGGTGCCGTTGGTGGTGGAAGTGGTAGCTCCGGGTTGATTTGAAACACGAACCCATTTGACAGCAGGCTGAAGCTTCTCTCCTGCAGCACACTATCCTCCTTTCAGGGGATTGGGGGGTAATTAAGGGACGCTTGTATAACAGGGCAGTGAAAGCCACCTGGTTATACACAGTGCCACCACTGTCATAAAAAACTTTGTAGTTACTTGTAGTGGAGTTATATATATTTTAGACTTGTGGACGAGCGGTTATTATATTTGAGTAGCTTTGTAAGTAGCTAATCTTCTTTCCCATTTGTCATGTAGTGACAGGAGAGGTAAAGAATAGTATGGGACTATTTTTATTTGTCTTGGAAATATTAACAAGTCTCTCACACAGAGCGAAGTATAGAGTCCTGCTAGCTATCTCTCTGTCTCGCTCTCTCTGTCCCTCTCTCAAGTTGCTAAGCCCTTCTCCCTGCGACCTGTCTCTTCTATCGCCTGTCTCCTTCTGAGCTCTCTTTCCTAAATTCTGGTGTAGCATGGGTGTGTCACGTGTGTTCCTTGTGAGTGGAAAGTTCTAGAAGCCTGTGTGTGAGTATGTGTGTATGTGTGTGTGTATGGTCACTAGGCGCTGTTGTGTGCCTATAAAGCATTCCTTGAGTTAAGAGTGTGTAAGCATGTTTAGCATTGCTCGATTCTTGCAGACACAGTACCTTCTCATCATCTGACTCCCTGCTTCTATCTGTCTCTCTATCTATCTATCTATTATGATTTGTAATTATAATATGGAGTCCTACCATATTGCTCGGCCGCGCGAAAATGGCGTACCATCGACAGTTAATAGTCATAACATATTAATACATATTATATACACATTATAATGAACTTATAAGCTAATTAAGTGAAGTACATAATATTGTAAAAGTAACTTAATTGTATGAATATTGTATACATATAATATTCATAGTAAATAGCAATTATTCAGTAATATTACATTTTAAACAAGTTGTATACATTTGAATAAATGCATTAAAAGTAAACTATTTAACTGTAATACAGTATGAAATGCATAATTGTAGTGAAATGCATAATTGTGTTGGCCTTATAACTGTAGTTACATTTTGTTAATGCAACTGTTACATAAGTGTCTTGGCCTTATAATTGTAGTTAAAGTTACATAAAAGTTACATCTTGTTAATGCAACTGTTACATAAATGGTACATATTGTTTGTAGTTACATAATTGTAGCAAGTGTAACATAATGCAATCGTTTGTCGTACAGCTCTTCTCAATAGGGTGGAGTCAAAGGCTTTTCGTCTCATTAACTCTCCTCCTCTTACTGACTCCCTTCAACCTCTGTCTCTTCGCCGCACTGTTGCATCTTTATCTCTTTTCTATCGCTACTTTAATGGTCACTGCTCCTCTGAACTGTCTGCTTGCATTCCTCCACCTCTACGACGGGCGCGTAGCACCCGTCTGGCAGCAAACTCTCATCCCTTTTCTGTCCAACTCTCTAATGCAAGAGTTAACCGTTACTCCCAGTCTTTCATTTATGCAACAGGTCAACTCTGGAACTGTCTCCCTCTGTCTGTATTTCCTGCTGCCTATGATCTCCAGTCTTTCAAACGCAGTGTGTCCAGGCATCTCAAAATGATCGGATCTTGAATTTGGCTCTCTATTGTATTTTGTTTTTCTCTTGGAGGGAACTGTTACTGCGGGCCATGGCCTTTGGTTCCTTCTTCCTCGCATAAAAAAAAAAAAAAAAAAAAAAAAAAAAAAACATAATTATAATATGGAGTTACATAATTGTTACATATCGTTTGTACTTACATAATTGTAGCAAGTGTAACATAATGCAATCGTTTGTCGTTAAATAATTGTTACATATCGTTTGTAGTTACATAATTGTAGTTAAAGTTACATAAATGTTACATCTTGTTAATGCAACTGTTACATAAATGGTACATATTGTTTGTAGTTACATAATTGTAGCAAGTGTAACATAATGCAATCGTTTGTAGTTACATAATTGTAATAATTGCAGTCCTAACATATGCTGCGGTCGATGATAGTGATGATGTGTCATGCCACTTGCTTGTGGAGACAACAATTTGCTTTTTTTGTTTGTAGTTTATGTGGTATTTTGGCATATGTAGTAACACTTACACTTATTTTCATTTGTTTGTTATGTGATCTTACTCTATTTCTCTCTTTTTTTTCTTTTTCTTTGTCTTTTTTTTTTTTTTGTATGTATTGATTTTCTATAGTTCGTTTTTCTTCGCTTGTGTACGCTTTTTCCATGTTGTTCATGGTTGCATAATTACTGGCTAATTTCCTTGAGGTACTTTTTTAAAGTTTAGTTTATATTGCACAGGTATTATTGAAAATGATACTATATAGTCCCATATTTTGTTATTTTATATAAAAAATATATACACTATATACAGTATTAACTATATACACTGACTTGTTGTTCACTTGTACCTATCGTGGGTAATATGTGTGTCAGCACTGTGTGGAAATCATTGTCTTCACGATTGTGTTGAAGATGTTCACTCTTGCTAACGTCATTTGTGTTGGCCATTTTTTTTTTTCCCCTCTAGTTTACCTTGTAACTTAATTTATATGTTTCCACTAGGTAGTTTTAATTAATAAATGTTTAATACAGTTCTTTTAATCGCTCACTGAGTAACTGTAATGGTATATTTTTTTTATCACTTTGTAGATATAATAATGTATAGTTGTACGTATGAAACACGTATTTTATGTAGGTATAAATGGTAACACTCGTTGGTAGTAAATAAATGTTATAATAAATGAATGAATATATGCAGTGTAGAATATTTATTGTTGGTGATTATTTAGTGATTGAGTTATGCAGATAACTGAAGTAAGTATGTGTAGTTAAGCTGTAACTATACAACACGTTTTATATGTTTGTGCAGAAGCTTATTGTCTATCACTGTGTATTGTATAAATGAAGTAACTATGTAACTCACTAATTTTTACCGGGGTGGGAATGGTGTGAATGGTGGTGCAGGTGGTGTGTTGACTGACGTGGCGTCTTTTCAGCAAGCACGCATGATGACGTCGACTTCCCACACTGGTAGCTGTGGTGAGTGAATGAGTAGCGATGAGTAACTTGAGTGAAGATGAGTGAGTAAGATGAGTTGTGAGTCGTGTCTCACTCTTCGTTTGTTTGATCCGTTTTTCTTTGTTGATGTTTTCTCGGTCCTTTTCTCTTGTGATTTACTCGTTGTAGGATGAAGACTGCCGCTACTTATAGGTGCGTGTAGAAGATTATACAGACGACGTAGAGTTGTTATTTGTAGTTGATTGTAGATGGCTGTAGTTCGTTGGTTCGTCGTAGAAATTGCAAGATCGTATCAATATTTTGTTAAACTACTTGCAAGGCGTCATGTGATCACTTCTAAATCAGCGTGATGATCGTGGAGGCGGAGGGGGCTGGTTGGAGAGAATACTGTCAGGAGCTGGTTGTAAGTTGTTGGTTGTGAGAGGTATTTTTTTGTTTTCAATCTTGATATTTTGTAGGAATTCACTTGATTCGTAGACGAGGTTCGTATACGTTTGCTGCTACCAAATGTCATAAAAAATGTCATAAAAGACTTTGTATTCACTTGTGGTTACTTGTAGTTGAGTTATATATATATTAGACTTGTGGGCGAGCGGTTGTTATACTTGAGTAGCTTCGTGAGTAGCTAATCTTCTTTCCCATTTGTCATGTAGTGACAGGAGAGGTAAAGAATAGTATGGGACTATTTTTATTTGTCTTGGAAATATTAACAAGTCTCTCACACAGAGCGAAGTATAGAGTCCCGCTAGCTATCTCTCTGTCTCGCTCTCTCTGTCCCTCTCTCAAGTTGCTAAGCCCTTCTCCCTGCGACCTGTCTCTTCTATCGCCTGTCTCCTTCTGAGCTCTCTTTCCTAAATTCTGGTGTAGCAGGGGTGTGTCACATGTGTTCCTTGTGAGTGGAAAGTTCTAGAAGCCTGTGTGTGAGTATGTGTGTACGTGTGTGTGTATGGTCACTAGGCGCTGTCGTGTGCCTATAAAGCATTCCTTGAGTTAAGAGTGTGTAGGCATGTTTAGCATTGCTTGATTCTTGCAGACACAGTACCTTCTCATCATCTGACTCCCTGCTTCTATCTGTCTCTCTATCTGTCTATCTATTATGATTTGTAATTATAATATGGAGTCCTACCATACCACATGAAGGCGTCTTTTTCCTGCACCATCTGAATTTTGTATGAACAGAATACAAAATAGGTCATCGGACTGAAGTGGTTAACCCCTGTACTGCCAATTGTAATCACCCACTGCTGAATCAGATACTATGGCAGTGGTAAAGACAGAATTAGAAAAAAGGTGTTCATGCTGAGGGAGTTAAGTGCTTAGCTTATTGTTTTCATAAATCGTAATATTTAGGTAGCTCAAAATATAAAGAATATTGTCTTGAAAATGTTTAAACGTTTGCATTAATAAAAAAAATATTCAGTAGTTTATATCATTATCATTGTAATCCCTTTTCTGCCAGTTCTCTGATGGAAGAGTTAACCGATTCTCACAGTCCTTCAGAAATGCAGCAGGTAAGCTCTAGATCGATTTTCCTCAGTCTCGTTCCATCTCCGTGTGATTTAGTCTTTTAAACGCAGTGTCATCGAACACCTGAAATTTAATAGAACTTAATTCTGATTTTCAAGTATTTCTTGTAAAGCAAAGCCTTTTCAAGGTGTTCATTATTATTATTATTATCCATCCATCCATCCATCATCCAATCCTACGTTGCCCCATGAGGAGCGTAGGAGCCCGGGGCTAGGCAGTTGGTCCTAACATTTAAGATGAGAGTGACCAGCCTCACTCATCCCTGAGTGGCAATACGTGAGTAGTAAACCCCAACCACCCCTTGGATATAAACCTTCACCGGCTCAATCCGATTGGAGCACAATAATTACCCACTAAACCACCAGGCGCCAAAATTTGGTTATATGGTTACCACCCAGCGTAGTAAATGGTTTCCTGGTGTACAGGAAACCATTTGGCCTGTCACTTAGTGTAGAGTCACCCATAGGCAGAAGGAAAAGGAAAGAATGAAGGAATGAAAGACAGAAGAGGGAATGTAAAGTCACCCGTAGGCAGAAGGACGAGGAAAGAATGAAGGAAAGAAAGATAGAAGAAGATGGAAGGAAAGAAGGATGGAGGAGAGGACAGGGCAGACACCCGAGAGCAGCACTACATTGAGTGAGAGGATGGTGAGCCCCCCCACCTACCGCAAATTATTATTATTATTATTATTGTTGTTGTTGTTTTGTGTAACTATTATGAACATTCTGCACATCTGCAAAATGTATTTGAAGGAAGTTGGTCACTGGAACATTTTTAAGATCATAGAAATAGCTTTGAAAAAGACTGAATTGAACGTATTTTTAGCGCCAATTTCAAAGACCATTATGATACTAATTCAGAGCAAAGATATATGACTAACACTGGAGCTGAAATGGGAAAGGAGATGTAGAAGTGGTTTTGGTTTTGAAGTGGCGTCGGCGTTGAGATGGTGTCGACATTAAAGTGGCGTTGGCGCTGAAGTGGCGTCAGCGTTGAACTGGCATCGGTGGTGATGTGGTCCTGGTGTAGACATGACTTGATAAGTGAGTTTGCTAAAAGGCTTGACCCAGAAATGGAAGAAGTTATGCTATTCATGTCATTAAGCCAGATGTGTAACCTGATAAAAGATGGAAAATAAGGGCAGAGAGAAACACGGAAAAATCAAGCGGAGAGGTAGGACAGAAGAGGAGAACAGTAAGGAGAGAGAGACTGGAGACAAAAAGAGCCATTTTAGTCGCCTCTTAAAGACGAGCAGAAATAATGAGAAACTATTCCCTCCCCCTTCCTCTTCCCCCAGGGAGATTGAAAAGGGTATAATACCAAACTTTGACCCTGATGTGAAAAGTAAATATGAATCAGATTTACATGCGATAAACGGATATACAGGTTTTGAAATATAAGAAAGTTGCGAGACGAGTGTCCCTTATGTTACAAGTGAATATAATGAAAAATCACAGTTACGAACAGACCTGTCGCTCAACTGGAGAATCGAATAAATGTGGAACTCTGCATAATATTCTGGAAAGATTGCTTGGTTTGTTCTGGTGTCAACATCTTTTTCCATAAGAAGTTGTAGTATCACACATTTTACATAATGATTTTTAAAGCTGTTTAGTCATAATTAACAGTGTGTAATGAAGTGTGAATGATGAACAACCAAATATTATTTTGCTGTTAGCTGTGTATAGGGAAGAAGGTGGATGGCAGACCACAAGTGCCACCCTGTTTCAATTATAAAATGAAGGTTAGGAGAAGTGAAAGGATATCAGAATAGTGCGTAAGTGTTAAGTCCTGGGGAACCATTTATTATGTTGGTATATGTGACTGTACTTAATACCATTCTATAGAGGTGTATAATGTGCTAGTAGAGTTGTCATTTATCTCTACTTTTTGCATAAGCCCAGAGTATATGTAAATGCTTGGCACCTCACTTTTAGCTGACCTCAGCACCGCGCCCAAGTCGGCACGGTGAGCGAACAGCGTCAGCAGAAGTCATATAATTATCAAGGGAGGTGGTATCGCTCTTACATATCTCTCGGGTCGCAGTTGTATTTATTCTGCGCCCAATAAAGAGAGATTAATCTGCTCATTTCTGTCACCTTACGCTACCACTTAATATAACAGACCAGCTTCCACCTTCTAGTGGCAGAGGACCTTTGGTGGAAAGTGTCCGGCAGTGATGGCGAGTAGTTGACGTGTACTACAGACAGTGTCGTCGATCTCCAACACGGTGGTCTAGTTACACTATAACAGCAGAACACATAATATGTAGTCAGCTGTGCTATTCCATATAACAGCTACATAAATTGGTGGTTCCGGTGGAATTAGCAGCTAAACTGACACATAAATTTGGTGGCTAGCGGTGCATGACACATAAATTTGGTGCTCAGTGCTGGGATACGATACTAGTGCTAAAGGGATTTATGCTGTGAACCAGTAACCCTTGCAATCGCTTGTTCCTGAAGGTGAAACAGAAACTTTTACTCTACTGTTGTAAGGGGACTAATTACCAGTGAGTTAAGTGGAGGAGATAAACTGGAGTGGTGAATATTAATTCCTCCCATTATTTTGCCAGTGCGAGATTCCTATCTTAAGCACAAACTGGCAGTTATCTCGCCCTGTGGTGTGCGAGATATCTCCATCTTCAAATGCAAACTGGCAAGAATCTCGCTCTCGTGTGTGAGAGGCGAGATAAGGAGAGATCAAACCAGTGCGGTGAGGAGTGGGTCAACCAGCGACTTCTAGCAACTCCAGAGACGCGGACACCCGAGGCGAGCCGAGGGGAAGCGAGTGTGGGCTGTGATGCGTCGAGTGGCGTCACTGCCTGGCGTGTTGCAAGGCGAACCAGTCGCTTGCTAACTCCCACAGCGAGCGGGCTGCCGTGTTTGGTTGGAGGAGTCTGGTGGAGTGTGGAACGTGGAACGTGGAACATCATCCTGGACTTTCATATCTAGGTAGTATCCATGCATTAGTAATCCATACACACACACACACACACTTGAATCAACACACGTTAGTCAGTTAATGTGTGGAAATAAAGGTTTCTCAGAATTCCCTTGAAATAAATATACTTTCTGTGTATTTTATATGTGTTCCGTTCTCTGTCACTTACCATAACTATCCTTTTTTTTATGTCGGTTAATCTTCCTGTAACTGGGAGGGGAATAATTACTGACAAGGTTGGATGGATACAGTGAAAAAGTGGGGTTGTAGAATTAGGGGAAATAGAGATCAGCCAACCCCACTAGATTCAGAATTTTATGAGTGGGTTGAAACATCAAATAAAAGTGCTCAGACATATAAAATGAGTGAAGGACATATTGAGGATCAAGGTGATGAGGATATTTCTGAAAGACTGGATGAGGATTTGAACGCTTTGCATTTACGTTCTGGTCATACTTATTCAACAGTCCCAGAGCAATCAGTTAGATCCAAAATGGCCACTAGTCTTGCTAATGAGGATATTCCTAGTGAGGAGACTGTGGAAGTTGAGACTACAACAGTACCTTTGGTCACTCAGGATATGCAAAATCCAGTCATTACTGATAGTACTACAACCACCCACATACCTGTCTATACTTCAGATGTTTTCAGTACACCACAAGGTTTTGGGCAGAATTTATTTTCTGTTCCTTATTCAAATGCATGAGGTATAAACACAGATGGTATTGGCATGCGAACCCAGAATCCTAATCAATGGGGCATGAATACTAATATTGGCATGCAAACCCAGGGCCCTTATCCAAATACCTGGGGCATGACTAACAATATGGGCGTGCAAAGTCAGACTAACCCTCCTCCTTTGTGGTAGATACCTGTACCTAATATGGCACCCACTAACTTGACTACTGCTAGTATCCCACAGACTTTACCTCCTGTTGCGCCGGTCAGACAGTCTCGAGGTCCTATTGTTACTCAGGCACCTTCAAACACAGACTGCATCAAAGTACTTCCCACAGCACAACCGAGTTTACAATTTACTGGGGAAGACAATTATGACATTCACAGGTTTTTGAGGGACTGTGAAGCCCAGATACATAGGCTACAGCTTGCTAGTGATGCGAAGAAGATTTGGCATGTGAAAGCAAATATCAAATCAAATTCTCAAGTTTCTGAAATGATGGAGGCATCCTTATTTTATTCTGGGCCTACTGCTCAGAACTAGGAAAAGTTTAAGGAAGCTCCTAACCCACATTTTTGCAAGTGATTGCTATGTGTCAGACGCTTGGGCGTTCAGGCATGTAAACAGGGTTCAGCAGTATCCTAAATGTTCTGTGAATCAAGCTTTGGCGAAGGCAGGTACTTGTTATGTAGAGGCTAGCAAAGCCTTACCGAAATTGGGCTGGGGAGACTGGACTTCGGGAATGACTTTTGAAAGAGTTACGCAGTTACTTGAATATTTACAGTTTCTAGCTTGTTTGAACTCTGCTACTCGAGTTCAGGTACTTAGGCAGCCGAAAAGACCTCCTGAAATATCCTTGCCTGATATGAGCTTTAAGCTAATGGCAAAGGCTGAAGGAGAGGGTAGTAGTGTCCTAGCCATTCACAAAGAGAAAAAACCTCCTGGGAAGTATTGTACAGTGTGTAAAAGGGCTGGACATACAGACAAAAAATGTTGGCATGCTAAAAAGGAGGCACGTTATGCAGCCAAGGCCAACTCGACTGCCACGTCTGAGCCTGGTTCTGAAAGCAGGAGAGTAACAAACAACCCAGTACTAGTTCTCCACAACAAAACCCGACCAAGGCTACGAAGTCAAAGGGGCCAAGGTGGTGCGCCATACATGGGGATTGTCCTTATGAAACGGACTATTGGCCCTTTGACATTGAAAAGAGGAAGAAATTAGGGAACCAAGCTAGTTTGGGGGAAGCTCAGGGCCGCACGCAAAAGTAATTAAAATAGTACAATCCACCGATGCGTGTGTGGCAGCTATTACTAAGGTGGACTTATTATCTGTTCCTTGGATCATAAGGAAAGGTCAGGTGTCCCTGATCGTAGTTACAGGGGCATGTACAAACATTATTTCTAGTAAAGCACTGGAAAGACTTAAAAGTGAAATGCCTCTAACAAACTGGACATAATCAGCACCATTTGTAATGTTGACAGGTGTGACAGGGAGCAGAATGAAGATTGTAGGCCAGGTGCCATTGACATTGAGGGCAGATAAACGATCTCCTGTGTTACCTGCTACATTTTATGTGGTTGAGGATTTTCCTCTGCCAGCTGATGGGCTGTTATGCTTTGAAACCTTGGAGGAGTATGACATAGTCATACACCCTCAAAGACATTCCATTTCCTTTAATGGGAAAGAGTTTGTAGGCCTTAATCCCTCAGCGACACAAACTGGAACTGGCATCCAGTCAGGAGCCATTCAACCAGTTGTGACCCTGACAAGTGAAGTGTCAAGGGAGTTCCCGGATGCACACGAAGCGGAGGGTATGGACTGGAAGAAAGTCAGGGCTATAGTGAGTGGTAATCACCACTTACCCAGTCGAACTGTCTGAAAAATTCCTGTCCGAGTACCTGATGTGTTGGTGGGAACTGATGTAGCATGCTTAACTGAGGCTGTAAAACATAAGACATTGTCGCTGGAATCGACTCTGAGTAGCGTTGGGCAAGACCAGAAGACGCCCCTCTTCATCGCAAATATGAGTGGTGGCGCAGTTAAGCTCAGAGATGGTTGTTATATAGGCGACTTGATGTGCAATGGTGCCCCCATAAAGGAAGTCGACGATGTGCTGGTGATCTCTCCTGTAGTTACATCTCAAGCAACGACTCAGTCGGAACCCGTATGTCTGGCTAAGGAAAAACAGCTGGAGCAATATGTGAAGGTCACAGATAATGTAGACCATAAAACGCGACTCCTAGCCCTCCTTAGAGAATTTTCCAACGTAGTAGCACTTCCAGGAAAAGCACTGGGTAGGACGGATAGGGTGAAGCATCATATTGGTTTGTTCCTTGGTACAAATCCAGTTTATGTGCCCGCATACCGTCTACCGCACAGCCAAAGGGAAGCAGTGGATGAGGAAGTTGAAAGGATGCTTCATGATGAAGTTATCCAGCCCTCCTCCTCGCCTTGGAATGCACCACTCTTTCTGGTGCCTAAGAAGGACAGTGGTGTGAGACCTGTTGTGGATTTTCGGCAAGTGAACAAGGTAACTGTACCGGATCGTTACCCGATTCCGCATCTGCGAGACTTACTTCAATCATTAGGTAAAGGAAATACTGTGTTTACTTCTCTGGATCTACAGTAGTGTCAGGATATTGGCAGGTGGAGCTGAACGAAGAGTCGCGTCCCATTACTGCTTTTAGCACTCACCGTGGGCACTTTGAATTTCTCCGGATGCCTTTTGGACTGTGTAATGCTCCTTTAACATTTCAGTGGATGATAAACCAATTGTTTGGCGAGATGTTAGGGCAAGACGTCTTAGCGTATCTAGATGACCTAATCATCGTGATTAACAACGTTAACAGTCATTTTAACAAGTTAAAACGAGTGATGGAAACCTTGAGATCCGCAGGTCTGAAAATCAAGCTGTCAAAGTGTGAATTTTTGAAGTCCAGTATTAGATTTTTAGGACACCTCGTTGATGGTAATGGCATCAAGACTGTGCCGGACAAGGTAAGGCCAATGTTAAATTTTCCTACACCACAGAACAAGGATCAGATAAGATCGTTCCTAGGCCTCACTGGCTTTTATAGGAGTTTTGTCCACAGATATGCCATCATAGCATCACCTTTAACGACGCTACTTAAGAAGGATGCTGCATGGAGATGGGGACCCTCAGAAGAGAAAAGTTTCAACGAGCTCAAACAAGCCATGTCAGAAGCACCCGTATTAGCGTTTCCTGATTATACTCAGCCTTTCTATCTGTGCACGGACGCATCAGGTTTGGGTCTGGGAGTGGTGTTACAGCAGAAGGATGAGCAAGGCAAGACACATACCATAGTGTATGCTAGTAGGGCACTAAGACCCCCAGAGAAGAACTATTCGACGACACATTTGGAGACATTAGCAGTCGTGTGGGCGTTAGGACATTTCCCAGATATTATCTTTGGCTACCGGATAATTGTTTTAACTGACCATGCACCCATACGCGACTTATTTAAAGGAAAAAACTTGCACGGTAAGGTTGCGCGTTGGTTTAGCCTTTAAGGTAATGGAGTTTGATCCAGAGGTCTGATATTTACCGGGCCGCCAAAATGTCATAGCCGACACGCTGAATAGAAACATTGCTGCTACCATAGCTGAGGATGTTGCTCTTGCTGAGTATTCCTCAGACACAGTAAAAGCGGAGCAACGTAAGGATGCGATGTGGTCTCAAGTCATCTATCCTTGGAGTCTGGTGACGAGACTTGTCTACCTGAATTCCCAGTACCGATGACTCACTTCCATCTTCAACAGGGTCTTTTGTATAAGCAACCCCCAGGGAAGGACACTGCATATCAGTTGGTTGTTCCTGCTACCTTACAGCAAGCCGTGCTACAGTTAGTTCATGACGTACCTCAAGCGGGTCATCCCGGACACGATAGATGCATACGTGAGGTGAGAAAGAAATACTATTGGCCAACCATGAGGAAGGACATAGAAGCCCACGTCAGTCAATGTGTCAAATGCGCGGAAATACGAGGAACAACGGGACTTCCGACTCCCATCTTAGAGTATCCTCTACCGGAAAAACTCTGGGATACAGTCTCCATTGATCTCTTAGCGTTGCCGAGAAGTCGTCAAGGTTCGAGTTATGTACTGGTGGCAGTGGACCATTTCTCACGATTCACTGCTTTAGCACCTTTACAGACGAAAACTGCAGAGGAGGTGACGCACGCTTTTGTGACTTCAGTGATTTGTCCATACTCTACACCTAAGGTATTGCTCAGGGATACTGGCAGTGAATTTTGTAACCAGGTGTTACAAGAAATCTGTCGTATGTATGGAGTAAAGCAAGTTTTTGTAACGTCTTACAGTCCTAAGAGCAATGGCCTGGTGGAGAGGACAAACAGGAAAATACTGGAAGTCTTGAGACCAGTAATAACCTCAAATCAAGAGGATAACTAGGAAAACTGGTTATCACATGTAGCGGCGACCATCAACTCCTCATTCATCAACTGGGAAGTCTCCTCATTATATCCTTTATGGAGAAGAGAAAGTGTTACCCTACAATTTGTTGGCTGGACCTCCTACTCCGGTATACAATGAAGAAGACTACGCAAAGGTACAGTTGTTGAAATTCTAACGTATACACAGTGAAGTACGGAAAAGATTAAAAGCCTCAAGAGCGGAGATGATGGCGAAACAGCACAAAGGTAGTCAAGAAAAGACATTACAGGCAGGCCAGAAGGTCATGATCCACAACCCTGAGAGAATTTCCAAGCTCAGACCTAAGTTCCGCAGACCATATACCATTGTGGAATGAGTACGTGGAAATACTTATAGAATAAAGGATGAAGCTAATGGAACTCAGGAGGTAGTACTTGCTGATAGGATCAAACTAGTAAGTCAAGAGCTAGGCCTAACTAACCATTCGTCTGATGTGTTGTCCCCTCTGTCTTCGTCGCAGTCTATGTCATCGTCCGTACCTGTCCCTAACCAAGAGTATCGCAGCAAGCTACGATCCCACAACAAGAGTGATTAAGGGAGTATCTTCTCTTGCAAAAAAAAATGTGGCTGTGGCTCATACTCCTCGTGCGTTGCTTGGGGTGGACCTATGGAACGACATCGGACATGGACACGACTGCGTTAATGCCAGGATTACTGAAGAGCCCACTTGGAGAAGTCGTGGTAGTGGAAGATGCTGTATGCGTCTACTATCCAATGGAAGGCTATCTCCAAATGCCAGATATTGTCAAGGAGGTCTCCAAAGGCTTGTCGAATCTCAGACAGCAACTGTTGGAAGTGGGAAAGATGTTTAATCAAAACCCACGATTGACGAACTCTGACACTGAAGCTTTGGAACAAACCTTGCATGGAATTGTTGAGCTTCAGACTAGGCATATAGACAGGCTCACCGACAGGCTCACTAACTTGCATGTTGCTTTACCTAACGTACACTCTGATCTTTCCAAGCATGTCCATGCACGTACTAAGAGAGGACTTGTGGATTTTCTAGGAATCCTGTGTCAACAACTCTTTGGTACAGCATTAGATAAGGACGTAGTGCAATTGGGTAGACAGATGCATGACTTGACACTGGCCGCTAAAGCCAATAATAGATTGATCATGCATTTGTATAAACAGTTAGATGAGTTCACTAACAAAGCTAACGAGATAATTAGGACTACCAACCTTCTAGTAGAGCTTGTGAACAACATCCAAATTAACCTACCAACCCTAGCTAACTTGGTGTTATTCGCTGAGTACTTACATGCTTTCGACGAGTCAACCACTGCTTTGGAGAAGCATGCAGCCAATATGGTGGACGGCTTAATCGATGCAAGTTTGAACAGGGTTAATGCTTTATTGCTTCATACTAATATACTAACAAATGCACTTGATATAGCTATGTGGAAGCGTGGACTTATGCCACTCTTTGATCTGAGTCAACTAGAATATTATTACGCATTGTTAGAGACCCAGTTGACCCATGAAGGCATCCTGAAATTGGTACCTATGAGGACTGTTGTAACGTACCAGGCATGGCGGTTCATTCCCTTCCCTTTGCTACTGCTAATAATACACTTGTTGTTATTGAAGATGGTCCAGAGGTGCTGGTTGTCTCAGATGACAAGAAATATGTAGCATAAACAACTGTGGATGAATTTGAGAAGTGTAAGGCCTCATTTCTTGATCTCCATGTATGTCCTGCTTTCCATTTTGTCTTCGTACCATTAAAGGTAGAGGAGTGTAAGAGGGCCTTGTTGGACACAAATACTTCGTCTGCTCTGCAACGTTGCGCCTTCCAACCCATTCAGTTGAAGTCAGTTTTCCATGCTCATGTTCATGCAAAACAGTACTTTTACTTTCCTGAGACAGAGGACGTAACTGTGACTTGTGCCTCACAGAATCAATTCCTTACAGTAAAGGGGTACTATGTTGCACCTGATTTTGTGAGTTACACAGTAAAGAGATAGCAGTTCTGCCTAGCAAGCATCATCTAGCTTTGTCAGTGAACTTCTCATCCCAGTTACGACCCTTTTTACCTTCATTCAGTGTTACTTTCTTGAATGTGAATAGGCTGTCTCATGCATTAAAGGAGCTTACCTTCCTCTCCCACCTGAACAGGACCGATTTAGAGCCTTATGTACTGTCCTATCTTCCTTCATACCTTTCTCCTTCCTATTTTGGTCCTGGCATTGGTCTTCTACTTATTGTGGTCTTGTCCTGTGTTTGTGGTTTAGGCTACTATTTAAGGCACCAATTAAGGAACCCACTGAGACCACGTGTCCGTACTCGCGGATTGCAAGTGGATGTTCCTGAATAGTTAGCTACCCTACACTCTGGTTAGGCTACGCGATAGTTAGGACAACAATATCGATGAGGACGTCAATGGTGTGGCCGAGCGATGTTCTGGTGTCAACATCTTTTTCCATAAGAAGTTGTAGTATCACACATTTTACATAATAATTTTTAAAGCTGTTTAGTCATAACTAACAGTGTGTAATGAAGTGTGAATGATGAACAACCAAATATCATTTCGCTGTTAGCTGTGTGTAGGGAAGAAGGTGGATGGCAGACCACAAGTGCCAACCTGTTTCAATTATAGAATGAAGGTTAGGAGAAGTGAAAGGATATCTGAATAGTGCGTAAGTGTAAAGTCCTGGGGAACCATTTATTATGTTGGTATATGTGAATGTACTTAATACCATTCTATAGAGGTGTATAATGTGCTAGTAGAGTTGTCATTTATCTCTACTTTTTGCTTAAGCCCAGAGTATATGTAAATGCTTGGCACCTCACTTTTAGCTGACCTCACCACCGCGCCCAAGTCGGCACGGTGAGCGTACAGCGTCAGAAGAAGTCATATAGTTATCAAGGGAGGTGGTATCGCTCTTACATATCTCTCGGGTCACAGTTGTATTTATTCTGTCCCAATAAAGAGAGGTTTAATCTGCTCATTTCTGTCACCTTACGCAACCACTTAATATAACAGACCAGCTTCCACCTTCTAGTGGCAGAGGACCTTTGGTGGAAAGTGTCGGGCAGTGACGGCGAGTAGCTGACGTGTACTACAGACAGTGTCGTCGATCTCCAACACGGTGGTCTAGTTATACTATAACAGCAGAACACATAATATGTAGTCAGCTGTGCTATTCCATATAACGGCTACATAAATTGGTGGATCCGGTACTACACATTATGTGTTCTGCTGTTATAGTATAACTAGACCACCGTGTTGGAGATCGACGACACTGTCTGTAGTACACGTCAGCTACTTGCCGTCACTGCCCAACACTTTCCACCAAAGGTCCTCTGCCACTAGAAGGTGGAAGCTGGTCTGTTATATTAAGTGGTAGCATAAGGTGGCAGAAATGAGCAGATTAAACCTCTCTTTATTGGGCACAGAATAAATACAACTGTGACCCGAGAGATATGTAAGAGCGATACCACCTCCCTTGATAACTATATGACGTCTTCTGACGCTGTACGCTCACCGTGCCAAGTTGGACGCGGTGCTGAGGTCAGCTAAAAGTGAGGTGCCAAGCATTTACATATACTCTGGGCTTATGCAAAAAGTAGAGATAAATGACAACTCTACTAGCACATTATACACCTCTATAGAATGGTATTAAGTACATTCACATATACCAACATAATAAATGGTTCCCCAGGACTTAACACTTACGCACTATTCTGATATCCTTTCACTTCTCCTAACCTTCATTTTATAATTGAAACAGGGTGGCACTTGTGGTCTGTCATCCACCTTCTTCCCTATACACAGCTAACAGTGAAATGATATTTGGTTGTTCATCATTCACACTTCATTACACACTGTTAATTATGACTAAACAGCTTTAAAAATTATTATGTAAAATGTGTGATACTACAACTTCTTATGGAAAATGATGTTGACACCAGAACATCTATTGCTCTTCCTCATTATATCGGAAAGAATGAAATATTTTTGTATCCATTGTTTACATAAAAAAAGCAATAGCCGAGGACATTAATGTATGTATATTGTAAATCTTTCGGTAGCTGAGCACATTATTATTTACTCTATATATTAACTTGTAAGTATTTCAGTAGTCAAACCCATTAATGTGCATCTATTGACTTGTAATTCTTTTTTATTGTCTTCTTTCAGGTGGACCCTAAAGTATGTGGTGTTGGACTGCAGCACGGAGATGGCCAAGAGTCTCATCGTTGGCCACGTAAGGGACGTGCATATGGGTCGACGCAACTACCACTACCTTATGTCCGGCCTTGTGAGTACCATCACACCCACCCTCTCCCAATCTGACCTCCTACACCACACATCCTTACATTCCTATCTTCCTCCACACGTCACACTGCCTCCGTTATTCTTGTATCCCGTCGTGAGGACAGCTTCTCATCTCGCCACCTCGGCTTCTCCTTTATCATCTCATACTTCTCTTGCTTTGTTTGTTCTTTGTCCCTCTTCAGCTGTGCTACTGGAGACTTAGATATAACGTAGACTGTTGAGGTTTGTGGTCAGGGAGAAAATTTACAACAGTCTCATGACCTTTTTATTTGTATTCATGACGCCACCCTCACTACTGCAGCTTCCCTATATCTTCCCCCTCTTCTCTTTTCTCGTACTCCTTAATGACTCTTCTGTACTTGATAGGCGTAAATCCATCTTTTTATCTATTGACTCCCCTTTTATTGTTCCTTTATCATTTATTACCTGATGGAGTCCCTCCTGTTGCCCTCAAGAACTGTGGTTCTGTGCTTACACCTGCCTAGGTAAACTCTTTCCTCTTTGTCTGTCAACTTGTACCTTTCCTTCTTGCTGGAAGCTTGCTCACATTCAGCCAGTTCCAAAGAAAGGTGACCATTCCCAACCCTCTAACTATCGTCCAGTTGCTTTAACGTCCTGTGGTTCAAAAGTTTTTGGGTCAGTTCTTAACTGAAAAGTTTTAAAGCATCGTTCCTGTCACAGCTTTCATTCTGATTGTCAGTAAGTGTTCCGTCAGGGATGCTCCACTGGCGATCTTTTCACCTACCTTTCAAACTCCTAATCATCCTCCTTTTGGGACTTTGATGAAAGCTTTGCCATTGCACTTAACATCTCAAAAGCTTTTGATCGAGTCTGGCATAAATCTTTAATTTCCAAACTGCCCTCTTACGGTTTCTATCCTTCTGCCTGTGCCTTCATCTGTAGCATCCTTTCTGGTCATTCAATAGCCGCTGTTGAAGACGGCCATCGTTTTTCTAGCCCTGTTCCTCAGGGCTCTGTCCTATCACCATCTCTCTTCCTTTTATTCATCAATGACCTTTTAAGCTGTACATCTAACCTTATCCATTGTACGCTGATGATTCCACCCTTCACTTTTCCATTTGGTTCCCACTGCTGCCATCTCAGCAGATACTTCAACAAATAAGGGATGAGGCTATGGCACACGTAATGTCTGACTTGGCTCGTATCTCTGATTGGGGTAAAAATAATGTTGTTGTTCTTAATGCTTCAAAGACTCAGTTCTTACACTTATCAACCTGACAAAATCTTCCACAGGAGTACCCATTAATGTTTAATAATATCCAGCTCAATCCTGCATCATCCTTGAACATGCTTGGGGTTTCATTCACCCGGGACTTAAATTGGAAAGATCATATTACATCTCGTGTAAAATCTGTTTCCAAGAGATTAGGTGTGCTAAGCTGACTTCGTACCTTCATTACCCCTGCACAGTTGTTGACCTTATGCACGAGTTTCATTTGGCCCTGTGTAGAGCACAACTCTCATGTGTGGGGAGGCTTCCCACATTCAGCTCTTCTCAATAGGGTGGAGTCAAAGGCCTCTTGTCTCATTAACTATCCTCTTACTGGCTCCCTTCAGCATCTGTCTCTTCGCCATACTGTTGCATCTTTATCTCTTTTCTATCGCTACTTCAATGGTCACTGCTCCTCTGAACTGTCTGCTTGCATTCCTTCACCTATACGACGGGTGCGTAACACCTGTCTAGCATCAAACTCTCATCCCTTTTCTTTCCAACTCTCTAATGCAAGAGTTAACCGTTATTCCCAGTCCTTCATTTATGCAACAGGTCACCGCTGGAACTGTCTCCCTCTGTCTGTATTTCCTACTTCCTATGATCTTCAGTCTTTCAAACGCAGTGTGTCCATCAATCTCGAAATGAAAACGGATTTTGAATTTGGCTCTCTTTTTTTGTATTGTTTTTGTTTGTTTTTTCTTGGAAGGAACAGTTTGCGGGCTCGTGGCCTTTGGTTCCTTCTTCCTTGCATAAAAAAAAATAGTTTAGTCTTCCTTTCACCCCATTTCTCTTAGTGCCTCTTCATGACTGGTGCTTCCAACAGACATAAATGTATCTGTTTTGTTTTACGCCTCATTGACTGTCCATTATTTCTTTTTCCCCACTTTCACCATTTCCGCTTTACTTCTCATTTTTTCTTTATTTCTCTCTCTATTCACCTTTCCTGTTTTACTTCCCCTGTGTTACTCCTTTATAATTTCTTTCCCAACTTTCACTGGTTACCCTGGACCTCCATCCCTCATGATGTGTCACTTCACACTTGCCTTCTGGTCAGTTTGCCCTCCCCACACCCCTTAATAATTCTCAGACTGTCTCACCTGTTTCTCCATCTACTCTCACATACCCTTATCATTTATCACCTCACTTCTGCATCTTATATCATTTATCACCTCACTCCTGCCTCTTTATATCATTTATCACCTCACTCCTGCCTCTTTATATCATTTATCACCTCATCCCTGCCTTTTATATCATTTATCACCTCATCCCTGCTCCTTTATACCATTTATCACCCCACTCCTGCCTCTTGTGTCATTCATCACCTCACTCCTGCCTGTCATCACCTTACCCAAATCCCTCTACCCTTATCATTTATCCCCTCAGTCCTGCCTCGTATCACCTTACCTAAATTCCTCTACCCTTATCACCTTACCTTAATCCCTCTACCCTTTTTATCCCCTCACTCCTGCCTATCACCACCTTAACCATGACCTCAATCTTTATCATTTATCACCTACATTTAGCATTTATCACGTCACTCCTGCCTCTTATCACCATTACCCAAGTCCCCCTCTTTACCCTAATCCCGTTTTCTTCGAATCACACAGCCAACCATTTCAGTTTCATTGCTGCTTAGAGGTGGAAATTGGACCTTCCCTACGACACATGTATTCTCCTTCGCTAAATATTTTCTTAACTCCTCTTCCCAAGCGATTTATTTTGCATCATAAACTTTCGTAACCTCTCTCCCTAGACGATTTACTCTACATCTTACACCATTCATAACTACTCTCCCAAAGCGATTTCTTTTACATCTTAAACCTTTCGTAACTTCCCTTCTCAAGTGATTTATTTTACATATAAACCTTTCATAACTTCCCATCCTAAGCGATTTACTCTACATCTTAAAATCTGTCGTAACACCTCTTCCTAAACTATTTATTTTACACCGTTCGTAACTCCTCTTCGTAAGCGATTTATTTTATATCTTACACCTTAGTTTTTCTTAAGTTATGTATATGTGTTTAATATCTACACATTTTGGTTCAGTAACCCTACAAGATGCACGGGAGACATCGTAGTGCATGATCCTTAGTCAGTAATGTCTCTCCTGCATCATTTATTCTTTTACTACCCCACTGCCACACCGGCTCCCACACCAGCAGACTGAGCCGTTCCCATAACACACAGTACCATCAGGAGAGTTTCTAGTGGGCCGTTATTTATGAGCTACCCTTTACTACTACTACTATTGCTGCTACTACCACCACCACTACTATGACCACTACCACTGCTGCTACTACTACCACTACCGCTACTACTACCACAACCACTACCACCGCTACTACCACTATCACTGCTACTGCCACTACTACTACTACTATTACTACCACTACTTTTACTAATACCACCACCACCACCACCACCACCACCACCACCACTACTACTACTACTACTACTACTACTACTACTACACCTGATTTTCTCCGGTACGTATGTCTGGTTGATAATTACAGTTCATTAGTTACATGTAGGGTGGAAAGATGTGATATGCAAACAAATCGCTAAGGAGGAGGCGTCACGAAATTTCCAATCAACTTAACAGTGTCGCTCGTTTGCTTAGCTCTCTTAACACCTCTTTCTTAGTGATTTTTTTTCCCCATTTCGTGTTAATGTTCACATGTCTTACTGGTAACTGAGGTGGGGATTGGAGTTAATTAGTGAGGTGGGTTGGGAGGATATTTGGGAAATGATGGGAAAGGGTGTAGGAAGGAAAGGAGGGAAGGTGAAAGGAATGAGAGGAAGAAGGAGGAAAAGGGAGGAGTAATAGGAAGAACGTAGGAACAGAAGGAGAGGAAGAGGAAAGGAAGGACGAAGGAGAGGGAAGGGAGAGGAAGAGGAAGGGAAATGGAGAAATATGAGGGAGGGAGTTTGGGATGGAAATTTAGCAAGCGAGAGGGAAGGAGAGGGGAAAAGAAGGGAAGGAGGAGGAAAAGGGGGGAAAGGATGAGAAAGGGAAGGAAGAAAGGAGGGCAAATGACAGAGAGAGAGAGTCTTGAAGATGGGAGCCAGGGAGAAGAGGAGAGTCGTTTATGGAGATGGGTAGGGTGGGGAGAGATTAGGTAGGCGATGATGGAAGAGGGGGTGATGAAAGTGGAAGAGGGAGGGAAAGAGAAAGAGGAAGGGGAGGAGGAGAACGAGGAAGACAATGAGGAGAAAGGGGAAGGAAAGAAGGAGGGAAGAGAAAAAGAGAATGTGGGAGAGGGAGCGAAGGAGAAAAAGAGGCGATGATCGAAGGAGTCTGAAGGGGAAGAAAAGGGATGGGAGTGGTATGAGAGGGAAGGAAGAATCAGCGAAGCTTTAGTCGAGATTGGAGGTAGGTTGGGAAGGAAAGAAGTAATTTAAGGAAGGAAGGAGGGAGGCGAGTAGGCAAGAGGTATTGGAGGGAATATAGGAGGGAGGGAGAGATGGGAGGCGAGGGAAAACTAGGAGAGATGAGAATAGTTCAGGAAGGAAGGAAGGGTAACGGAAGAAGGGGAGAGACAGGGGAAGCGGTGATGGAATAAGATGATAAGGAGAGAAGAGAGAGAAGACTTTGATGGAAACGAGAGAAGGGGAGCGAGAGAGAGGGTGACGAAATGAAGAGGGTAATGGAAGAATAGGAAGATGGAAGTTGTTTGAGAGGAAGGGATGGGAGTGATGGAGGAAGAAATAAAGAAAGGACGAGGAGAAGAAAGAGAGAGGGAGACAGTAACAGCGGTAGAAGATAAGAAAGAGAAGAAAAGAAGAGGATGGCAGGGATAGACGAGGAAATGATGAGGAGAAGGAGAGAGTCTTTAATGGAGAGGAGAGATAAGATCATAAGGAAGAGAAGGATAGAAGAACGAAAGAGGGGAAGACGGTGGGTTTGGTAAAGATGAGAGATAGGACAAGGAGTGAATATGGCAGCGATATAGATAGGAGATAGCGAGGGAAGGAAGAGTGAAAGGAGACAGTGAAGAAGACTGGAGGAAGATAAGAGGAAAGTGATGATGTAAGTGGCAAATGATGCAGGGAAATAAAGGATGAGGAAAACAGTGATATAGATGTGTAAGTTAAACAGATGAGATGAGATGACGAGAATTGCTTTGGTGGAGCGAGCGAGAGAGAGAGAGAGAGAGAGAGAGAGAGAGAGAGAGAGAGAGAGAGAATTTTATAAAACCGTTCCGATAGTATTACGTATATAGTCCGCCTCCTTAAAAAAGAATGGTAAAGTAAAAAAAAAAAAAGGTAAAAGCTAGATAAAACTGTCGTGATACCAGTGGGCAGTCTGTGAAAAAAAGGTGATATTTGTGTTCTTAGGAAAGCCGACTTGGTGAAATAACCATTTTGTGCTGCTCAGGTGTTTTTGTACCTAAACTCTTGTACGTCGCAAGTTAATGAACTTTCTAACTGCTCTAGTTGTGAAGGTTTGCACGGAGCTGACTAAATCGTCTGAAGGTAGCAATAATTTAAGTCATAGGCGTGAAGTGGTTAAAAAAACAAGTATTAATAAATTAGGTTGGTGAATGCCGCGTAGCACTCAGTCTAACACTAATTAAAGGTAAATTAGAAAATAAAATACTGTGGTGGTCCTGGGTGGGATAAGTTAATTAACCGTTTGATTTAATTAAGATAAGCAAACTTTTAATTCTAACGGTAATAAAATGGACTTATCAAAAGAACTTTGTCTGTGATATATAAAATCTAGGCTAATATATGTCCCTCCTCTCTCAGCACCAGGTGGTGGGGGGGAGGGGGAGCGGAGAGGGAGAAATTACTCTCCCGTCATCTGGGCTACTAAGTTTTAGCCACAGATGGCTGTCCCCCCGTTTCCTTGATCGTTGTCGTCGTGGGGGGGGGGGGCTTCGGAGATGTCAAATGAGACAATGTGTGGGGGAGTATAGCAGGGTACCTTAATGGACTCCACGGGTGTGGAGGTTTGGTTGCTGGGTGGACGCCGCATTTGCGTCTCCAATCTATTCTGCCTTTTCCCCCCTCCTTAAGTCCCCGTCGATGCCCGCAACTAATTTTGCAAGACCCTTTTCTTCTACTGATGCTTTTTCTTTTCTTTTCTCCCATCCTCTCTATTCCATCTTCAGCTTTAAATAGAGTGGAATTTTCCACATTCATCAAAATTTCGCCAGTGGCCTTTAGCATGTTACAGCAGTAAGGATTAGAGTGTGCCTGTGTGCTGTTGGTCTGACCAGTTGGGACCATGGTGGCTCGGCACCACCTCTGTGTGTGGACCTCTGCTTAGATGGAACTGCTACTTAGCTGCTACTTGGGTCCATGGATGCTGTTGCTTTGTGGTGGGTCTCTTGGCCACTGGCCAGTGGCCCAGCACTGTGCTGAGAGACTCTCGTCTCCCACATGGTGTTGCTATCCCTTCTTGGGTAGGACAGGGAGAGTTTGCTTGGGACTTGGTCCCTGCTTGGATAGTTTCGATTGGCCTCCAGACTCTTGGTTCTGCCCACGCGATCCTTTCTTTTTTAACAGTTACGTTGAGCCTTTTCCTTACCATCTATGATTGTGGAAATTGTCTCAAGTTCCCCCTACCACGGTTCTGCTGATGTTGTGACCCTGGTGACAACCCTGGCTTCTCTTCCTGATACTTCTCTGGCTCTTCCTACAGTTTCCCAACCTCTACTCACTTCTTCTGTTTCGTTCCACTTAACTGTGCCAATTCCCGCTTCACAGTCCTTTACTTCCACAACTGTCCACCTGCTCATCTTAGATAGTACCTTCTGAACCTTATTTGCTTCCACTCCGTCGTCCATTTACCTTTCTTGTTCTTTGGCTTCTTTGTCCCGTCCTCATACGTTTTCCCTATTCACTAACCATGTCTTAACCGCCAACCTTTCAGGGTCCCAGACCTGGTCTCAGCATTTCAACATCACCACGTAAACGGTTGATCTCTCGCGCCACCTTTCTCTGTTACATCAGGTAGGCACTGATATTATGTCCTCTTTGTGACCTCTTCAACTGCTCAGTGCAACCCAGGCAGAAAAGGTTAAATCTTTAGTGGATCCATCCAGCAATCCAAGCTCAGTCTCTTCAGATGCACAGTTAAATTCATCTACAGACATTGTCAGTCTTCCGTCTTTCTTATCCTTGGGTAGTAAAAATTTTGCTGACTGTTCTGAGGATATTTGACTCATTCTTTCTAACAGCATCATCCAAATCATTCTGTTCGTTCTTACATCAATCCTCCCCATGGATGCCATCTACAACCAGCCAGTATTGCTAAAACTGTATTTGAATCTCACAATCTTCCCTCTTCAGTTAGTAGAAAACCACTAACCACTTTCAGTCTAGTGCCATATTTATTACTTAATTAATTAATTTATTTATTTATCCTTTGCTTCGCCTTCAGAGGAAGGTAAGGATTTACGAGTATTTATAGGAGAATTCAAAGTGTTTCAATCCCAGAGCCACGCACCAGCAATGCAGTAAAATTAGTGGTAAATTCAATTTAAAAAAAAAAATTAAAGTTTGCCTTTTATTTAATCCCAGGTATATAAATTTGAGTGCGTAAATGGAATGTAATGGGTTGTCAGATGCCACTTGGAGACTCAAAAAGAGAACTTCCAGGATAAGATAGCAGACTACAAGGTGTTGCCCAAAAGTTTCTGAAATTTGAAAACAGATCAGAAACCGCTTGTCATACGGTGTGTGGATGCTAGGTGGCTGTGCTTGCACTCTTTGTTTGTTACTGTGTCAAGTGGCATTGTGCAGGGTGGATGAATTTGCCGAATGTTTGTGTGCTTTTATCATTGTGTTTGGGTTAGTTTGCAAATTTTGTGAACTAAAAAGTGGAGGATGTGAAAGAGCAAAATGTGTGCATCAAGTTTGGTGTGAAACTCGGGAATAGCATAGCAGAAACTCATAAAATGGTAAAACATTCACTTGATGACAGTGCTTTGGGGGTTACACAAACCTATGATTAGAGTAAACATTAAAAAAATGGACAAACGTTAACAGGTGATGGTGCACGTTTTGGTCGCCCTTCCACCAGTTCAGCTTCTGACAATGTGGCCAAAGTTAGTACAACCATCGTCGAAGATCGCAGAAGGACAATCCATGATGTTTGTGACATTGTTAGCCAATTGTATGGAACTTGCCAACGCATTTTGTCTGATGATGAGAGGCAAAAACATCCAGACAAATGGTGCACAAACAAATGGGTGTTTCACCATGACAGTGCACCCATGCAGACAGGCATTGTTGTTCATTAGTTTTTGGCATTTAAAAAAAAAAAAAAAAATGCTTGTTCTCCCCCACCCCCCCGTATTCGCCAGATTTGGCCTCCTGTGATTTTTTCCTCTTTCTGAAAATGAAAATTCAGCTGAAAAAGACTAGTATTTGAAACCAGTGAGGAGATCCAAGAGAAAATTGCAGACAATGCTGAAGTAGCTGATGCTCAAGGACTTCTAGAATGCGTTCCGATCGTGGAAGAAACACTGGGATCGATGTCTGAACGCCTAAGGATGCTTCTTTGAAAGGAGCAGTGGTGATTAGGGCTTGACCAAAGCTTTTTTCCTTCTGTACTCAAATTTCGGGAACTTTTGGGTAGCACCTCATAAAATACATGATATAATAACACGGTTTAAAAGCAAAAATGGATAGAGGCAGGTCAGATCCATTGTAGAACAGATAGCAGATGCATAACCCAATACACAATTGACAAAATAGAGATAGAGCAAGGGGAAGGGTCAGGCAGAGGACAACATGAAATGCAGAGATTCACTTGGATTTGATGGAACAGGCTAACAGCCAAATTATCAGAGTAGGACTTACAAGCCAATTTATTCGCCCACGAATGTGAATTGCCTGCCATCACTGAAAACCTACATCAGTAATCCTGGCAATCAGAGGAATATCATTGCAGCTTTGCCATAATCGAAAAAAGAAGTCTTAGGATATCGCTGTATACTCCTAAGTTAAGTATTTCGCTAGCATTCAGAAGCCTGAAATTGGGTACTACATTGGTGAAGGTCATTGAGTATAAGAGGCCTTTGAAGAATTTCTAATACTTAACCTTTAAATAGCCGTTCTCTTCGGTGAGGGTATGATAGAAAATGACTGGCAAGCTAAAAGAAGGAGTTAGGGGGTATTCAATGGCAAGCTAAAAGAAGGAGTTGGGGGGTATTTAATGCAGAATCTGCTGGCAGTCTGAGGTATACCATCGCAGCTTCACCAGAATTGTTAACAAGCAAGCCATATAACCTGGGATACTGCCCACAGTTTGGATACAATTTGCCCACTTGATTATTTGATATTTTGGTACACACACACACACACACACACACACACACACACACACACACACACACACACCTCCCATTCAGCCACCAGTAAGTCCCGTTTGGTAAATATAGAGGATAATTACGGGTAGATTTTCATATACTGGCTAAAGTCATGTTGTAGCTTGAGTAGAACATTGCGCAACAGAAGGTGAGGTAAAAAAATATATATGATTAACAATAAGTCATATTGATAATATAATATAATAATAATTAATAATATTAACTCGCGTATGACCCCTTTGGTCGTTTGGTCTGTCAACATTTTTTTTTTTTTTTCATTTTTTGGAAGTTTTCGAATTTAATGTGAATGAATAAACTTGCAGTTGGTAAGGCTTGAAGAAAGTGGACTTGGTTTTGTTGGCTCCATTACAGAAAACAATCTTCTGAGGGGTAACTGTAATGAATGTGCAAATAAAATATTCATAGGAAAAGTAATAAAAAAATAAATAAATGAATGCAAAATCTGGAGTACTAGGGGATGTTCCTGCAGAGCTTTATTAAAATGGGTCTAGGAGGTGTAGCTGGATAAACCGGTATACAGACAGACTGCGGTCCCTTCATGTATAGATGATAACGATAATAGTAATACGAAAAAGAAGGATGATGGCACAAATAGTAGTTCTTCCCCTCCCAAATTCACTCTTCATTCACCCGCCAACTGAATCATAATGGTTAATAAATAGCGGGCAATAGAGGTCGCCTTCATCCATTTCCAATAATTTAGTGGCCGCTTCCGTAGGTAATGACGATTGTAATGAGGCGTGCGTCTGTCTGTGTACGTATGGGCATTCCTGTGTCCCTCCGCCCGTTTCTCGTTTGCCCGTCCAGCTGGTGCATCTGTCCGTCTGCCCATCTATCCATACCTCTGTCCGTCCCTCCATCTGTACGTCCGTTGTAGTCGATGACCCTTAGTTTTAATTAGGAGAGCGATGCTTGTATAAGTAATTGCCTGTAATTAGTTTGCCTTTCACTTTTTTCTTGGTGGGGGGAGAGGAGATGGAATTAGAGAGAGAGAGAGAGAGAGAGAGAGTCGTGCTTCTGATGTCTGCTATAATAGTCTCTACATCTTTAATCCTCTTGTGCCTCCTCTTGACTTTCTCACTTCGTTCACATTTCCTTCTCCTGCTCCTGCTCCTCCTCCTCCTCGTTGCCGTCTTCGTCATCTTGTTCATATTTCATGTCTCGTATTCTCTGTATTTCTCCTCCTATTTCTGATCCTCGTCTCCTTCCTTTCTCTTCCATCTGTTTTCCTAATTATCCTCTTTCTCTTTTGTTTTTCTTTCCTCTTCCATTTTCTCGTGTTTTATCTATTTCTTCCTCATCGTTTTGCGTTTTCCATTTACCAATTCATCATTCTTGTTTTTGTCTCTTATCTTTTCTCATTTTCATCCTCTATATCATGCATATTATTACCTTTCTTCTTATCTTCATTACCAGACAATTTTCTCATAATTTTCTTATATTGATTCTTCCTTAGTCCCTTTTTTTTTTTTTTTTCATGTGGCTAATTAATCTCTCTCTCTCTCTCTCTCTCTCTCCTTTTGTCTGTTGAATCTCCTCCCTTCACCCCGCGTCTTTCACTTTCCTTTGTGGTGATATTTATATCCTATTTCTCCCCGCCCTCCACTACCTCTCGTTTTTTTGTATTTTTTATACTCCTCCTCTTCCTCTTCTTCTTATCCATTTGTACTCCTTTGTCTTCGTCTCTCTTTATTCCCTCACTCTCCTTCCCTCTCACTGTTCATTGTACATTTTATTTATTGTTTCTCTCTCCTCCTTCCCTCACTTGCATTTCATTTTGTACTCCTTTGCACTCCCCTTGTAGTGCCCCATCTCATCTTACTGTACTCTCCATCTCGATCTTCTTTGTATTCCCATGCACCATTTTTCCTGCCCTCCCTTTACCTTCCCTTTGTACTACTTTGTATTCCTCTCCTGTCAGTCCCTCTCACCACATTTTCAATTCCTTTTTATTGTTTATCTTCCCCTCCCTGTATTCTCCCTTTGTATTCGCTTGTACATTCATAGTCTCACTCCACTACTCGCTTCTTGTACTCCTTTGAACCCTCCTTTATCTCTTAGTACTCCTCTCCTTTCCTCTCTCTCACTTCCTCTAATCCTCCTGTTTATTTTCTCTCCCTCTCCCCTCTTCCATACACCCTCGCTCACTATTATTTTGTATTACTTTGCAGCCGACTCCCCTCTCCCATATCATTCGCTATTTTCTGTACTTTCTGTATTCCTTTGTATTCTCTCTCTCTCTCTCTCTCTCTCTCTCTCTCTCTCTCTCTCTGATATCCAGTTTCCTCCATCCCTATTTTTCGTTTCTGCCTCTCGCTTTTCATGTCATCTTTCCCTCTCTCTCTCTTTCCCCTCCTCCGTTGCTCGCTCTATCCTCCCTCTCTCTCACTTTCACAGTTCTCAGTAATTCCCTTTGTCCATTATCCCTCGCATGTGCTGTTAAATAATTTTTCGTTCTCTCTCTCTCTCTCTCTCTCTCTCGTCATTTCCTTCACCGC
The DNA here is from genome assembly GCF_032717465.1 of Coenobita brevimanus. Lineage (NCBI taxonomy): Eukaryota > Metazoa > Arthropoda > Malacostraca > Decapoda > Coenobitidae > Coenobita > Coenobita brevimanus. The sequence goes on from NC_136954.1 coordinate 33,922,713, forward strand.
ACTAGTGAACTTGGCATGTATCTCTCTCACTTTAACTCATGTGCTTCACTTTTCCATCTGTCACTCACACGTATAACCATCCACTCAGGTGATGGACGAGAGGTGGGAGCGTGACGTGAAGGAATACGGTGCCGTCAACATCACCGGGTTCCGTATAGTGGACACGTCCAGCCCCTTCGTCAGGGACTTCCTCAGGACATGGTCTACACTGGATCCAAAGCTGTTCCCGGGCGCTGGCCACGGCTATATCTCGGTGAGTACCCGCTTATTATTATTATTATTATTATTATTATTATTATTCCCGGGCGCTGGCCACGGCTATATCTCGGTGAGTACCCGCTTATTATTATTATTATTATTATTATTATTATTATTATTATTATTCCCGGGCGCTGGCCACGGCTATATCTCGGTGAGTACCCGCTTATTATTATTATTATTATTATTATTATTATTATTATTCCCGGGCGCTGGCCACGGCTATATCTCGGTGAGTACCCGCTTATTATTATTATTATTATTATTATTATTATTATTCCCGGGCGCTGGCCACGGCTATATCTCGGTGAGTACCCGCTTATTGTAATTATTATTATTATTATTATCATCATTATTCCCGGGCGCTGGCCACGGCTATATCTCGGTGAGTACCCGCTTATTATTATTATTATTATTATTATTATTATTATATTCCCGGGCGCTGGCCACGGCTATATCTCGGTGAGTACCCGCTTATTATTATTATTATTATTATTATTCCCGGGCGCTGGCCACGGCTATATCTCGGTGAGTACCCGGTTATTATTATTATTATTATTATTATTATTATTATTATTATTATTATTATTGAGAAGCGTGATAGGTTAACATGATCATTTTGCTTTTTTGGGGGGTGGGGGAGGTAAAAAGGATTTCTTAAGAACTGCTTTGGGATTTTCAAATATTGGTTCGTAACAGTATGCACTAATTCACTGCGACAAGGAGAGTTTGTTTTCATCTCTGTTTGTTTGTTTGTTTGTTAGCAGGATTACTAAAAACTAAAAGAGAGATTTGGGCCAATTTTGTTGGGTAGATAGCCCATGTCACAGGGAACAATCGATTAACTTTTGATACCGATGTTTGTTAGTTTGTTTGTCTGTTAGCAGGATTACTCAAAAACTAAAAGAGAGATTTGGACCAAATTTGGTGGGTCCATGTCCCAGGGAACAAGCAGTTAACTTTTGGGACCGATTCGGATCGTATTACAACTTCTGGATCCATAAAACATTTTTTTGCTAAAACCTAATCAGTGACGAGAAAATGTAATCCATTATGAAGAGCTGGTTGGAAATTACGTTGCCCTTGTCGGAGAGATGTGCTCTACTGAGTGCCCCTCTAGTTTGGAATATATTATCGTTATTGGAGGGCTGGGTTGATTTTTTTTATTTATTTTCTTTTTCAATTGACTGGATGAGACAGATGCATGTCGGTAAGTACTGCTTAAAAGTATTGTATTTTTTGGCGTGTGAGGTGTTTTGGCACCAGTTTATCATCTACTGGCAAATTTTCCCGTTTGTTTATTATTTACTATAGTACTTTGACGTTCACTTGGCCCAGATTTTCGTCCTTTTGAGGTTTATTTCACGTAGCTCGACGGCAGAAAAGACAGTACTTCGATTCTGCATCCTGCTCCTTCTTGACTGGCATCATATTCTAGTGTTTATCTGTTATTACAGTTCAGCATTCAAGACAGAGAGACGTCAATTTTAGGTCAAGTTAGAATAAAAATCGTATGGTAAGTTATCCCGGCTGTTCAAGGGTTATACCGTTTTTACTTTAACCTGGCTCAGATTGTTGTCCTTTTGCAGCCTATTTCTCGTAACTTTGTGACTGAAGACAAGGCTTTACGGCTTTACATTCTTTTTGTAGGTAGTACTTCTTCGTGACTAGGTTCGCATTCTGGTGTTAATGCATTGTTACAGCTCAGCATGCAAGATGGAGAGATGGCAATTTTAGGACAGCTGAGAGAGAGAGAGAGAGAGAGAGAGAGAGAGAGAGAGAGAGAGAGAGAGAGAGAGAGAGAGAGAGAGAAGGGTATATTCGGGCAGTCTCGAGTCATAGTTACTAATCACCCTTACCTCAGTCAGATAGGTAGTCGAGGCCTTACACACCTGTGACATATTGATGGTTCGAAGCAATTCTAGACCTCACGAGTGTCATTGCAAACTGCTGCTCGTGTGTTCAAACAACCTTGGAATTACCACCTTAGAACTGAACAGCGGACCCTGGTTACGACATATGAGTTTAAAGTTAAAATATGGCTCTTGACTCTGTTGTATTTCCTTGACTATCAGTGTGTTTGATTAAAACAGATAACATATACAGCAAACACGGGGATGCAGAGTCAGCATCAAAAGTCCTGTCGTCTCCCCTGCCTCTCTCTCCACAAACTTATAAAATCAGTGTGGTGGACCTGCAGCAAGCGTTACCGAAGACGCTGATGTGAGGCCATGTGAAGTTCTCAGTGTCGGTTGCCACGGATTTTGATTATCAAAGTACCTGGAGAGAAAAGCTGGAAGGGCGACAGGACTTTTGATGCCCACTGTATAATAAGGAGCCAAAAGGAAGAAGTCTGTAATTACTAGAAGACCAACCTCAGTCCTTGTGCCGGCGGTGAAGGGAATTTATTTATTTTTGTGAGATGGAAATGTGTAAGCAGAGGAGAAATTTGAAAGTCTAACAGGAAATTAACTGTGGAAGAATTATACCCATATTTAGAATGTTGCATAATGGGATGATGAAACAGTTTCGGCCCGACTTGGATAAAGATACTTCATGATAAATGACGGAACTTGTGCATTTATACAAACGGGGTAGGTATGAAGGAGATGGAAGGGATGGCATGTCTGAAGAGGATAGACGGTAGGGTGAAACTGTTTTATCTGCCTTCAGAATAGCTTTTCCAGAATTTTGGTATAATTATCCCAACTGAACGCTGTACTGCTGTGTAATATAAAGACAAAAGTAGTATGTATAACGATAGGTTAAGTTATGGTTACGTGTCAGATCTGTGTGGTAATTGGCGCGTTCCACTGGGAGATAGACCTACGGAATCGCTTGCCGGACTAGGCTACAGTTCAGTACAATGATACACAACCTTGTATCTCATGTAACAGGAATGCAAAGTTTTCTCCTTTTGGAACTGTGTGGGACTGACACACACACACACACACACACACACACACACACACACACACACACACACACACACACACACACACACACACACACACACACACACACACACACACACACACACACACACACACACACACACACACACACACACACACACACACACACACACACACACACACACACACACACACACACACACACACACACACACACACACACACACACACACACACACACACACACACACACACACACACACACACACACACACACACACACACACACACACACACACACACACACACACACACACACACACACACACACACACACACACACACACACACACACACACACACACACACACACACACACACACACACACACACACACACACACACACACACACACACACACACACACACACACACACACACACACACACACACACACACACAGAGCTAAGTATGTCTTTGAGTTGAGATCTGTGAACCTCTGCCTCAGAAGTCACACGGATTTGTCGAGAGAGAGAGAGAGAGAGAGAGAGAGAGAGAGAGAGAGAGAATTAATAAATTTTCTTGCTCCCCTTTAAGAACTCCTCCATCTCACACAGAGAGAAGAGGAGGGAGGAGGAGAGAATAGAATTTAATATTAAATTTCTTCTCACTCTTCTAAGGTTTCCTCCTCCTCCTCGTCCTGTGCCCATATCGTTTTCCTGCCTCTGTTATGACGCACTCGTATACCCTTGTCTTATTACCGTTCTTGTGAGGCTCTTCAGATCCTAATTAAGGTGTTCTAGTACTCGTTCACCATGTCCCTTCCTCATCTTCACCTCTCCCCAGCCTCCATCCTCACTGTGGGCTTCTGTATTTCCCTTCACTACTCATTTTACATGGACTCTCTCTCTCTCTCTCTCTCTCTCTCTCTCTCTCTCTCTCTCTCTCTCTCTCTCTCTCTCTCTCATCCGTCCGTCTGTCTGTCAGTTTATTTTTCATGTATAAAACTTTGCTCAAATTCACTTCATCCCTACCACATCCCTAGATGACTAATATGTCTTGCTTCAAACAGACGAGTATATTCAGCATAGGTGTGGCATCTCGTGGTCTCTGTACCCATTTCACCTTAACTTGGCCCAGGTTTTCGTCCTTTTGCAGTGTATTTCATGTCGCTCAGTGGCTCACAAAGACGATGCTACAGCTCTGCATCCAGTTCATAGCACGTCTTCGTGACTAGCATCGTATCCTGTTGTTCATCAGTCGTTGCAGATCATCAACGAAGATAGAGGGATAGAAGCTTCAGGCCAAGTTAGAATAAATAGAACGTTGACCATTTGGAAGGCAGTGGTTTCCCTGACCAGAATAAAACTGACGGTATCTAGAATAACATGCAGCAACATCGTGGCGTAAAAGTTACATTCTTATGTCCTTCAGTACTGTATCATCATTTTCTCTATCAAGCACCTGTATTGTCATTTCCTTTGTTTCAGGCACCTTATATTGTATCATTTCCTCTGTATTAAACATCTGTACACTGCATCATTTCCTCTACATCAAGCACCTTTATGCTGTAGCATCATTTCCTCTGTCAAACAGCTTACTAGCAGCCTAATTGCCTCTGTATTAAGCACCTTTACCCTGTATCATTTCGTGTGCATCATGCACATGTATGCTACTTCGTATATCATTTCCTCTGTATCAAGCGTCTCTATCGTCATTTCTTCTCAGTCTTGGTCTCTACTTGGTCCACCACTCCTTCTTAAACTAAAAGTCAGAATTAATCATGTATATCTCACCGCCACAAACACACACACTTAGCCTGATATATTTCTTGACTCAGCCTCCCTCCTTCCTTTTCCTCACGCCCTTCAGATAATTTTTCCCCAAACTAAAGCCACGTCCCTCCAGTTTTCCTTCTTTTCTTCCGCTTTTCTTCCTTCCCTCCACCTTCCTCCTTCCTCTCTTCCATCTCTCAAGCTACTTTTTTCATTCCTTCCACTTCTCTCGCCTCTTCCTCGGTCTTCCCTCTCTCTCTTCCTTTTTCATTACATTATCCTCCTCCTCCTCCTCCTCCTCAGTCTCTCCCGCTTCTTTACTATGTTGGCTTTTAAAATTTCCCTCATTTTTCACCCTCGTCCGTGCTCGCCTTGTCTCTTTCCTGTATAACCTTTTCTTTTCATTCTTCCATGTCTGTCTCCTCTTACCCCGTCTTTCCATGTCGTCTTCCTCTTCCTCTCTCCTCTGTTTGTTTCATTTAACTCTTTCTTTCTCTCTTTCTTACGTACTCGTTCTTTTTCGTACACAATTCTTCTCTTCACTTATTTCATTTTTCATTTTTCACTTCTTCCATCATTCCCTTTCCTCCTCTTCCCTACCTCCTCCTCCACTCTTTTCCTCGGTCTTTCTCCTCTTCTGTCCCAAATTTCCCCTAGTCTTTTATTTCCCCACCTCCTTTCCTCTCCCCCAGTCTCCCCGACCTTCTTTCCTCCCCTCTTTCCTACCTACCCTTCCACCCTCCCCTTCATTCTTTACAGTGTTTGCTCTCCTATTCCTTCCTCTTTCCTTCCATCTTTCCTATTTCCTCTTCCCCTCTCTCCCTCATACTTTACCGTTTTTTCTCCCTTTCTTCCTCTTTCCTCCCCTCTTTCCTACCTCCCTTTCCCCCCTCCCCCTCATTCTTTACAGTGTTTTCTCTCCCTTTCTTCGTCATTCCTGCCTCTTTCCCACCTCCGCTTCCTCCCTCTCCTTCATACTTTACCTTTTTCTCTCCCTCTCCTCCCCTCTTTCCTACCCTCTCCTCCCTTCTCTGCCTCAGTTTTTATAGCTTTCTCTCCTGCTCTTCCTCTTTCCTCCCCTCTTTCTTACCTTCTTTTTCTCTCTTGTCATTCATTCTTTTCAGTGTTTTCTCTCCCGTTCATCCTCCTTTCTCCCCTCTTTCGTTCCTCATCCTCCCCCCTTTCCCCTCATTCATTTTACCGCTTCTCTCTCTCTCTTTCCTCCTTCCTCGACTCTTTCTTACCTCCTCTTCTCGTCTCTCCCTCATTCTATATAGTCTTTCCCTCCCACTCCTTTTCTTTTCTCTCTCCCTTCCACTCCTTCTCTTTTCTCTCTCCCTCCCTCTCCTTCTCTTTTCTCCCTTCCCTCTTTCCTACCTCCCCTCATCCCCGGGCCATCTGTTCCTCTCTTTCTCAGTTTATATGTCTCTCCCTCCTTCCGTTTCCTCCCTTCCCTCTTTCTTATCACATCCTCTCCTCTCGTAGTTTTATAATCTCTCCCTCCCTCTCCTCCTCTTTCCCTCCTCCTTTCCCCTCCTCCCCTTTCCATCCTCCTTCCCTCTCTTTCTCACCCTGCCCCACTTCCTCATCAATATTGCCTTTAAAATTTACCACCTGATGCTCACCTTCCAATATTCTGTGAGCTGGTGGCATCTCCAAGGCTTCTCCACTCCACCACGCACACAGGCCAGTTCAGGAAGCTCCTTAACACCTCTTTCCAAACGATTTATTTTGCTTACTACACCTTGCTATCCTCTTCTGTGTTAGTTTAATAATTTCAGTATCGCCATGCTCTTCATCCGTAACGTACAGAATTATACTAACCGTCCGCATCCAAAAATAAATCGCTACGGAAAAGGTGCTAGGGAGTCTCCATAAGCGATGGGCCATAGAATACCATTGAAGAAAATACTGATACATATAAGAAAGAACTGATACATATAAGACAGATGCAAAGGGAAGAAATAATGCTTATAAGGCGGATACAAAAGAGAGAGAGAGAGAGAGAGAGTACGATCAAGCTAAAATTGAAGAAGGAGAATGAGAGAGAGTAAGGTGAAGAAAGAAAGGAAATGAAAAGACAGCGAGAGAAAAGAGAACGAGAGAAAACAGAAAACAAAAGACAAAAGAAATAAACATTGAAATAACAAGAGGAGGTGCTGGAAGGCAGTAAAAATAGGAATCAAATAAAACTTAGAGAAAAATTATTGAGAAACGTCAAAGAGAAAGCAAATATATACACACTAGATGGACAAGGAAGGAAGCAAGGGAAGAAAATTGAGGGAAAAATAGGCAAGGAATGTGTTGGAGGATGCGATGCATGAATGGAAATAACAAGAAGGTTTAGTGTACGTCTAAATTGGAGTCTATTTTTTCTTGCCCTCGCGAAAATCTCTCTCTCTCTCTCTCTCTCTCTTTCTCTCTCTCTCTCTCTCTCTCTCTCTCGTGTATGTGTCTACGATTGTATGTGTATTTATGTGTATATATTTGTATAGATAGGTAGGTAGATAGACAGATGGATGTAAAACTCCTTATGTCTTCTGGCTTGCCATCTGTCTGTCTCTCTTTTTATTTCTTCTTTTGTATTTTGTGTGAGTCTGTCAGTCCCAGCTACCACAGTCACCATCGCATCACCATCATTATCGACGCCATCATTACTGAAGCACAAAGGCTGTCACCATACCCGTCACAACAAGTGCCTCTGCTATCGTAACTCTCGGCATCGGCGTAACCCGCACCATTCTGACCATAGCTTCCAACAGCATCGACAAAGCTCCCACCATCCTGCTCTTTATTGTTATCATCTTCGCCCCAATTACTGTGATCATTCAGTCGGTAAATGCTGCGAAAGACCACCACCACCACCACCGCAGCCGTCGCCGTCGCCGCCGCCGCCGCCGCCACCACCATCACCGCCACGACCACCACTGTACCAACTAGAACAAGGCTGGCTGTGGCCACTACCATTTCCATTACAACTAAACCTACCACCACAGCTGCACCATTACCATGATCCTGCCACCAGTATTGCCCTGGCATTATTACAGTCACCTTTATCAATAACACCAACGACAGTTATCATAACTAATAATTCCTACACCGTGCCTGTTATGTTTACCACTTCACCACCACTACCACTATCGCTACTACCTCCACTGTGGCTGCAACCTCCACCACCACTTCTACCACTCTCGTCCCACACACTCTTACCACAGCAGCAAGGAGTACTACCACAGCTCCACTACCGCAACAACCACAATCACCCATTAACCACCATTATTACCACCCTTATTCCAAAACCACAACTACCACAAGTAATTACCCACACACAGCCCTTCAAAATCCAAAAAGTATATCTACCACCCCAACCTACCACAACCACCACTACCACAAACAACCATTACCACAGCTACCACTACCACAACTACCACTAACAACTAACTCACTCATACCGTATCCACATTTATCACCCCTGGTGACGAGATCCCCCCCCTCTCTCTCTCTCTCTCTCTCTCTCTCTCGGTATCTTTTCATCTAATATCCGCGTCTTTTCTTCACTCCTTCCTCCACTTTCCTTTGTGCGCTGTTTTATTTCCTCATTTTTACCTCTTCTGTGTTTTCCTGTATACTCTTTCTCTTTGCATTGCCAGACCTTCATGATTATCACCTACTTTTAGTTTTATCCCTTCCCTCAGATATCAATAACTGCCTATAAATTAAATTGCTTACCAGTCTGTTAGTTAGTCTATCCACATCTAACTCTCCCAACATAGATATCCGAACTGCTTATAAATTTGTACTCATAAATCAGTGCATGAAGCTGTCTACTTATAATGTATTTATCTACCGTTTCTAATCTCTGTCTGCTATTTAACTGCGTATTCTACCTAGTCTATATATATATATATATATATATATATATATATATATATATATATATATATATATATATATATATATATATATATATATATATATATATCCGTCAGGTTATATATTTAGTGGTAGGTGGTGGCGACCATCATCCACTCACTTGATGTAGTGCTGCCTACTTCATCCTTAGCCTCTGTCATTCTTTTACTGTGCCTGCCCTCTCTCTTCCTATTTCTCCCATCTTTCCTGTCACTTCTTATTGCTTTTCTTTCCTTTACGGGTGGCTTTACATTGAGTGACAAGCCAAATGGTTTCCTGTAGGCCAAGAAACCATTTACAACGCTGGGTGGTAACCATATAACCAAACCATACGTGCTCCCTACTTGCCAACAAGTGGGTTGGTTAAGGGTTAGTGCCCCTTCCCGTAAAACAAATAACTCAAAGTCTAATGGCCACCCCTTACGGGATTATGGCGTCTGGCGATAGGTAGATAGATACGTTATATATTTCTTTATCTGCTTACCTGTATACGTAAACTTCATAAATTTTTTGGACTTTTTTCACGTTCTTTCGTCCCCTAACATCAACTCTCTCTCTCTCTCTCTCTCTCTCTCTCTCTCTCTCTCTCTCTCTCTCTCTCGCTGTAATTTTAGTAGGATTTTCCCCTCAGACAACATAAACGTTCACCCTATTTTCCCAGGAACGTTTATTCGCAAGGAAACGTTTGAACAGATTCCTCACAGCAGTGATAAAGAAAGAAGAAAGCAGAAGTTTCCCTATGTCTGGCATTCCCTGCTTAATACAGCAAATTTAAGGTCTTTTTCATTTTGTAACAATGGTAGATTTTTGTACCACCTGTCCTACCTAAGATTTTTAAAAGTGATTATGTATATTATTTATTTATTTATTTATGCTTTCCATTTCTCTTATTCTCTATGATCCTCAAAGAAAATTACGATCAGTTCCTTTTCTTAACAGAGATAATTTTTGTGTAACCTGCCGTAGCCAAGATTGGATATTTATGCAGTTTTTGGTTATTTTTATTTCCTCTTATTTTGGATCTTCCTAGGTCTTCTTCCTGAAAAAAAAAAAAAAAAAAAAAACGAACAGAAAATTAACTTTCCATATCTCCAATTCTTACAACAACTGGAAATTTTAGTTTGGAAAGATGAATATATCAAGTCCATGCAAATACAGAACTAGTTGTTTATTCTTGTGTATTTATCATTTTCCCCTATACTACTGTATATCCCATTTTCCTTTTCTACATTTTCTATCAGGCATCCTCCTCCTCCTCCTCCTTACTCTACTATTCTATCCTTTGGCATGTTGAATTAGATCTTATAGTCACAGTCTACTCTGTAACAAGCAGCCTCGAAAAGGACCAAAAAATCTGTTGCTGTTTGCTTTCCTTTGTATTCCTCCTTCTCCTCCTCCTCCTCCTCCACCAAATGTTTCCATCCTCTCCTGCTGCTCACGCCAAATATTAGCGGCTAGCCTGTTAAGGACTCCATCAATCAAGACATTAATTTCCGGGTCGTACATTTGCTTCCCACCCCAAATGCCAACTTCCACAAGAAGTGAAGCCTTCCCGCCCTCTCTTAATGTCTTGTCAACGGCCTAAGACTAATGTTTTTGTGGTTCGTGCTCTCTCTCTCTCTCTCTCTCTCTCTCTCTCTCCACACACACACACACACACACACGCACACACACACACACACACACACACACACACACACACACACACACACACACACACACAGTAGTCTGTATGTTTTGCCCGCACTCCATGCAGTCATTTTTCTCAGTCATATATTCAGCCGCCCTCTTTCCCGTCCTGCTCTGGTATGCACCCTCAACTCTTCTTATCCTCCCTCATCCCCTCTCTCTTTCCTTCCCCGTCCCTCCCCATCCATATTCACAATATATTCACATTTTATTCAGCCTCCTCCTTCACTCATCTCTTTCCCTTCTCACCGCACTTCCTTCCCCATGTCACACATCGCAACTCTTCCGTGTAAGCAATTTCCCCTCCCTCACCCTCCTTGCTTCCTTGTTCCGTGTTTGGACTGTGGGTAACTCATGGGTAAAATGCACATTACAAATATAATCCAATCCTTTATTGCAGTATCAGGAGCGTTTGAATAGTAAACCCTACCGTTACCATCCTTCAGACGCTACTCCTGAAGGGCCACATGCACTTGGAGCGCCTTAGTCCACTATTCTGTTTGGAAATTTGTAACAGCGAATCACATATTACGTACGACGAAGTGTGGAGGCTACACTACCGCCCTCCAGTACTTTTAAAGGTAGATAACCAACCTACTACCCTTGATGACATTACGTGATTGCGATACCTCCACTGGAACCCTGCGCCAGTGTCAAGGCTGTCACTCGGACTGGGACGTTCTGACCCCCTCTTAGTACTGTCTGTAAGTAGGTCAGCAGTTATCTTCCTCATCTGTGGTTGCCAACTTAGGATGCGACTTTTCAACACACTTAACACTCAGGCTACTTTGACTCACTCCTACCTGAATTCAGTCACCTGGTTTCAGCTGAAATTACTGAATCAGAAAACCTGAATTGTTTAGACCATGAGAAAAGTAATGGGATGAGTATTAAAACACTCAAGCTCATTACTCACTCTGATCTGAATAAAATCGTCTGGCGTTTGCCGAATCAGAATATGAAAATTGTCCCGTCCAAAAGACATTCCGACACAAAGATACTTGTGTCGGAATGTATTCTGCTAAGTGACATAAAATGCGGTAAAAAAAAAAAAAAAAAAAAAAAAAAAGGGCTGTTTTAACAACTGCAGTATCCTATCTCACCTAACACAAAGCGATGTAATTCAGCTGAGTCACTGAAGCATGACAGAATTGATGCTGTGACATTTGCCCTCTCATGAAATGTAGTATTCAACCGCCAAAAGATTTAGGTTTAAGAGAATAAGTCAGAGGGTCCTGAGAGTATAATTGGCTGAATGTTTACATCCAGAATGTTTTTTTTTTTTCCCTCTGGCAGCTGTAATGAAAAATGAAAGATGTATTAACCCCTTCACTACGGTGACATTGTATGATTTATTCATGATGCCACCAGAAGATTACATTCAGTTTAACTAAGAGTTTAGTAGTGAATACGTTAGACACCAAACCCATTTACCTCTTATATACGAAGGCTTTTTGATAAGCTTAATGTTGTGATCTGGCGGTACCGGTAGCAATAGTGTAACAGCAATGACGTTATTAGGACAATGTGGTGTAGCTGTGATTACCGCCGGCCACGAAGTTGGAGGAGGTTTTTTATTCAGGTTTGTTTTTTTTTTTCTTTTTCTTGTCCAGACTATATCTCCAAAAATTGTCAATGAATTTCAATGAAATTTTGTGAAAGGGTGGGCCATGGGCCAAGGAAGAATTGATTAAATATGGGGGCGGATCCGAATCCGAATCCTACGTATCCCGCACAATATCTCCAAAAGTTTTCAATTATTTTCAATAAAATTTTGTAGAAGAGTGGGCCATGGGTCAAGGAACAACTGATTAACTTGGGGGGCGGATCCGGATCGTATGTACAGTATTCCACACAATGTCTCCACGGACCCGGATCCGGATCCTTTTTAATGGCAATGACATTGGTGGAGGTATACGCTCTCTGAGTGCTTTCTAGTTAGAGTATTGTGATCAACAGTTAGCTGACACTTCTCTTCCGGCTACTGTGATGGAGGGTGGTTTATTTATTTATTTTTTCGTGATAGCAGTATGAAACACAACAAAAGACTATGACAAGGATAGTGTCAGACGTTCGGAGGGGAATGACAGGTAAGGCAGGACAAATGCAGATAGAGGAATGTTGACGGACTTTAGCTCGTGATTGTACACTTCGTTAAAAGCGTCCCTGGGTTCATTATACATCATTGCACACACACACACACACACACACACACACACACACACACACACACACACACACACACACACACACACACACACACACACACACACACACACACACACACACACACACACACACACACACACACACACACACACACACACACACACACACACTGATGACTGCTGGTAATAGTTCAGACAGTAGAATGGTATCTGCTGCATCAAACCAGGTGACTGCACAGTTGATTTCACACTGCGGGCCATTATGATAACGAGTTGATTAAATGATTAATACATACATACATACATATATACCCACAGATACATACATACATGCTGTACGCCCATAACCTGAGAGATCGATGGCCGGTGAGACAAATATCATTAATTGATGAATGGAAAGACAAACGGATAGATGGAGAGAGAGGTAAATAAATAGATAGGTAGATGTGAGGATGAACGGATACTCCTTTTAGGTACCGGGTATGTAGATGGACGGATGGAGAGAGAGAGAGAGAGAGAGAGAGTAGGGAGCAGTGTATGAAAATAACTTACCTCTAGCAAAACACTTAAGGGGCGAGAATATAGCTTCTTGCTCCAGGATTCTGCCAGGGAGTTGAAATTAATGAGGATAAGAAGTGGAAATTGTACTTTGGTGTTAGGCCCTCCTCCCTCTGTTCTCTCTCTCTCTCTCTCTCTCTCTCTCTCTCTCTCTCTCTCTCTCTCCCCCATATCAGCCATTAACTCTTTGATGGATTGTCACGAGGAAAGAGTAATATATATATATATTTTTTTTTCAGATTCTCTCTTAGGCCACCCGTGCTAATATGTGATGGGTTTATTGACACACACACACACACACACACACACACACACACACACACACACACACACACACACACACACACACACACACACACACACACACACACACACACATTCTCTCTCTCTCCTTTCTCCGTTTATTCATTCTTTTCCTGTCTTTCCTCGATTTCTATTTATTTATTTATTTGTTCATCCAGCACTGGGTATAGGCCCGTTTTCTCGTCGGGTAAGGAGGCTCACTAGCATCTCTTCCTTAGCGATTTATTCTTGGATGTGACTGGTAAGTGTTCTTTTGTACCTTATTTATCCAGAGTATGTCGATGTGTGAAGGATGTATATAGCACAGAATAGAACAGTACGGTGTAATAGGCAAAATAAATCGCTTGGGAAAAGGTGTTAATCAGCCTTTTTAACTGACGAGAATACGAGCCATAGATTTTAAAGACCCAACAGTTCTCCTAAGCTGAGTAAAATCGTCTGGCAGTAAGAGGAATGAAATATGATGTGGTTAACCCCCTAATGATGGAGACAACTCCTTGGTATTCTATGACAGCTTATGTCAGACGATTTTATTCAGCTGAGTGACATCAAGAGCCTCAGTGTTGTAACTTTTCACCGTCAGCTGTCTCATGGTCAGGCGAACTCAATTTTTGTTTTCAGCTGACACCAGGCGATTTTATTCATCTGACGCCAGACGGGTTTTTTCAGCTGACGCCAGACTTGTTTAGCTGACGCCAGACGGTATTATAGCTGACGCCGAACGGTTTTTTAGCTGACGTCAGACGGTTTTATTCAGCTGACTCCAGCCGTTTTATTCAGCTGATGCTAGACGATCTTAATCAGCGGACGCCAGAGGTTTATTCAGCTGACGCAAGAAGGTTTTTTCAGCTGACGCGAGAGGGTTTTATTCAGCTGGCGACAGACGGTTTTATTCAGCTGACGCAAGAGGGTTTTATTCAGCTGGCGACAGACGGTTTTATTCAGCTGACGCCAGACTGTTTATTCAGCTAAGAGTGAGTCAGCAGGAGGCCAAGTCCATAAACTCTTCTATTAACTGCTTTTTAGTTTTCTGCTTCCTTGCCAATGTTTTCACTTTCCACCTCATTTTCTTCTCATTTCACTTTATTCCAGCTTTTCCTCTTCTCATTTCCCCCATATTCCAACTACAGTTGCTGTTCTTATTCTCATTACCCATTATTCCTTCTATTACTGTTCTCATTTCTCTTTATTTCTACTATTTCTGGTCTCATCTCCCTCTGTTCCGACTAGAGTTACAGTACTGGTCCTGTCACTTTCTTTCCACTTTTGCACAATCCACACTCGTGTACCTACCTTATGGTCATGATGGTGATGATGATGATGATGATGATGATGATGATGATAATGATAATGAGACTTGGGAACGCCTGGAGGAGGAGGAGGAGGAAGGAGAGGGGGGAAGAGGAGAAAGAAGAGGAAGACGAGGACTAACAGTAAGAGGCAGATGATCAAGAAAAATGAAGTTAATGTAGGAGGAGAGGAGGAGGAGGAGGAGGGAAGAAAAGAGGAAATGAGAAAACTGAGTAGGAGTGGGAAAAGATGGAGAAAACGGGGAAAATGACGATGGGAAGAAGAAAATAGGGAAAATGGAGAGGGAGGGAGAGCAGGGAAGAAAATTGTGCATAAAGGAGAGAAAAGGAAGAAACAAGTGGAAGAGGGAAAGTTGAGAAAATTGAGGCTGAGTGCAAAGATGAAGAGAAAGAACAGGAAGAAGTGCAAGATGAAGAGAAAAGAGAAAGAGGATAGAGATGAAAAGAAGAGAGAAAATGAAAAGAAGAATGATGATCAATATGGAAAAGATGAAAAGGAAAAAAAGGAGGAAAGGAAAGATGAAAAAAGAAAGAGAGGAGAGAAACGAAGAAAAGAGGGAGAGAGAGAAAGAAATGAAAGTTGAAGATGAAAATGGGAAAGATTCGGGAAGAGGGAAAGACGAAGATAAAGAGGAAAGATTAAGAGAAAGAACAAGTGGAGGAAGAGAACAGGAGAATAATGGGAAAGATGAAAATAAAGGAGGGGAAATATGAAGAGAAAGGAGGGGAAGGATGAAGAGAAAGGAGGGGAAGGATGAAGAGAAAGGAGGAGAAAGATAGAGAAAAGAAGGACCGATAAAGGAAGAGAAGACATATAAGGAATGTGGATAAGTGAAGAGGATAATAAGAAAGATGAAGACTAGTAACCTGAGTGATAGGGCCATTTGGTCTTAAGGAGCCTCAGGCCTGTATCACTGGAGCACAGGCCTGGAGGAGGACGAAGGAGGGAAGGAACGAACGAACGAAGGAGAGGGAGGAGAAATCAGCGGGATAATCCTGTAGAAAAAGAGTGAAGTATGTTGACAGAAGCATCTATATATGGGAAAAAATTCTAGAGGTCTTTTTACCTAGGATGAAGCGTCAGACATTGAATAGAAATAATTTAGATAGATAGTTAGATATGCTAGAATAAAAAATAAGCAGGTACAGACATAGGACGTTTTATATACTGTTTAGTAATATTCCTATCTACAGTATATGCCGTTTTATTCAGCGTGGCACACACTTTCGGCTGGATTGGCTTTGAAGGACTCTTAGTTCAGTAAGTCTTTTTAGTTGAATTTAGTCGTTTAGAAGTAGGAAAAATAAAATAAGTACTTAATGGGTGTGAAGGGATTATCGAATAAGAATATGTAAATAATATAGACATTCTATATTCAATTTTACTCTTCTGTTCCTCATTCTGCTTCGAATACTAAACATTTGTTAGTGTTTTTTTAAGGATAATTAATGAGAGACATTATTAACAGCATGGTTTTTTATATTTAAATTGATATCTCATTTCCCTGACTGACAGCAGCATAATTGGTATAAAAAACATCTCTACCTGGATATAATTTAAACCATTAAAAATTTAATACCTTTTTTATTTGTACATAAAAGGTTAATGATACCTAAAGCATCGACTTTAGCATTTTTTTTCGAGTTTAGTATCGTGGAAGGTTATTGGGTAATTTGATAATATTTTTAATCATAATGGCCCCCAAAATCTCCAGTAATCTGGTTATATCTAAAGCCAGATAATTTTATTCAGTAGAGTGACCCAAAGGAAGTAGAGAATTAATACGTGACGTTAAGCCTTTCGTGATCAGGGCAGTGCTGTCCTGTATTCGTTTTAAGTAGGACTAAAACTGCCATCTCTCAACCTTGAATCCTGAGTTATAACAAGAGGTTAACATTAGAATATGGTACTAGTCACGAAGAAGTTCCCTGACAAGGGTGTAGAGCCGCAGCATTGTTCTCTGCCACTCAGCATCGCGAAATAATCATTATCATTAACTGGGTCCCTGGCCATGTGAACATAGCAGGGAACGAAATTGTTGATAAGGCAGCCAAAGCAGCCTGCACCCAACCTAATCCCGACTTTTGCGTAAACTTACACCCCAGCAGAGCTAAACTGAAGGAGGACGCAAAGCAGAAGGAGAGAAAACACTTACTTACCACACACAAGACAGCTTCACAACACTCAGTTTCTGCCAAGTGGTACAGGACCGTCACTCAATATGACCCACCAGTTCTCAACACCTCCACTACCAGGGCTGAAGAGCAACACTTGTTTAGAATTCGACTGGGTTGGATGTGTAGATGGGAGCGATGTGAACACCCACCTGAGCCGTGCGCACACTGTAACACCCCAGCCACCAGTCTTGATCACTGGCTCCTTACCTGCCCCGCCACTGCCTTCCTTCGCAAGGGACCCAACACCACTGCTTCGGGCATCTCACTACGTCTGATTCAAGGCTGGTCTACCTACATGAAGGAACAAGTTGCTGTTCACCCACCACCACGCTAACCTACACACAACACATACTGTACAACACTATGATACGCCAAAACACTCTAATAACAATATAAAATTATTATTGTAGTTGTACATTATAATGACGATGATGCTGTAGTGATAATTATTTATTATTATTATTATTATTAGTTATTAGTGCTATGTTTTTATTATTATTATTATTATTACTATTATTATTATTATTATTTCGTTATTATTTTAATAGCCGAATATCATATGAAACATTCACAGCAATTATTACCAATTGTATAATTAGCTTCCCCAATGGGGGCAGGGGGTTTTCAAGAATAGTCCCCAGTATCCCTGCTTGTCGTACGAGGCGACTAAAAGGGTTGGTGGTGGGTTAGTGCCCCACCCCGTAAAAAGAACTAACTAAAAAAGCGAATAAAGCGCCTCGGACCCGGACGGACCATACGTTGACGACTAAGGAACGGACAAAGGACATTCTGAGGGTGGGAACATGGAATGTGAGAGGAGTGAATGATGAAGTGAAAGAGAGAGATTGTTCAGGTGCTTGGGGATGCAAAAGTGGATATATGTGGATTGACTGAAATAAATGAAAAGGTGAAAGGGGTGAGAGAATGGGAATATGGTGTAGGTTTATGTGCGGGAGTCAGTGAGAATGAGAGGGGAAGAGAGGGAGTATGTCTGATGATAAGCAAGAAGTGGAAGGAGAATATAAGAGAGTATGGAACAGTGGGTGCAAGGATTGTATGGGTGAGGATGAAAGTAGATATACAAGCATGGGCGATTGTATGTGTGTATGCTCCAACAGAGGATCGAGTGGCAAGAGTGAAAAGATGAGTTTTGGACGAGAGTAGAAGCATGTATGAACAAATTTGAGAGGAGCGAGAGAGTGCTGTTGATTGGAGACATGAATGGCAAAGTTGGGAATGTACGAGTGGATGGAGTGGTTGGTCAGTGGGGTGTGCCAGCTGAAGTGGATGAGAATGGTAGTGCTTTGGTGGACATCTGTGCTGGTAAGGGGTTGGCAATAGCCAACACCTACTTTCGTCATAAGATGATCCACCGGTATACATGGAGAGTAATGAGGAGGATGGATGGTGAACTTGTTGAACGAAAGGCAATAATAGACTACGTGTGTGTGGATGAGCGAATGAGAAGACAAGTGTTGGATGCAAGAGTGTGGAGAGGGTGGGGGAATGGAGTCTCGGACCATCACTTAGTGCTGGCCAAGGTAAAGCTGCAAAGAAAATGGTTGAGGAGGCGAAGGGAAGACAGGAGGAAACAGCTCCTGTGAGAAGAGTGGAGAAATTGCAAGATAAGGACAAAATGACAGAGTATAAGAGCATAGTGGAAGAAAGATTGGGAAGGTATGAGCTAGAGCAGATGGAAGGGGTGGAAGACGTATGTAAGATATTCACGGAAGAGATAGGCGCAGCATGTGAGGCGGTTTGTGGAGTGAGGAGGAGATGCAAGGGTGTGCAAGGGACAGCATGATGAAATGATGAGGTGAAACGAACTGTGGAACAAAAGAAGAAGGCATATGGTGAGTGGTTGGCGAGTAGAGGTAGGGGAGAAGATGAGAAAGAGAAGAGAGAGGTATATGTGAGCAGGAGAAGGGAGGTTAAGAGACTGGTGAAGGAGAGTAAGAAGAAAGTGGATGAAGAGTTTGGGAGGAATCTGAGTGTGAAATGGAGGGAGAGTAAGAAATTGTTTTGGAAGGAGGTAAAGAAAGTAAGGCAGTGTGAAAGGGGAAATAGTAGGGGAGTGTAAGATAGGAATAATAGATTGCTGGTGGAGACGAGAGAGAAATTGAGGAGATGGAAGGAGCACTTTGAGGATTTGCTGAATGTAGAGAGTGAGAGCAGTGTGAGTATAAGTGGTTGGGGAATGGCTGGGAGAAGAAGAGATGAGAGGAGGGAGGAAGAGATCAGTAGGGCGGAAGTAGTGGAAGCGATGAAGAAGATTAAGCTGGGAAAGGCCCCAGGAATTGATGGAGTGTGTGGCGAAATGCTTAGGTATGGAGGTGAGATTATTGTGGAGTGGATATGGAAGTTGTGTAGATTGGCTTGGGAAGAGGGAAGGGTTCCAGAGGACTGGAAATCAGGTATAATTGTTCCTCTGTACAAAGGAAAAGGGGAGAGAGAAGTATGTGGTAACCATAGGGGTATTTGCCTCCTTAGTGTGACTGGTAAAATATATGGCAGAATACTCATTGATAGGGTTAGGCATATGACAGAGGAGCTAGTTGGAGAAGAACAAGGGGGATTTAGGAAGGGAAAAGGGTGTGTAGATCAGATATTTGTTCTAAGATGTTTAGTGGAGAAGTATCTAGAGAAGGGAAGGAAAGTGTATGCTGCCTTCATGGACTTGGAGAAAATATGACAGAATAGATAGGCAAGGCATGTGGAAGGTATTAAGAATATATGGAGTGGAGGGGAAATTGTTGAGTGCTGTGAAGAGTATGTACGAGGGAGCTAGGGCTACAGTGCTAGTGGATGGTGAGCTGAGTGAGTTCTTTGACCTCAATGTGGGACTGAAACAGGGGTGTGTGATGTCTCCATGGCTGTTTAATATATATACAGATGGGGTTGTAAAGGAGGTGCAAGGTAGGGCAGTGGATGTGGGGCTGGCCCTAATGAATGAGGGTGAGATTTGGAAGCTTCCGGTGTTGCTGTTTGCTGATGATACAGTATTGTTGAGTGAAGATGAATGGGAGTTGCAAGGTTTGGTGAATGAATCTGGGACAGTGTGTAGGAGGAGGAAGCTGAAAGTTAGTATAAACAAAAGTAAAGTTATGGTGCTTGAGAGGAATGAAGTCACAGAGTGTGCAGTGAGGTTGGATGGTGAGGATATGGAGAATGTGAGTGCATTCAAGTACTTGGGTAGTGTGATGAGTAAGGATGGAACTTTGGGGGATGAAGTACGTGAAAGGGTACAGCAGGGAAGGAAGGTTGTTGGTACACTGAAAGCAGTGATAAGAAATAGGGAGGTGAGTATGGAAGTTAAGAAGTCACTGCATGATAGTATTGTGATCCCTACCCTGACGTATGGAAGCGAAGCGTGGACCTTGCAAGAGGGGAACAAGTCAAGAGTGAGAGCAGTGGAAATGAGTTACTCGAGAGGAGCATGTGGAGTGACATGGAGGGACAGGTTGACGAATGAAGAAGTGAAGGAACGTTGTGGGGTAGATGTGGAAGTGGTTGAGAAGATTAGGAGAAATACACTGAGGTGGTTTGGACATGTGAAGAGAATGGAGAATGAAAGACTGACTAAGAGGGTGTATGTAGGTGAGGTGGAGGGAGGGAGAGGGAGGGGTAGACCGAGGATGAGGTGGAGGGATGGAGTTGAGAGGTATATGAGGGAGGGGGGAGTAAGTTGGGGGGAGGGTAGTCAAATGGTGGGTGACAGAGTGACTTGGAGGCGTTTTGTCTGCGGCCACCCTTTGCGGGATTAGGGCGTCGGGATATAGATAGATAGACAGATAATTAGCTTAGTTAGCTAGTGAGGCGTTATGCCTATTGAACACATGTACAATGACTTATTTGTCAATTATAATCTGTACCTGCCATGTACAGCACTGTACAGTAACACCACCATTGTGTCCAGCGGCGCCTTGTGGTGCCTGTAGTTAATAAAGCTACGAACCTTAAAAAAAGAAATAAAAAAAAATAAGCTGGAAGATAACGAGAATTTAGGCCAACTTATAGTGGATGAACTGTAGTCTTCTGTTTCAGGTAACGCCATACTATTTTATTCAGCTAGAGATGCCTCACAGGAACCCGAGAGTGTTAATACTATCACCATTAACCCTCTCGTGGTGTGAGTAACTCTAGCACTCTTCCATGACACAGATATACCCTAGAAGAATGCCACTTTGTCTCTATATATACTCCACTAGCTGCATCAGAATGGTGCCTTTCCTAGTATAACCTCTTGTCCTGAATCCGAGAGTGTTAATTATGTCGCCATTAACCCGTTCATGGTGGGAACAACTCTTAATTTCTCTAGTAAAGATATCCCCAGGTGGCTTTATTCAACTGGGAGTAAGTAATAGGAGTATGTTAAAGTTGTGTAAAATACTCGTAACATCACGTTATAAAACGGAGCCATTAGACTAAGGTTTTCACGCGAACCAATTTTAAGGTGTATGCAGGTGGATCATTAAAATTAACGAGTGAAAGGCTGAGAATGTCGATTACCTAGTGCATTAGAGAATTGGAATGTATCGCTTGTGTTTGTCTGTCTGTCTGTCTGTTTGTCAGTCTCTATGCAGGCATGTACTTGCGTATGTATGTTTGTATTTATGTAAGTGTGTATGTGTATCTGTCTGTTATCAAACCATTACCAAATGGCGTTACGAATTTTAATCAAAGTAGGAATGCTGATTTAATTTGGAGAGATTGATTACCAGATAAGAAGGGATTAGACATAATTTCCTCCCTGGGGGCACGTTGATCCCCCCCACCCCACATACACAGGCACACAAAAACCATCACAATGCCGAGAGAGAGAGAGAGAGAGAGAGAATTTATGTGCAAGAAAGGCCTGTCCTTCCACGTGTCTATTTGCAACCCTGTGTTTGAGTTCGGGTTTTTGTGTTTTGAGTTTCGGTGAGACCTGAGGGTCATATGTAAGGTAAAGATTATTTTTTACGGGTTGTGCTCGGGCATAGAAGTAGGAATAGGGTAGAGTCGGCGTGAGAAGGCTCCGGTGAAGCCAGAGAACTGTCAAACGGCCATATTGGTCAAGTCAAGAGGTCACGGCAACACCTACCTGACGAAGAAGATTGCTGTGCACTCTTACCTCTATGGCTGTGCCCATAGAGGTAAGAGTCCTAATCCTACCTCCGTGGGTGTGGCCATGAGATTATTAAGCCTTGAATACTTCCAGCTGTGTGTCCACCTGGTATTCCTCAGTGAAAATGCCAGAAACAAAGTAGACTTCATTCTACCTCTGGTTTTAGTTGTAGTTCAGCTGTGGGTGTGAGACGTTCTGCCCTAAGTTGTAACTCACCAACAAATAACTTAAGTCTCCAAAAATGCCCACCACCTGTGCCGCATTTGGGTGTAATGAAAGAGGAGATAAGAAATCTGACCCATCCATTACATTTCAGCGGTGAGTATCTTTAGAGTGAATTATAGTTTGTAGGTTAGTATGCAAAAATAGATAAATAAATAATAAAGATAAAACATATTTTTTTCTGTTTGCAACTAAGAAAACACTCCCGCCTGGTCAGCGGAACCAAGTCAGACAGCTGTCAATGAGGTCGCCGCCATGTTGGTCGAGTCGGGTCTGTCGGCCTCACTCTGACCTACCCTTGGTTAATCCCAAATGCCGCCTCTACCTACTCTTACCTCTATGTGCTCAGGCCTTTATTTGAAAACTTTGGAGGAACTGATAGAGAGAGAGAGAGAGAGAGGGGGGGGGAATAGTAAAGCTGACAAAGGTGTGTGTGTGTGTGTGTGTGTGTGTGTGTGTGTGTGTGTGTGTGTGTGATACACAAAGAGCAATGCTGAGGGCATACCAGTAAAGTGCGCTTTCTGAGCGCGTGACGAGCGAGCGAGCGTTTATACACACTTCTGTCATCAATTTTTCATCTTGGTGGAAACTTCCAACATTTCTGGTGAGGTAGTTGAACAATAACTGAAGAATGATTTTGTTAAAGTATTTACTTTCTCATGTTTCTCTCTCTCTCTCTCTCTCCTCTCTGGATGTGCATAGCGAGGCGCCGTAGCATTTATCACACGCTCAATGTTCATTTCTCTGCTCCCGACTTCCCGTGTCAACAAGCTGCATTGGTAAACGGTTGGCTTTTGATTGAACTATAAAACCCAGAAATGGGGCGATTACCCTTGCCGATTTCACCCCCTGATCATAGAGGAAACGTTCATGTACCATTATGAGTGTAATATCCGATATTTAATTGTAACAATTCATGCAAAATAACATAGTGTTACAACAGGAAATCTTTTAAAATTCAATTTTATGGTGGAGCATTCAGCCCTTGGTACATTTCCTTGAAAAGCTGGGATCTGAAGGGGTTTCTTTGATCTACTGACTAAATATAACTAAAACCAATTTATTAAATGTATCTACTACCTGCTGAAAGAATCTGTTCTCTATCTCACATTGTGGAAAGTTCTTGGTCGGACCGGGTCGTGTTGTGCTGCTTATTTTTCAGCTGAATGTAAAGTTGTAAACATCGCATCGCTTCGCTCGCTCATAGTTACAGAAGTGATGTAGTATTTTAACGCTTAGGCAAAAAGAGGTCTATCCCAAACTGAACAACATAGTCTGGATTTAGCAAGAATATAGCAGTTTACATTTTTGCAGTTTGTCAGAAAATTAACTGAAGGAGAAGATTTTAAATGCTTGGTACTTCCTGCACGTATTTTTAGTGACATAAGCGGCGTCCTAACACCTCTTCCTTAACGATTAATTCAGTAAATATTCCTTGATGTTCTCTTTTATCGTATTAACAGCATTTCAGTATCGACGTAGTTTGCTTCAGTAACACAGAAAAGGAAATGTGTTTTAATGAATATATTTCTATGACATCCCCAAAGGCACCTAAAATATATATTACTTTTTCATAGATCTATAACCCCTCAGTTTGGTAGCGTCAGATTGGGTTTTATTTTTAGTTTTATTTTTGGCATATCCAGACCAACTGGAGGGGTTCGATACAGACGTCAATAATCCTTTCATTTTTAGAGATAGCTCTTTATTAACTTTATTTCTTGAGAACCTCCCTAGGTTGAATAAAAATGCGTCTGATGGTGAATTAAAAAAAAAAAAAATCGCTGGTGTCACTGAGGTAAGTGTGTCATTATAACTTTGTGTTTTCATCTCCTGCTCTGCCACACGTCTTCCTGTATGACCTGAAGGCCTTTCGTAAGTGTGCTTGTAAACGCTGAGGTAATGGTTGTTTTACTCGTGGAGAGAGAGAGAGAGAGAGAGAGAGAGAGAGATGAATGAGATGGGGTGAAATGAATGGTAAGTACATGTCAATGAATGAGAGAGAGAGAGAGAGAGAGAGAGAGAGAGATGAATGGGATGGGGTGAAATAAATGAGGTGAGATGAATAGGAAGTACATGTGTATGAGAGAGAGAGAGAGAGAGAGAGAGAGAGAGAATTTACCATCAGAAAAGTACAATTTGTTGACGGAATTCTGATGTGAAATGGGAACACTACAAAACTATCATGCAGAAGTAAAACAAAGTCCCATATTCATTTTCCGTGGCATAGGGACCCGAGGCTAGGTTACCATATTCAGGATTATTCCAGGCAATATTGCACACTTAAAAATAACCTGTCATTCAACTCTTTCGCTGCAGATCCCGTTTTGCATTTTCTCGGCTAAGGAAAGGCAATTTTACTAGCTCCAAAAGAAACACACACACACACACACACACACACACACACACACACACACACACACACACACACACACACACACACACACACACACAAACCCTGTATGTACATCAGGCACGCCATAACCTGGAATCCAGATACTTTCAGACCACCAAAGCTCATAGTCTTGCCGGGTAAGGAAGCTCCCGAACACCTGTTCCCTAGCGATTTACTTTTGGATATGGATGGTGAATATCCTTATGTACGATGTTCATGCAGAGTTTGGCGGTATTGTAAGGATTTGCAAAACACAGAAGAGGACGATAATAAACAAAATAAATAGCGTAGGAAAACGTGCTAGGGAGCTTTCTCATCTGACGATATAACGAGTCCAAATGTCTGATTAAGTGTAAGCAATAATTAAGTACAAGAAAAATTTGACTTAAGAGCCTAACCTCGGGCCTCTACACTTCCTGACAGAGCAGTAAGAGATTGCCGTAGGAATGAGTCCAATGGTTAACACTCCTTGTGCGTCTTCCACTGCCACTGTTTTTGTCTTTACTCACAGCCTTATATTTAGAGGGAGAAATATGCAGTTTATTAGGATTTGCACACCTCTTTAATCTTCTCTCTCTCTCTCTCTCTCTCTCTCTCTCTCTCTCTCTCTCTCTCTCTCTCTCTCTCGTATTCATAATTATGGTCTCTGTATTTCCCTTGTCTTCACCTCCGTCGCGGGTTCGACATGCTGTTCTCTCGCTTCCACCTGCCCTGTCCACTCCATTGTGAAATACACCTTACTCCTCCCTTCCATCCCTTTCCATGGCTTTCAGTATTCCTCAGAGCGCGTCCACACGTCTGCTGGAACAAGTGCTGGCAACATATAAACAACACAATAACGAACAAGATGCAAACATGTTGGAAACAGCAGCGACCAGATGATGTTGGCAACATCATGATGAAGTCTCAGTTGCCTCGTATGGACACACTTATCCCACCACTTCTGCTGCCAGTATTTTCGAAGCTGCGCTGAGACATTTACATATATCTTTCCAAGTACTGCTGCATGCATAAATTCAGTCATGTTGCCAGCTGTGTTGTCAACACATGTTCTGCGACACGTGTAGACGCGCACGTGGGTAAATACGACCCTCAGTTTCCACTCTCTGCCTGTATCCTCCCCGATTTCGTACTTCATGGACTACATTTCCTCCTCTCCATATCTCTTCCACACTCCACCTGATCCACACGCTAGCTATTCCACACACTCCACCTGATCCACACACTACCTGTTCCACACAACCAGTTTCTTCCACAGTCATCTCTGATGTTTTCACTCCATTGTCATTTCTTTCACCCCAATATGTTCCACACATCCTACCTGTTCTACACACTTTACCTCCTCCATTAGTCACCCCAAGTGCCTAACGAGTATTAACTGATACCGTTCATTTTCTTGGGGAGGATTTAGACTTAGCATAATCCTGTTATCTATATTATTGGCCCTAGTGACCTGTGTAGGTGATACTCGTCCACCCACTCTCCACCACCTCACTTCTTCCCCAACGCCTTCTCCTCCTCCCATCCATCCTCCCGCCACCTACTCACCCTTTGCCACATATTCATTCACTAATCTTTCACGTCTCTGCTCACCCATTCGTCTCCCATTCCTATTCATTCAGTACTATCCTTATCCTTCTACCATCCCATTCCTTGCGCTCTTTTTCCATACTCTCTTACTTTTCGTCCTTCCTCCACCAATTACTTGTTTTCTCAATTTCGTTTTTCTCCCTATTCTTCGTCTTCTTTCTTTCTCTCGTTTTTCCACCTTCTCCATCTTTTTTTTACGCTCCTTTCTTTTTCCCCATCTATTTCCACCATTTAGGTCTTTCCACTTTATGACAAACCCATCTTCTCTAGTGAGCCTCACCTCTCCGTTCACCCACCCTTTCATCGTTTATCTTCTTTCACCCTCCCATCTCATCTCCTCTCTTCCCTTCTCACCCTCCCATCTCCTCTCTTCCCTTCTCACCGTTCCATTTGCTCTCTTCCTTTCTCCACCCCCACCTCCCCCACATTCGCCTTCTTTCACTCTAGTCCCAACACAGCTCTCTCTTAACCTCTTCACACAGGTACCTGGTGTTGGAGACGGTCTCCTGATGTGGTGGCACCGATGTGACTAGACGGATTCGTTGCCCAGTTGTACAGACATCTCTTACCTTTCTCTCTTCTCCCAAAAGAGGATGGTCGGCTATGGGAAGAGAAACTTCAGCCTGTAGTCCACTGGGTTTACGTACAGATGGGCATAAGGCTATATATAAAAAAAAAAAACGGCTTCCTCCTTTCCTTCCCTCATGCCTCTCACCTTTTCTTCAACCCACCCATCTACTGCTTTCTTTAATCTCACTGTTACCGATCCAGACACAAAGCTTTCAGTTCATCCAGCCACCTCCTTTCAGTTATCTCATTCCTCTCTCCTCTCCTCTCCTCTCCTCTCTCAAAACATTTCCCACTCCAATACCTTCCTCTCTTATCTCTCCTCCTCTTACATTTCCTCTTCTTCCCTCACCTTTCTTCTCCTCTTCTTACCTTTCTCTTCTCTTCTTATCTTTACTCTCTACTCTTACCTTTACTCTCCTCACCTTTCCTATCCTCTTCTAACTTTCCCTCTCCTCTCCTCGCCTTTCTTTTCCCCTTCTTACCCTTCCTCTCATCTGCATACCTTTTCTCTCCTCTCCTCACCTTTCCTCTCTTCTTACCTTTCCTCTCAGTTTCTATCCTTTTTCTCTCCTCTTCTCGTCTTTCCTCTTGATCCTCACTTTTCATCTCCTCACATTTCCTCTCCTTACCTTTTCCACGCCTCTCCTTATCTTTCCTCTTCTCGTATTACCTTTCCCCTCGTCTTCTTACCTTTCCTCTGCTCTCCTCACCTTTCCTCTCCACGTCTCACCTTTCCTCATGTCTTCTTACCTTTCCTCTTCTCTCCTCACCTCTCCTCTTCTCTTGTTACCTTTCCTCTCCTCTCCTCATCTTTCCTCTGCTCTCCTCTCGTCTCCCAAAACACCTCCCACTCCAACACCTTCCTCTCGTATCCTCCAGGTGCAAAAAAAAAAAGGGAGGAGGGGGAAGTGGCCTCGACCACCTAATACGCAAATGGACTCCCGTGACTCTGCTCTTTAGGTAAAATTACTTGGTTAACGACCCACACCAAGCAACCGGATCCTCGTATTTCTCTCTCCCTTTCTCTCTCTCTCTGTTGTGTGTGTGTGTGTGTGTGTGTGTGTGTGTGTGTGTGTGTGTGTGTGTGTTTCATTACTGGGTGGGATACATTTTGCAGGCTTTCCTCGTTAGAAGAGTTGTATCTTAGGTGGCAGTGTAGGCATCGTAACATTTTCTTCTTAGCGACTTATTTTTCTCTCTACACCTTAGCATTGTCATCTGTTATGTGTATTTGCTCCCAGGTTTACCTCAGTAACATGCAGTAGGATAAAGTAAAAGGTGCAGCATGCAAAATACATCGCTGAGGTAGATGTGTCATGATTTCTTCTATGCCACCTGATATCTGAGAAGTGTTGTAAGATAAGAGAACTTCTGTAATACAATTGCAGCTGTATATTTTTGAGGCCCTGTTCTTTAGATAAAATTGTTATGCCCATTATCATCATTGTCATCATTATTTATTATTATTATTATTTTTCATCATTATAATAATATTATTATTATTTATTATTATTATTATAATTAAGCTTCGCCACATTATGTCGAAGATTATTGTTAAGTGTTATTATATTTCTTTGCACTTTTTTTTCTTAGATCTTGATGATATTATACAGGAAGGTATCCTGGGATGACCCAGGTACTTTAGCCCAATATAAATGACGTTGACCTATTTTTGAAGGTCATTTACTCAATTATGGTGCAAAAATTGCATGTTTGTCATTGAAATATCTCAGAAACTAATTGAGATACAGCTGTCTGGTTGAAAATCCTATGATAAAAAAGGTTGCTGAAAATTTTAGCTGACTATTTTGCCATTTAACCAATGGGAAAGTACTGAATCCAAATCCACACAGTGTTTTCTTTGCAACACGTTTTAGAGAAAACCACCAAAGCTGTAAAGCTGTAACTTTTCAGAAATATAGCTGGGGTCCCTCTCATCATCAGAAAGGAATATGGTTACAGTTAAGCAAACAGTTAAACACTTATTGAGACAAATGTAAAATGTACCCATGCTTCATTTATTTCTTCCACACCTTTGTCTTTAGATCTTGTTGATATTACACAAGAAGCTACCTTGGGTTAATCTAAGTACATGTTCCAAATATGAATGGCCTTGATCTACAGACAGTCAATACTATAAACAGTTATGGCGACGCATCTTTATTGTGGCTACACAATAAGTAAATAGGTAACTAGTTATTATTATTATTATTATTATTATTATTAAGAACTACACATTCTGTGGAGTTCTTATTGATATTGATTTCTTTCCTCCGCGTCTTCATATATTCTATCTTCTTCTTCCCTCGTCATTCTTTGTCTTTCTTTCTTCTGTTTAGCACCTCTTCTTGCGTAATGACCTCATTAGCGCAGCTCTCTTTCTCACTTCCTATTTTTCCAACCTATATTTTTCCTTCCTTTTCTTTATTTTTTAACACTTGCTTCTTAATTTATACCTCCACTCTCCTCGTTTTCCCCTCCTCGTCTTCCCCTCAACCCCTCCCATCTCATTTTCCTTTCTCCTCCTCCTCCTCCTCCTCCTCCTCCTCTCCCCCGTCATCACCCCCAGCCCTTTCCCATCATCCCCCTTTCCCTCTCTTCCTTCTTCCCTTTCAACTCCTGCCCCTCCCGAGTACTCCTCCTTCTTCCCCATTTCTCCTTCCCTCCCCTTCCCTCATCTCCTCTCCCTTACACACACACACACACACACACACACACACACACACACACACACACACACACACACACACACACGCACACACACACACACACACGTCATAACATTTAGACGGCTCGGCGTGACACGAACTAATGAAGGTCTGGATTCTCTCTCTCTCTCTCTCTCTCTCTCTCTCACACACACACACACACACACACACACACACACACACACACACACACACACACACACCGATCAGTCATAACATCTAGACGGTTCGGCGAGACATGAACTAATGAAGGTCTGGATTCTCTCTCTCTCTCTCTCTCTCTCTGTCTCTCTCTCTCTCTCTCTCTCTCTCTCTCTCTCTCTCTCTCTCTCTCTCTCTCTCTCACACACACACACACACACACACACACACACACACACACACACACACACACACACACACACACACACACACACGACAGTAAAGACCTAAAGAATAACATCCAATCAGTCTTCTCCCTGTCGTGTACAAATTTCTTCACAAAAATCCTAAAGCAAATCAGATAACCCTACACGTGATGCAAACCAGCCAGGAGAACAGGCCGGACCTCGTAGTCGTTATTGGAGTGAGTAAGTATGTATTTATTGACCACAATATCCAAGTACACATACAAGATTTCAAGCAACAATAAACATTAACATGATAAACAACACATCAGGTATTAGCAAACAATTATGGTCCACAAAACAAGCGAAGTATTAAAGGGTTGATCAGTGCACCTGTATAGACAAGAGGCCATAGTCGTGTTGTTACTAAAGTGATAAAGAAAACTTCAGAATATAGGTAAGCATTGAGCGTGGCATTCAGTGCATATGGAAAAGTATTTGATTCAGTTGGATCAGATGCTGTTTTGAAAGCAGTTCGATTATAAGACGTGGAAGAAATTTGTGTTAAATTACTAGATAGTTATAAAGACTGTCCAGCCATCATAAATCCCCGTAAGGATAGCTAGCGCATAAGAAATAGGTGTTAAACCAGGAGAGAGAATTTCACGCAAGTTTTTTCACAGTATTCTTAGACGATACTTCTGTCTAGATTAGAATTAAAAGAGAAATTACGTCTGGGATTAACGATTTTACTATCAGTTATTTGCTAACGACTGTGTGTGTGTGTGTGTGTGTGTGTGTGTGTGTGTCAGGGAAACAACCACAAGAAGTGGTAGCCATTGAAAGAGAGAGGGCCTGAAGGCCGGCTTGAAAATGATTATGAGGCAGACGAAAATTGTGTTCAGCAGATATGGTCAGTTTATAAAAACAAGGGATGACCTATAATCTGTCGAGGAATGCATGCTATAAAATTAGTGAAAGCAGTTCGAGCAGAGCCAGTCATTACAGTGAAAACAAACGAAGAAAATGAATGGGATGGAGATCTTTTGGTAAACTAAGTAACTGTATTAAGTGTAAGCCATTGCCGTTATGTCAAAGGAGAGTATGCCTTATTTGTTGTTACTTATTAATCAGAAACGTGGAGTCTGACAAAATCCTTAGAACCCAAAACTTAGGAGTGTTCAGAAAGGGATGAAAAAGATTGTGTCTGGTGTTACATAGAGAGATAAGAGAGAAACCTTCCTGGACACGAAAACGAAGCAGTTAAGAGATATATCCATCCATCCATCCATCCATCCATTCACCCCTTTCTACCCCATCAGTAGTGAAGGGTCCTGGGGCTATTGTACTCGTTCCCGACATTTAGTGCAAGGGTAATTAACCTCATTCACACCTGAGTGGCATTAAGTGATCAATAATACCAACCATCCCTCAGATGTTAACCCTTGTAGGCCCCAGCCGCTTGGTGTGCCTTAACCCAATAGGCAACCATGCGTCGTTTGGTCCTGTTGTTACCGCCCAGCGTAGTAAGTAGTTTCTTGGGTTGCACCAAACCATTTGTCATGTCACTCAGTGTAGAGTCACCTGAAGGCAGCATGACGTCGAATGAGTGAATGGTGAACTCCCTGACCTACAACTAGTCAATATCCATAGAATACAATGTCTACTCACGGGCCGACCTGGAGCGAAAGAAAACGCGCCAGCTCCTGGGTGATGACGTCACTCTCTCGTCTCCCGCGTCCCAGCTCATACCTTACATTGTTATACTTTAAAATGTCTCGTTCTTTCATATCATATCTTAACATGTACTTGCCCATTATGTCTGAAATAATGCAAATAAAGAACTTACGAATCTCTAGCCATATCATGCTCTTATCATTTATAAGCTTGGAAACAGTATTTAAGCATATTGACCAGAAAATTGTCTCATGTCATACTTAAAGTTCATTGAATATGAATCTCTCTCTCTCTCTCTCTCTCTCTCTCTCTCTCTCTCTCTCTCTCTCTCTCTCTCTCTCAAGCAGTCAGAATTTTGTATCTTTTTATCAGTTATCAGTTTACTCATTTTGTTTACAGTTTTTCTCTGGATATTTTATGGATATTGCAACTAGTCACGGAAGTAAAAAAGTCTGTATGGGTGTAGACATGTGACGTCCTTCGCAGAGCACGTATCAGATGGACGACCCGAGATGGAGAGGAAGATGCTGGCAGAGAACAAGATACCATGATGTAACTGAGATACGCTAAGACAGTGGAACAAGATAACAGTTTATCCTGCAGGGGACCGACCAGGGTGATGATGATATATGATGATGATAGTGATGGTCTGAATGTATAGGTGAAAGAGAGAGGAAGGAGAAAATTGGTGGAGTGAGGGAGAGGCGAGGAAAGGAAGGAGAGTTGGAGGAAGGAGGGAAAAGAGTGAAGGATAGGAATGAAAAGAATATAGAGGGAGGTAGTGAGGGAAGAACTGGAGGGGGGAAAGGGGAGAGGACAGAGAGAGAAGGAGAGAAAATGATACAGGAAGAAGGGGAGGAGGGAGGAAGGAAAAAAAATAGAGTAAGGCCCTGTCCACACGAGCGGGCAATGCCTGACGGGCACTGCCCGCTGAGCGTATACCCTCGCTTCTTTAGCAGTGTTACCAGATCAAACAGTTTCTGGCAACCATTGGTCAATACCGGGCACACTTGTTTTGTTGTCCACACGGTAAGCAATTTTCTTCAGCAACAGGCAAGGGTGTTATAAATAGTTTGCCAGTGGTTTCCCACTGCTTATGACGTCACCTACGCTCGTGCCCCGCCAAGCCACCTTCTCTAAATGTGAGAATTGGAATGTGATTTGGTATCAATGTTTGCCCGTTCGGGCACTGCCCGCTCGTGTGGACGGGCCTTAACAGAGATGCGAGAGAGAAGTGGTTCAGAGAAAGAGAGAGAGGACAGTAAGAACGAAGGAGGGAAGATTAAAGGAGAATGAAGAAAGAGAAAAGGGAAAAGGATGATGAGTGAGAGAGAGGAGGGAGGAAAAGTGGAGATATGAAGGAAAAAAGTGGAGAGCGGGGGAGGAAAAGGGCATGAGACTTGTGGATGCAGGAGGAAGGAAAAGGAAGACTGATGTATTGCAAGAAATTGTGAAGGAAGAATGAAAGGAGAAAGAGAGAGGGAACAGAGGGAGAGAAAAGAAGCAAGGATAACTGCAGGAAAGTCTGAGTGAAAGAGAAAGAAAAAGCGAAGGGAAGGAGGTGGGAGGAGGAGGAGTATCTGTTGAGCCAGATCTTTCTCGTTCTCGGTCTTCCTCTCCTTCGTGTCAGATGCTGGTCGTGGAAGGCTGGCCAGAATCAGAGTTGACAGCCCCACATTTCACGAGAGAGAGAGAGAGAGAGAGAGAATTAAGCGGTTTAGGTTGAAGTGGAGAAGGAGGTGGAGGAAAGATAAGATGATGAGATACCTTTTCTTCTCCACTTCAGTTTGTCCTTGGAGGAGATGAGGTAGAGGAGAGGAGAAGAGGAGATGGAGGAAGGGAGAGGAGGAGAGGAAAGATGGAGGACAGAAAAGGCGAGAAGAGATGGAGAGATGAGAAAGTGAGAGGAAGAAGACGGAGGAAAAGGAAATGAGAGATTCAGGGAAGGGAGAGGAGAGGAGTGGAGAGAGGGTGGGAAAGAAAGGAGAGGAAAGAAGGAGGAGAGAGAAGGTGGGAAGGGGGAAAAGGAGAGGAGAAAATAAGGAAAGGTAGAGATGGGGGAGAGGAGAGGACGAGAAGAGAGAAGGAAGGATGAGAGGAGAGATGGAAGGAACGAGGAGAAATGGAGGAGAGAGAGTTGGAAAGGAGAGATGGAGAGCTGATGGGAAGGATGAGGAGGGAAGGAAAAGGTGGAGAAAATGGAAGGATTGATGGGAGAGAAAGACAGACAGGAGACGTAGATGGGAGAAATGGAGAGGAAGGAAGAGGGAATGGATAGAGCATGGAGAGAAGGAGGAAACAAGGGAACAATGGATGAGAAGAAGGGAGGGAAGGGATGGAGACAAAGGAGAAAGGGAGAGGGAAGAGGAGGAGAAGTTGGAGGAAATGGAGACTAGGAGAGGGGAGAAGGAAGGAAAGCAAGGGCAAGACAGGAAAAGAGAGGTTAGAAAATAATCAGAGAGAGAGAGAGAGAGAGAGAGAGTGACGAGACGAGACAGAGACGTGACGTGACGTGACGTGGAAATCTGAGTGGAGATTAAGTTGATAAGGACACTGCCTTGGTTGAAGCTGACGAACTGAGATCCTTTGAGGTACTGTCGAGTGGAAAGGCGTCCTCCACCTTGAGGATATGAAGTGGAAGGTGGAGGGTGAAGTGAATGATGGGAAGTGGAGGAAGATGGATGGCAAGATTGGGGAGAGAATGAAATATGAGGAATGAAGGCCTTAAAGAAAGTATGATGATGATATTTATGATGATGATTATGATGATGATGGTGGTGGTGGTGGTGGTGGGATAAAAATTAGTCACAAAGGTAGATGGGGCAGGAAAGAAGGTGGATATGGAAATATGTGTGTTATTGGTGTATATGTGGATGAATCTCTCTCTCTCTCTCTCTCTCTCTCTCTCTCTCTCCCTAAAATTCCTTAAAAACCTTAAATCGTGAAATATATTTCACCTTAGACATAAAGTCCATTTTGATGTCTCTCGGCTTCTCGGATTTGCGTGGATGTGTGTAATTCACCGGGTCGGTCAGGATCACTTGATGGTCGTGATGGTCAGCTTTTACCCTCCCGGAAGGGAAGGCTGAGAACTCATATAGTCCGATCTAAGAAGACAAGGCTGTGACCTTCACACACGCACACACCCGTCCCGCCTCAGAGGGGACAGTAACCACCCACTTCGTCAGTGAAACTTTTCGCAACCCTGAGCGAGGCGCGAACTCCCGCGCATAAGTCCATCAGTTGGCAAGCGGGAACGTTACCACTGCACCAGCGAGCGGTGTGTGTGTGTGTGTGTGTGTGTGTGTGTGTGTGTGTCTGTTGTGTGTGTGTGCGTGCGCGTGCGCGCACGCGCGCTGCTCCTTAACACCACGTCTCGTTTCGTCTCCCCAACCCTTCCCTTTTCCTTGACCAAAGTCAACTAATTACGGTCAGATCTTTTGTGTGCAGAGGCTGTGGGTTCGGCAGGTGCACAGGATGAGAGGCTGTTGACTTGTACTCTGTTGTGGTGGTGAGGATGTTGTTGTAGTACCAGGATTGGTTGTGTATCTGCACTTGAACATGTTGTTGCTGTTTTTGTTGTTGGTGGTGAGGATTTTATGGTGGTGAGTTAGTTGTATCTCTGCCCTTGTTGTTGTGTGTTAATGGTGGTGGTGGTGGTAAGGATTTTGTTGTGGTAGGTTATTTGTATCTCTGCCCTTGTTGTTGTTGTTGTTGGTGGGAATGTTTGTGTAGGTGGTGGTGGTTGTGGTAAAGATTTTTTTGCAGGTAGGTTATTTGTATCTCTGCCCTTGTTGTTGTTGTTGTTGTTGGTAGGGATGGTGGTGCTGGTGATGGTGGTTTGACGCTCTCCAGGCTCATCATTAGAACTCTGTCAATTTTTTTAAATATAATTAATGCTGTTACTTTTATAGTCAGGACAGCTCTAGTCGTCTACCCCCATCTGCTGTACAGTCGAATAATGTAATGCAGGTTATATTTAGTTATAGGAGCCAGGAGTGATGAGGTGGGTGTTTCTTCTCGCGAGGTTGTTGGTACGGGTGACGCAGGGTGACTGTGTAAACAGTTTGTGTTTGCAGCAATTTACTTTGGCTCTGTTAACAATCACATTCCTGTGACGCATTCACCCTAGAGAAATCGTCTAAAGTTAGCTGCTCTCTCTCATCACACACACACTACACACACACACACACAGAGCCATCCTCTTTCAGCCACCTTCCGTGCTTCTCAATCTGTCTCTTACATCTTTATATTTTCACCTATCCTTCTTTCTTCCCCTCTACTTTCCTTCGCCACCTTTCTTCCTCTCTCTTTCTCTCTCCCTCCCTTCCCACTTCCCCTCAATCACTTCCTCCTCTCTTTTTTCATCATTCCCTCCCTCTCTCCTTTCCTTGTTCCTTACTCCTTTTCTTTTTCCCTTTCTCCCTCACTCTTCCTCCCCCTCACTCCCCTTTTTTCCATCCAAACTCTATCCCCTTCTCTCCTTCCCTTACAATTACGCTTCTTCCCTATCCCTCCCTTTCGCTCCTTCTGTTTCCCTGCTTTTCCTTCTCTCTTTCCCTCCCCCCCCGTCTCTCTCTCTCTCTCTCTCTCCAGGATATTGTGTTTGGGAACGGTCATATCATCTCGAGTTTTTCTTTACCAGAATTCCCGGGTGGGTAAAAGGAGACAGAAGGTAGCTCATAAGGCTGGTCTGCGAGCAGGCGAGCGAGAGAGAGAGAGAAGAGAAGGATATACTGACTCCTCTCTCACCAGTACTATGGCTTTGTTGTCATTCTCTGCCTCCGGTAAGCTGGCCAGGATAATTGTAATGAGTAGAGGAATTTGGGGGAGGGATGTTGGAGTGGAGGAGGAGGGGGAGGAGGAGGTGGTCGTGGAGGTGTTGGCGGCGGCGGCGAAAGCGACGGTGGTGGTGGTGGTGAGGTGGTGGAGAATGAGAAGAAGAAGAAGAGTAGGAGAAGTAGAAAAAATAATAATGATGATGATGTAGGCATTTAATAATAGAGTATATCAAGGTCATGAAGGGGGACGCCTTCTACCACCATACCATACTACTACCCGCATCTGTAGAATTTGTGGTCGGTCTGCATTTCTTTTCTAAGGACGAACAGGCTGGACTAAGAAGACATTATTTTAATTTCTATTGACTGGCCTGGTATTCTTAGGCGTATCAAGCCCCCAAAATCTGACTCTAATTTCTAGAGCGATGATGATGATGATGTGATGGTGATAGTGATGATGATGATGATGATGGTTTTGATAATGGTGATGATGATAATGATGGTAGCTGATGATGATGAGGAGGAAGATGATATGATGATGATAATGATGGTAGCTGATGATGATCAGGAGGAAGATGATGATGACGGTAATAGAACATCCCTGATCCAGTATGGCTGTTACCTACGCTAAGTAAGATGGGGAGAAGGCTAATTACCTCTAACAGTTAACAGGTGTTCCATACATAACTGTCACGGGAGTTTTTAAAAAATATCACTGGAGTTTTTTTAAATAAATGCTAAATATTATTTAATTGATATTGAAGAGCAGGGACAATGATTGTCTTGCTAAATCAAGCAACGATTCTCTAAAGATGAGAATTTATAAACTTTCTCGACAGTACACAGCAGAGACTAATCACTCCAATTGCTGTTCATTGATACTGTAGCCTCTGGAGAAAGTTACTTCACCCCTGATAATAAATAACTAATACTAACATCAGGTTCTTGCTGATGCTTAACTCCTCTAGAAGGCACAACGGATTTTTAAGTTTAATACAAGACTGGTTTAAGTACCAATTATGGCAAATGCAAACGTTTATGCAAGCTAGGAGCTATAATACTAAATAAGCTTAATTATGGAGAAATGAAACAAGAGTTTACATTACATTAAGCTCAAGAAAAAGAACTGTTAAATTTATTGATTACAAAAATAAATTTAGCAATTACAAGTCAAAATCAAGTGTGAGATGGCACTCACTCACTCACTCACGAGCTAAACTCTTACGCCTGGGAAAAACACCTTAATTAAACTCTTAAGACTAGGGAAATACAAAAAGGGAATACTGGTCAATGAATACGATGTATCACCAACTAAGATGGGAGTCTGGAGACTGTACTAGTGTGATCTGGGTGCTGCTGACCTCTCTCTCTCTCACTTCTAGAGCACAGAACCCCCTCTCCGTCACCGCAAACGCTCGACTCAGTAAGTCGTGGGAAAAAGGGAGAGCAGTAGGCCGCATTTTTCTAACTTGATTGAGTGAGTGAAACGCTTAGCCAAAACAAGTAAAGCTCCTTGGAGGCATAATGTCTCACGCAAAGACGATCATGTATGACAATGAAAAATTGATTTGACAAAGCTTCCATCCGAATGAGCGGTTAACTGAACGATAAACAGTGAATTTTCCACTAATAGTTCGTGGCTTCTCACAAAAGGGAAATGTCGCGAATTTGATTCATGACATTACGCCCCTACAAAAATTAAATTTTTTCCTTATGGGAAAAAATTTGTGGAATATATATATATGTAGCTGCACATCCTAAAGTCAGTCACACAAGATTCACACTGTGGTGGCTGTGTGCTATCCTGCTACAGGAGAAAGTCATAGTCGCCAGTGAGCGAAAAAAAACTCGTATTTACGTTAATAGAAGCAAGCTTGAGGGAAAAACTCCATGACAACGGTGAAAATCCTGTACTCAGGTCAAACTGAGCGAAAAGTTGCTACATTTACACTGACAATAAACTAATTGTTGTGTAGTGTGATGTATGTAATACATGGTGTAGGTGTGACAGTTGTAGTGTAACTGTACCTACGTGTAAAATGACACAGTAAATAATAATATGGAGACAACGAAGGCAGAGGAGAAGAGGCTGCAGCATCGGCGACAGGCTGATCTTCTGGCCAGCACAGCAAAACTACTACACCATTTGCTGTACCTGCAAAACCAATTAAGGTGGAGCATCAAAAGTGTCAATGAGACAAGAATTCTTATTACGTTACAATTACTCTCTCTACCCAGCAATCAGTACATGCTACGAAAAGTACGCTCTAGCTGAAAAATACAAGTGACAGCCTAAAGCGGTACATTCGAAGGTCCGCCATTAATTATAGCACACGATTATGGTCGGCAAGTTGAGAATCCT
>NC_136954.1:33961616-33964116 GCF_032717465.1 Coenobita brevimanus
AATTTTTATATGTGTAAACTTAAAATATATTAATAATATTATTATATATTAATAATATAAATTCAATATATATATATAACGTGGGATAATTACTTTAAGTGAGAATACTAAGAGTCACTACTGTCTGTCCAGGTTCAAAACGTTAGGTAAAATTACAAGTTGAGTTTAATGTTCAAAACATTCTTGATAATGTAATTTAGGGTTAAATATATGGTTAATCACTCTTTAGCAAATAAATTTATCTAAGTCAGCCCTGTATGAGATACCAGATAATATCAGTGAATGCCAGATTTAGAGATACAAACTATCAAATCTACATACTTACATGAATTACAAAAACTTTGCACAAATTAAACTTATGCTATACAGTACAGAAAAATGCAATAACAGTTATACTCAAATTACACACAGCTTAGATGTTTGGAGATTTCTTGAGCACTCACTAATAATAAATTAGGGAGGACATGTTGAATGAAAATGATCTAAGTGGCTGATCAAGACTGAGCTCATTATATAAAGCAGGTTGACAGCAGTTTGCCTGCTCCGCTCTGAAAGAACTACTCTATAAGAAGGAGGACTGAGGCACAGCTCGTGATCAAACATGCAGGACTGTGCTTACACAGGATGATGAAATCATAGGCTATGTCAAAGAAAAGAAATTTACAGGAAATTTCTTATTACAAACAATCTGTGCATTACAGAACATGCAAAGCTTTCAGTGTTACAAAACATGAGATCTTAGCACGTTCAGTCATAGGTACTTGCCAGTATCCTTTAACAAATCAAACTTACTTATGTACCTAGCCTTTCCGATCTTGTCTATGCAATCTTCCACATGAGGGAGAGGGTAAATGTCTGTTTTGTTATCTGATTAACACGTCTGTAGTCGATGCAAAGCCTCTGTGACCCACCTGGCTTAGGGACTAGAGTGACAGGAGAACTCCACTCGCTCTGACAGGCTCAATCATCTTGTGGTCCAACAGGTAGCCAAGCTCCTTCTGATGAGAGGAACTTTCACTGGGTTCACACGGTAAGGAGGCAGTTTAATTGGCTTTGCGTCTAACATCGACATCATGCATCAACACAGTGGTTCTTCCTGGAGTATCATGAACACTTGTGTACTCCTGCAGTAATGCGAAAACTCCTGCCTTTCTGGGAGGTAGATGAGAAAGCTTAGTCTGGAGATCATTCATGATATCAGGATTCTTCCCAAACTATCACTCAGGCTCATACTGCATAGCTTCACTTGCAGACTCGGGTGGAACAGCTACAGTGCAGACTGGATTATTTTCGTCCACTGTGATATAACTTTAGCATGTTGATGTGACATAGTTGCTTGCTCTTTCTACGATCTGGTGTGGCGATGACATAGTTGACATCACTGAGTTTCTCCACGAAATAAGGGCCACTAAACTTGGCTTGAAGAGGTTGCCCATGAACTGGTAGCAGAATCAAAACCTGATCTCCTGGCTGAAAGTGGCGTAACCTGGACTTCTTATCATACCAAGTCTTCATCTTCTCCTGAGCAGCTCCTAAACTTCTCTCGCCAGCTGTAAAGCAGTGGACAGCCGTTCTTTGAACTTCATCACATACTCCAGCAGGTTGACGTCATCTTCCTCCGACAGCCAGCATTCCTTGAGTAACTTAAGGGTCCTCTTACTTCATGGCCAAACAGTAGTTCAAAAGGTGAAGCCCAGTGATTCATTTGGAGATTCTCTTGCAGCAAACACAACGAATGGAAGACCTTTATCCCAGTCTTCTGATGTTCCAAACAGTATTTCTTGAGCATCGATTTGAGTGTTTGATGATATCTCTCCAACGCTCCTTGGGTCTGGGGATGGTAAGCTGAAGACGTGATCTGGTGATGCCCAACTCTTTCACTGCTTGAAAACGTGACATGAAATTACTTCCCGGTCTGACTGTACCTCCTTGGGCAGACCAAACTTTGTGAAGAACCCTAGCATTTCCTTAACCACGTTCTTTGCTGAGATATTTCTAAGTGGAATGGCTTCAGGATAACGAGTAGCCATATCAATCGGGGTCAACACATAAGAAAATCCTGAAGAAGTCTTAGGAAGAGGGCCCACAATATCCACCAACACACGGGTGAAAGGCGCCTCAAAAGGAGGAATGGGAACTAGAGGTGCAACCTTTTCGGTCTGATTACACTTCCCCACAACTTGACAGGTGTGACAAGACTTACAATACCAGGAAGCATCGGCTGATGCTGTTGGGGGTCTCCACTTCCTCATAAGTACTCCTGACTTTACATAATAACAAGTAGAAGCACCGGCTGACTCTTCTTCACTGTAAGCAGAGTTAGCTAGACCTTTCAACTCAGGGTCAGCAACCTGCAACTCAACCAACTCTTGACGAGACAAATTATCAACACTACGGGTACTGCCTTATCTGGTGAGTGGTCCAAATTAGCAAGAAAAGTGTCAGCTAGGATAACATCATCATCATCATTATCCTCTAAATCACCAGTAACTTTAGAAGC
>NC_136954.1:33969116-34124116 GCF_032717465.1 Coenobita brevimanus
CAACAAGTTGAACTTGCTAGATTCAGGCAGACCATGAGTATCGCATGAAACAAGGTGGAACTGATCATCTAGCTCTGATGATTTTGATGTGGCTAAAAATGTTAAACTTGTCCCTCCTCTTTTAATGAATCTGATTTAACAAAGTATTTTCAGTTGTTTGAGAGGGTGGGGCAGCTACAGGTTTTAATTGGCCT
The DNA here is from genome assembly GCF_032717465.1 of Coenobita brevimanus. NCBI lineage: Eukaryota > Metazoa > Arthropoda > Malacostraca > Decapoda > Coenobitidae > Coenobita > Coenobita brevimanus. Next base: position 33,969,311 of record NC_136954.1, read on the forward strand.
AAGGGCTATTGGCCAGTACTCCTTCAAACTGTTCTCTACCGGTAAAAGCTCAAGTAACTTATGCATCTTTGCCTCAGGATCAGTCTGATAATTATGATGTAGTTAAGAGCTTGGATTCTTAAGGCCTATGAGCTTGTTCCTGAAGCCTATAGAGTAAAATTCTAGGACAACTTACAAGCAAGATAAGCAATCCATGTTGAGTATGCAAAAATCAAAGAAGATTTGTTATGGAGCAGTGGTTAAATTCTAAGAATGGATTCTGATTTTGACAAATTTAAGCAGATGATTTTGCTGGAGTGACTTCAAAAGGTGTATTAGTAAAGATGTTTCCTATATCTTGAGTATGAGAAAAAGAATAGATAATTTGTCTGATGCTGCAGTTTTAGCTGATGAGTATGTTCTCACTCACAAGAGATATTCTAGAGAAAAAGGGAAAGCTGGAGAGTAAGTACGTTGCCTCTACTCAGAGTACAGGTAACAGGAAAGAGAATACAAGATGATGTTTCTCAGGAAGTAAATACCAGCTTCACCTCTAGATTTCAGAAAAGTAAATGTACTTATTGTAGTAAGCTTGGTCATCACTACGGAGAGATGTTTCAGGAGACAGCGTGATGTGAACAAAAAGGAGTCTTTAAATATTCAGTCAATTGGTCTAGTGTCCACCTTGAGAGTTCCCAGAATTCTTTTAACTGAGTTAACTGAACCTGCTTTGAGGGGTAACTCTAAATCTCTCATGATGGAGCTCCTTCTTTGAGCAGTAACGTGGGTGTGACACTCTCAAGAGTTCAAGTGGGTGTGCTAATTTCCTGTCTGATGGTTTTGTCAGTCCTCTGGACAGTACATGACAGGAAATCAGTTAAAATATATCGTGATACAGGTGCTTGCCAATCCCTTATGCTGACCAGTGTTCTAGGCTCTAATGTTAATTCCTCTGATGAAATCTGTAATCCTACAAGGTGAAGGGAATAATTACTTCTCTGTTCCCTCTGTGCAGAGTGAATCTTAGAGTCTGGTTTTGTTAGCATGGTTCTGTTATGGTTGGGTTGGTTGAGACACTCCCAATGTCAGGTGTAACTTTCTTACTTGGAAAATGATATTGGTGGAAGTCAAGTGTGTCCAGCTCCTCAAAGTTGTTCAGTGAGCCAGTGGCTGCAGTCCCAGGATTGTGGATGTCCCTGATGTGTTCCCTGCAGATGTGCTGTCACTAGGGCTAAGTCTAAAGTTACTGGTGATTTAGAGGATAATGATGATGATGATGTTATCCTAGCTGACACTTTTCTTAAGCTAATTTGGACCACTCCACCAGATGAGGCAGTACCCCGTAGTGTTGATAATTTGTCTCTGTCAAGAGTTGGTTGAGTTGCAGGTTGCTGACCCTGAGTTGAAAGGTCTAGCTAACTCTGCTTACAGTGAAGAAGAGTCAGCCGGTGCTTCTACTTTGTTATTATGTAAAGTCAGGAGTACTTATGTGAGGAAGTGGAGACCCCTCAACAGCATCAGCCGACTGTGAATGGGAGGCGCTGTACATCAAGTTAAGTCATCCCTCGTGTTTGTAGGCAGGATATCATTAGAGTGGCCTCATGATTCCAGTTTACAGGCAGGCAGGACACCTTGGAGTGAGAGGAAGACTGTGGCACGCATTTTGAAACACTTCCTACTGGCCAGGTATCTTCAGGGATGTTTCCTGGTATTGTAAGTCTTGTCACACCTGTCAAGTTGTGGGAAAGTGTAATCAGACTGAAAAGGTTGCACCTCTAGTTCCCATTCCTCCTTTTGAGGCGCCTTTCACCCGTGTGTTGGTGGATATTGTGGGCCCCTCTTCCTAAGACTTCTTCAGGATTTTCTTATGTGTTGACCCTGATTGATATGGCTGCTCGTTATCCTGAAGCCATTCCACTTAGAAAATGTCTCAGCGGGGAACGTGGTTAAGGAAATGCTGGGGTTCTTCACAAAGTTTGGTCTGCCCAAGGAGGTACAGTCAGACCGGGGAAGTAATTTCATGTCAAATGTTTTCAAGCAGTCTCTGGAAAGAGTTGGGCATCTCCCAGATCACGTCTTCAGCTTACCATCCCCTGAGACCTGGAAGGAGCGCTTGGAGAGATATCATCAAACACTCAAATCGATGCTCAAGAAATACTGTTTGGAACACCAGAAAGACTGGGACAAAGGTCTTCCATTTGTTGTATTTGCCATGGGCAAGAGAATCTCCAAATGAATCACTGGGCTTCTCACCTTTGAACTACTGTTTGGCCATGAAGTAAAGAGGACCCCCTTAAGTTACTCAAGGAATGCTGGCTGTCGGAGGAAGATGACGTCAACCTGCTGGAGTATGTGATGAAGTTCAAAGAACGGCTGTCCACTGCTTTACAGCTAAGGTAGAGAGAATTTAGGAGCTTTGCCTCAGGAGAAGATGTAGAAGACTTGGTAGCTGATAAGAAGTCCAGGTTACGCCACTTTCAGCCAGGAGATCAGGTTTTGATTCTGCTACCAGTTCATGGGCAACCTCTTCAAGCCAAGTTTAGTGGTCCTTATTTCCTGTGGAGAAGAAACTCAGTGATGTCAGCTATGTCATCGCCACACCAGATCGTAGAAAGAGCAAGCAACTATGTCACATCAACATGCTAAAGTTATATCACAGGCGGGACGAAAATAATCCAGTCTGCACTGTAGCTGTTCCACCCGAGTCTGCAAGTGAAGCTCTCCCATGCAGTATGAGCCTGAGTGATAGTTTGGGGAAGAATCCTGATATCATGAATGATCTCCAGACTAAGCTTTCTCATCTACCACCCAAGGAAAGGCAGGAAAGTTTTCGGCATTACTGCAGGAGTACCCGCAAGTGTTCCGTGACAGCTCCAGGAAGAACCACCGTGTTGATGCATGATGCTCGATGTTGGAGACGCAAAGCCAATTAAATTGCCTCCTTACCGTGTGAACCCAGTGAAAGTTCCTCTCATCCAGAAGGAGCTTGGCTACCTGTTGGACCACAAGATGATTGAGCCCTGTCAGAGCGAGTGGAGTTCTCCTGTCACTCTAGTCCCTAAGCCAGGTGGGTCACAGCGGCTTTGCATCGACTACAGACGTGTTAATCAGATAACTAAAACAGACACTTACCCCTCTCCCTCATGTGGAAGATTGCACAGGACAAGATCGGAAAGGCTAGGTACATAAGTAAGTTTGATTTGTTAAAGGGATACTGGCAAGTACCTATGACTGAATGTAAAGCTAGGGAGATCTCATGTTCTGTAACATTAGGAAAGACATTTTTTTGCATGTTCTGTAATGCCATGTGGTACAGATTGCATTAGGAAATAATAAGAAATTTCCTTTGTACCCTCTTTTTTTCTTTGTGGGGAGTTTGTTTGTGGGATACCCTATGATGTATTCATCCTTTGTGTAATTTTAACGCACCTAGTTGCTGCATGTTTTCCAGATCACGAGCGTGTTCTGCCTCAGTCCCCCTTCTACCGTTATAGTAGAGTAATGTTCAAGCTCTCGTATGCTTGGGTACGGGATTGCGGGATTGCAGCTCTTCGTCCCCATGGCTTCATTTATGCCGTTGCTGCCGTCCCACATAAGGTTGTATCAGGCTCTGCTGGCCCCTATAGTATAATGAGCTCAATCTCTGCATCATTGCCACTTAGATCTGCTCCTCATTTTGTTCTACATCTCTGTCCTCCCCTGTACAGATATTATTATTGTGAGTGCTCAAGAAATTCCAACCATCTAGCAGCTGTGTGTAATTTGAGTATAACTGTTGTTGCATTTTGTTCTTTGTACTGTATAGCATAAGTTTAATTTCTAGGCCTAGTGAAATTGTAATTTATGTAGGGTTCTTTGTCAGTCATTTTTGATGATAGTTTGTATCTGTAATAATTTATCTGGCATTCACTGAGTATTATCTGGTATCTCATTTTATCAGGGCTGACTTAGATAAATTTACTCTTGCTAACTTCGTGTTAATAGAGGCTATTGCAGTTAACCATATATTTAACCTGTTTATTTGCCATTACATTATCCTTATGAGTTCTGAATGTTTTGTTGTTAATTCAAGCATTAAACTTTAACTTGTAATTTTACCTAACTCTTTTGTTTTGAACCTGGAACTTTACGGGACAGTAGTGATTTTTAGCATTCTCACTGAAAGTGTACGTTATCTTTCTCTGTTCCGTAACAATATATATATAATATATATATATACATATATATATATATATATATATATATATATATATATATATATATATATATATATAATATATATATATACATATATATAATATATATATATATATATATATATATATATATATATATATATATATATATATACTGTATGTTGTTACATAGCCTATGATTTCATCATCCTTTGTGTAATTCTAACGTACAGCATGCTGCATGTTTGATCACGAGCGTGTTCTACCTCAGTCCACCTTTCTACCGTTATAGTAGAGTAAGTCGTTCTTTCTGTTGTTCAGAGCAGGATTGTCAACTCTTTGTCCCCATGGCTTCATTTGCGCGTCCTTCTTACAAGTTGTATCAAGCTCTGCCGGCCCCTATATAATGAGCTCAGTCTCTGCAGTATTGCCACTTAGATCTACTCCTCATTTTGTTCACATCTCTGTCCTCCCCTGTATAGTTGTTATTACTGTGAGTGCTCACGAAGTCTCCACCCATCTAGCAGCTGTGTAATTTGAGTATAAGTGTTATTGCATTTTGTTCTTGTACTGTATAGCATAAGTTGATTTGTAGGCCTAGTGAGGTTTTTTTGTATTCATGTAAGGTTCTTTTTGTCAGTCATTTTTGATAATATTTTGTATCTGTAATAATATATCTGGCATTCACTGAGTATTATCTGGTATCTCATTTTAACAGGGCTGACTTAGATAAATTTACTCATGCTAATTTCGTGTTAATAGAGGCTATTGCAGTTAACCATATATCTAACCTGTTTTTTGCCATTACATTATCCTTATGAGTCCTGAATGTTTTGTTGTTAGTTTGAGCATTAAACTTTAACTTATAATTTTACCTAACTCTTTCATTTTGAACCTGGACCTTTACGGGACAGTAGTGATTTTTAGTATTCTCACTTAAAGTGTACATTATCTCTCTCTGTTCCGTAACATAAATTTGGCGACCTCTCATCAGGATATTCAGGATATTATCATAAGAATATTGCTTGATATTTTGTGACTGTGATTTATTCATGATGTCTACTATTACTACACTTGATGAAGCCAAAGATTTTTTGTCAAATGTGGAAACAGTGTGTGATGTAGAAAACAGAACAAAGAATGAACTTAAGCTTGTTGCTCAACAATTGGGAATTGCTGTTCGCTGTCATCATTCTAAAGATCAAATTGTTGACATGATTAATGAAAGCTTGTTTAATGTAACTCCTCCAAATGAGCAAACGCAGATTGAATTAGCTAAGTTACAGCTAGCCCTGCAGGAGGCTCGTGCTAAGGAGGCGGAGTCTCGTGCTAAGGAGGCTGAGGCACAAATTGAACTTGCCAGGATTCAGGCAGACCATGAGTATCGGATGAAACAAGGTGGAACTGGATCATCTAGTTCTGATGATTTTGATGTGGCTAAAAATGTTAAACTTGTCCCTCCTTTTAATGAATCTGATTTAACAAAGTATTTTCAGTTGTTTGAGAGGGTAGCTACAGGTTTTAATTGGCCCAAAAAGTATTGGCCAGTACTCCTTCAAACTGTTCTCGCAGGTAAAGCTCAAGTAACTTATGCATCTTTGCCTCAGGATCAATCTGATAATTATGATGTAGTTAAGAGCTTGATTCTTAAGGCCTATGAGCTTCTTCCTGAAGCCTATAGAGTAAAATTTAGGACAACTTACAAGCAAGATAAGCAATCCCATGTTGAGTATGCAAAAATCAAAGAAGATCTGTTAGAGCAGTGGTTAAATTCTAAGAATGTGGATTCTGATTTTGGTAAATTTAAGCAGATGATTTTGCTGGAGGACTTCAAAAGGTGCATTAGTAAAGATGTAAGCCTATATCTTGATGAGAAAAGAATAGATAATTTGTCTGATGCTGCAGTTTTAGCTGATGAATATGTTCTCACTCACAAGAGATATTCTAAAGAAAAAGGGAAAGCTGAGAGTAAGTACGTTGCCTCTACTCAGAGTACAGGTAACAGGAAAGAGAATAAAGATGATGTTTCTCAGGAAGTAAATACCAGCTCCACCTCTAGATTTCAGAAAAGTAAATGTACTTATTGTAGTAAGCTTGGTCATACTACGGAGAAATGTTTCAGGAGACAGCGTGATGTGAACAAAAAGGAGTCTTTAAATATTCAGTCAATTGGTCTAGTGTCCACCCTTGAGAGTTCCCAGAATTCTTTAACTGAGTTAACTGAACCTGCTTTGAGGGGTAACTTAAATTCTCATGATGGAGCTCCTCTTTTGAGCAGTAACGTGGGTGACACTCTCAAGAGTTCATGTGCTAATTTCCTGTCTGATGGTTTTGTCAGTCCTCTTGACAATAATGACAGGAAATCAGTTAAAATATATCGTGATACAGGTGCTTGCCAATCCCTTATGCTGACCAGTGTTCTAGGCTCTAATGTTAATTCCTCTGATGAAACTGTAATCTTTCAAGGTGAAGGGAATAATTACTTCTCTGTCCCTCTGTGCAGAGTGAATTTAGAGTCTGGTTTTGTTAATGGTTCCGTTATGGTTGGGTTGGTTGAGACACTCCCAATGTCAGGTGTAACTTTCTTACTTGGAAATGATATTGGTGGAAGTCAAGTGTGTCCAGCTCCTCAGTTGTCTAGTGAGCCAGTGGCTGCGACCCAGGATTGTGATGTCCCTGATGTGTTCCCTGCATGTGCTGTCACTAGGGCTAAGTCTAAAGTTACTGGTGATTTAGAGGATAATGATGATAATGATGTTATCCTAGCTGACACTTTTCTTGCTAATTTGGACCACTCACCAGATGAGGCAGTACCCCGTAGTGTTGATAATTTGTCTCGTCAAGAGTTGGTTGAGTTGCAGGTTGCTGACCCTGAGCTGAAAGGTCTAGCTAACTCTGCTTGCAGTGAGGAAGAGTCAGCTGGTGCTTCTACTTGTTATTATGTAAAGTCAGGAGTACTTATGAGGAAGTGGAGACCCCCAACAGTATCAGCCGACTGTGAATGGGAGGTTGTACATCAAGTTGTCATCCCTCATGTTTGTAGGCAGGATATCATTAGAGTGGCTCATGATTCCAGTTTGGCAGGACACCTTGGAGTGAGGAAGACTGTGGCACGCATTATGAAACACTTCTACTGGCCAGGTATCTTCAGGGATGTTTCCTGGTATTGTAAGTCTTGTCACACCTGTCAAGTTGTGGGGAAGTGTAATCAGACCGAAAAGGTTGCACCTCTAGTTCCCATTCCTCCCTTTGAGGCGCCTTTCACCCTTGTGTTGGTGGATATTGTGGGCCCTCTTCCTAAGACTTCTTCAGGATTTTCTTATGTGTTGACCCTGATTGATATGGCTACTCGTTATCCTGAAGCCATTCCACTTAGAAATATCTCAGCAAAGAACGTGGTTAACCCCTACACCGCGGGCTTGTTTACCAATTACTTGCGTGTCCCGCGGGGTTATTTGGGCTCCGAGAGACTCTCAAAAAATATTTGCTAAAAATCAGTTATTAGTCCTAGAATAATAAAATTATATATGCTTATAGCACATACCTTCAGCTTTCTCCTGGAATGATTGTTGAGCCTTCGTCAGTTTCCGTAGGACTTGTGGAGACCTCTGAAGTAGGGTAACTAAGTCTCCACTTTACACTTCCCGACAACCCGTTATATGATTACCACAGCCAGATACAAACACTATAAACACTATTCTACCATTTTCAAGTAGTTTGGGATCCATACTAAAAAAAAAACAGTGTGAAAGCAATGGAAATTACGAGCGCGTCTGATCGCCGCACTTGCGCTAGTTCGCTCTAGGCACTCTGTCATTTATTATTCATAAAACCCCTCACACTTTATATTTCTATTACTATATCACACTTATATATATCTGGAGTCTTTCTCCATAAGTTTCATTCAGTCGTATTATTTTATTGTCACTGAAGTCATTCTATTTTTCAGTCAGTAAAATACGTAGAGAGCCACGGATTCACTCTCACTGTTATAACATAAATTATTTGTACTCATATTCTTATATTACTAATTACTTACATTACTATTTACATTTTCTATTCTATTTTCAATATTTACCCTTCTATTTTACTTACAATATGTTATTCACTGTCACTTTCAGTAAGATGAAACTATAGTACACTGTTCAATCATATGAACTGAACATCCATTGCTTTCACCTGCTATTTACACATTATTTACACATTATTTCCAAATAATTCTGCTTCCACACTTGCACTGTTAGAACTGCTTCTGGCTGTGATAATCGAAGAAGCAGGTTACACAGAGGGGAACCTGGCATTCAGCGCACTGCCAAGAGGTGCGTTTATGCTCAGGTGTGCGGCGTGTGGTATGCGCACATACCTGACACCTGCGAATCGCAGCCTTCCTTTTCCCTGTGGCAGGCATTAGCTCAAGTCTGTGCCGCTCCATATACGCCCTCTGCTCAAGTCGGTCGGGAAGTGTAACTGGATGGCGCCTTGGAGTTGCTGCTTGCACCTTACCATATTTTTCCAGCAGCTGCTGGACACAAGTCCTGGCGAACAACCTCAGGGAGAAGGACTTGGGTGGCTTTACCTTCATCTTGTACAGGATGAAGGCGTTCAGCATCGTCATATCTATGAGATGCAGAAAAACTTTCCTGTACCACCTAGTATTCTTCCTGAGGCAGTCGATCTCACCAATCATCATGTCGGACTTGTCCACCAGCCGCATGTTTATATTATAGTCCAACACAGCATCAGGTTTCATCACAGGTTCGCCTGTCCTACGGTCGACCTTCCCACTGTCTCTCATCTCCCCCTTATGTACGGTGGTGAGCATGTGCACGACTCTCTTGTCATGCCACCGTATTGCCAGCATCTTCTCAGACTTGCGTAGGTGCACGTCTCCTCGCTGCGAGTTTCCTGCCTCTGGGAATTTGGGGAAGTTGGCACGATTACTTTTGACAGTGCCGCAGGAGCCAATGCCGTGCTCAGAAAGGTATTTGGCAAGTTTCGGTGCTGTATAGTAGTTGTCTGTATACAGCACATGATTCCCACCAAAATACTTTTCTAGGAGCACTTTCACTACACAGCCTGAGAAGCCAAGGGGTGTGTTTTATCGAGATCGACAGTGCTGGCTGAATATATGACGAAGTCAAGGATGTACCCCGTCTTACAGTCGCACAGTACAAAGAACTTAATTCCAAAGCGATGGCGTTTGCTTGGAATGTACTGAACAAACCGAAGACGTCCTCTGAACAGAACCAAGGACTCATCAATGACAACCTTCTGAAATGGGTGGAAGAATGACATGAACTTATCCTTCATTCTGTTCAGAATCTCCCGGATCTTCCAGAGTGGGTCGGTTTGGGAAGGTACATCGTTGTCGGCAAAGTGCAGGTTTCCCATGATGTTCCGGAAGCGATCTCTGGCCATGTACTTGTTGAAGGTCGGTGAGGGTAGTAAGGGGTCCATGGACCAGTATTCTTCCAACTCATGCTTCTTGGAGTGTGGCATAAGAAGCATGAGGGCAAAGAACACATACAGCTCCTGCACTCCCAGCATGGTCCACTGTTGCATCTTGGCTGCACCTGTACCACTAGCAGCACGTTGTGATTCGAACCTGTTAGTCTCATCACATATGTGCTGCATGACTTCGTCATCTAGGAAGGCAAAAGGTAGTCGACACACTCAGCATTTTCGTCCATAGTGAAGGCAGGCTGAACTCCTGACGAGCTCTCATCGAAAACCAGGTTTTCGGGGACAAAATCTGACCCTTCCGTCCACGCGAAGGCGTCCAGGATTCCCTGGCGTGGCGGTGGAGGGATGGTGGTGGTGGTGGTGGTGGAGGTTGGCTGAGAGGGAGGCTTATCACGGTCAAGGTCACTCGCACTGACCCTAGGTTGCCGTACAGCACTAGCAGCCCTTACCCTACTAGCTACACTACTTCTCACTCTCTTAGATCTACCTCTACCTCTACGGCCGGCCTTCACTGTTGATGCTGGTGGTGACTCCGACGACGAAGACTCCGGAGATAACTCAGCCGACGATGATGACGAGATGAGTAAAGCGGGGCTTGGGGAACGGGGAGGTGAATGATCTCGTGACTCATGGCGGGCTGGGTCACGTGGGGGCATTGTTCTGGGGCTAACACGCCGCCTTTTCACTCCCTTCCCAAATTCTTTTCCTTCCTGCACTAAAGGCTCCTTTCCCTTGGAGCTACACACAGATTCACTGGTAGGAGCACTTGTTGTCGCTGTTTCTGGCGCGATAAGTTCACCCGGCTCATCACACGATTCACCGGAATCGTCAAAATCGCTGTCCATTATTATCATCGACAATTCAGCAAGTTCTCGTGCCACTGCAGAGTCACTGAGGCCTTTCCTGCTTGCCTCAACACTTTTCTTGGGGGTAGAGGTCACGGGGCCCTTTGCAATGGGCGCAGAAGCGGCAGGAATGGCGGGGCGCGAGTGCGACATGTTGTCTCTGCAGTGGAGGACAAGGAACTAAATGCCGCGGCTTATCTGAGAAGGGAAGGGTTGACAATGACACTTTAGGCTGACTGCTGCTAACTTACAGGCTAATTTTTTATAGGTAGAAAATCTCGGCAATAAATAAAGAAATAGGTACTTCCAGGTGAATGTAAATGTCAATTAGGATTCTCCCTTCCTTTCTGATATATATTTTTATTACAGACATCGATTACAAGGCATAAATCAAAGGGGAAATTACCGTGGTAATGTAGCGAATGAATGCACGTGAGGTTTTGTCAGGTGATAATTGGGCAATTTCAGGAGTATAACACTATCACTTACCTGTTTTTTTTTTGGTATATATTATTGGGTAAAAATATTGGGCATAGGGCTTATTTCAATGGATGAAATCTGTGGAAAAAGAAGAGGGAAATTTCCGTAGCGCAGCGCGGCGTGGGAGGTGAGAGGAGAGGGTAATGGAGGGCAAGTAGGGAGGGGAGTCAAGAAGGGGGTAAATTATCTGAGAAGGGAAGGGTTGACAATGACACTTTAGGCTTACTGCTGCTAACTTACATGCTAATTTTTTATAGGTAGAAAATCTCGGCAATAAATATAGAAATAGGTAGTTCCAGGTGACTGTAAATGTCAATTAGGATTCTCCCTTCCTTTCTGATATATATTTTTATTACAGACATCGATTACAAGGCATAAATCAAAGGGGAAATTACCGTGGTAATGTAGCGAATGAATGCACGTGAGGTGTTGTCAGGTGATAATTAGGCAATTTCTGGAGTATAACACTATCACTTACCTGTTTTTTTTTTTGGTATATATTATTGGGTAAAAATATAGGGCATAGGCCTTATTTCAATGGATGAAATCTGTGGAAAGAGAAGGGGGAAATTTCCGTAGCGCAGCGCGGCGTGGGAGGTGAGAGGAGAGGGTAATGGAGGGCAGGTAGGGAGGGGAGTCAGGAAGGGGTTAAAATAGCTAAAATGTCAACAATGGATGGGAGTACAGATGAGATTTGGAGTGCTGACTAGTGTTGAACATTGGCAGTACTGATATATGATACAAGCCACCACTTGAGAGCCCGGGATAATTCAAAATAACACAGAATCACAAAAGTGACGCCCCGCGGTATGATCCATTGTAGCCGAGCGTCACGAAAGTGACGCCCCGCGGTTAAGGGGTTAAGGAAATGCTAGGGTTCTTCACAAAGTTTGGTCTGCCCAAGGAGGTACAGTCAGACCGGGGAAGTAATTTCATGTCTAACGTTTTCAAACAGTCTCTGAAAGAGTTGGGCATCACCCAGATCACGTCTTCAGCTTACCATCCCCAGACCCAAGGAGCGTTGGAGAGATATCATCAAACACTCAAATCGATGCTCAAGAAATACTGTTTGGAACATCAGAAAGACTGGGACAAAGGTCTTCCATTCGTTGTATTTGCCGCAAGAGAATCTCCAAATGAATCACTGGGCTTCTCACCTTTTGAACTACTGTTTGGCCATGAAGTAAGAGGACCCCTTAAGTTACTCAAGGAATGCTGGCTGTCGGAGGAAGATGACGTCAACCTGCTGGAGTATGTGATGAAGTTCAAAGAACGGCTGTCCACTGCTTTACAACTGGCGAGAGAGAATTTAGGAGCTGCTCAGGAGAAGATGAAGACTTGGTATGATAAGAAGTCCAGGTTACGCCACTTTCAGCCAGGAGATCAGGTTTTGATTCAGCTACCAGTTCATGGGCAACCTCTTCAAGCCAAGTTTAGTGGTCCTCATTTCGTGGAGAAGAAACTCAGTGATGTCAACTATGTCATCGCCACACCAGATCGTAGAAAGAACAAGCAACTATGTCACATCAACATGCTAAAGTTATATCACAGGCGGGACGAAAATAATCCAGTCTGCACTGTAGCTGTTCCACCCGAGTCTGCAAGTGAAGTTCTCCCATGCAGTATGAGCCTGAGTGATAGTTTGGGGAAGAATCCTGATATCATGAATGATCTCCAGACTAAACTTTCTCATCTACCTCCCGAGGAAAGGCAGGAGTTTTCGGCATTACTGCAGGAGTACCCGGAAGTGTTCCGTGCCACTCCAGGAAGAACCACTGTGTTGATGCATGATGTCGATGTTGGAGACGCAAAGCCAATTAAATTGCCTCCTTACCGTGTGAACCCAGTGAAAGTTCCTCTCATCCAGAAGGAGCTTGGCTACCTGTTGGACTACAAGATGATTGAGCCATGTCAGGGCGAGTGGAGTTCTCCTGTCACTCTAGTCTCTAAGCCAGGTGGGTCACAGCGGCTTTGCATCGACTACAGACGTGTTAATCAGATAACCAAAACAGGCACTTACCCTCTCCCTCGCGTGGAAGATTGCATAGACAAGATCGGAAAGGCTAGGTACATAAGTAAGTTTGATTTGTTAAAGGGATACTGGCAAGTACCTATGACTGAACGTGCTAGGGAGATCTCATGTTTTGTAACACTAGGAAAGACTTTTGCATGTTCTGTAATGCCATATGCTATGAAGAATGCACCAGCCACATTTCAGAAGCTCATGAATGTTGTAACAGAGGGTTTGGCAGGGTGTGTTGTTTATATTGATGATGTATTAATCTTCAGTGACAACTGGAAAGATCACCTATGCCATGTCAGTAAATTTCTTGACCGTTTGGTTCAGGCTAATCTTGTAGCTAATTTATCAAAGTGTGAGTTTGGTCAAGCTAAAGTTCAGTACCTTGGGTATGTAATTGGTGATGGACATGTTGCACCACCAGGAGCTAAGGTTCAGGTTATAAGTGATCTTCCCAGACCTAAAAGTTGGAAAGAGCTACAAAGATTTTTGGGAATGGTAGGTTATTACAGGAGATTTGTTCTTAACTTTTCAATTCTTGTATCACCACTTACAGACCTACTGAAAAAGGGAGTTAAATTTGTCTTTACCGATAACTGTGAATCCTCTTTCAACAAACTTAAAGCTATCCTATTAAGTCAGTCAGTGCTCGCTACTCCAAATTTTGCTAAGCCTTTTAAGATGGCTGTTGATGCAAGTGATACAGGAGCTGGGGCTGTTTTGCTGCAAGAGGATGATCAGGGTATTGAACACCCTGTATCTTATTACAGTAAGTTCACTCCACCTCAAAAGAACTACTCAACTATTGAGAAAGAGCTTTTGGCCTTGATTTTGGGTTTACAGCATTTTTCATTTTATTTGTGTTCTGGTTTTGACCCCATAGTCATTTATACCGATCATAACCCACTGAAATTCCTTAGTAAGTTTAAAGATAAAAATCAGAGATTGACAAGATGGAGTCTACTTCTTCAGGAGTATTCATTAGACATACAACATGTCAAGGGGAAAGAAAATGTTATTGCAGATTGTTTATCTAAACTTTAGACAGACTGTTTTAGAGTAATAAGAAATTTCCTTTGTAAATTTCTTTTTCTTTGTGGGGAGGTGTTACATAGCCTATGATTTCATCATCCTTTGTGTAATTCTAACGTACAGCATGCTGCATGTTTGATCACGAGCGTGTTCTACCTCAGTCCACCTTTCTACCGGTATAGTAGAGTAAGTCGTTCTTTCTGTTGTTCAGAGCAGGATTGTCAACTCTTTGTCCCCATGGCTTCATTTGCGCGTCCTTCTTACAAGTTGTATCAAGCTCTGCCGGCCCCTATATAATGAGCTCAGTCTCTCCATTATTGCCACTTAGATCTACTCCTCATTTTGTTCACATCTCTGTCCTCCCCTGTACAGTTATTATTGTGAGTGCTCAGAAAGTCTCCAACCATCTAGCAGCTGTGTAATTTGAGTATAAGTGTTATTGCATTTTGTTCTTGTACTGTATAGCATAAGTTGATTTGTAGGCCTAGTGAGTTTTTTTTGTAATTCATGTAAGGTTCTTTTTGTCAGTCATTTTTGATAATATTTTGTATCTGTAATAATATATCTGGCATTCACTGAGTATTATCTGTTATCTCATTTGAACAGGGCTGACTTAGATAAATTTACTCATGCTAATTTCGTGTTAATAGAGGCTATTGCAGTTAACCATATATTTAACCTGTTTTTTGCCATTACATTATCCTTATGAGTCCTGAATGTTTTGTTGTTAGTTTGAGCATTAAACTTTAACTTGTAATTTAACCTAACTCTTTTATTTTGAACCTGGACCTTTACGGGACAGTAGTGATTTTTAGTATTCTCACTTAAAGTGTACATTATCTTTCTCTGTTCCGTAACAATATATATATATATATATATATATGAGCCTCAGTGGTAGAGTGTGCGTTTTCGTACACGGGTGGACCAGGGTTCGCGCCCCACCAGGGTAATAAACTTTGGGAGTGTTCACCCGGCCACGTACTGCATTGGCGGACACAAGGGGTGCTGTGGTTGAACCAGTGTCGCCTACTGTAAAGTATACTTGCACCCAGTCGGCTTGCGTGAGCGATTACACTTGGTTCACTGACTACAAACACATCCAAAGCCACTTCAACACTACAATTACACTTACAGGCACTTCTCACCCTACATACAATTTCTACCAGACAACCTAAGCCACTTGGAAGAGATACATTGGCTGTATCGTCCCGACTTCGGTCGGGATAGGCCGGTCCTGCAGTGGATACTCAAACGGCTGATGATGATGATATATGTATATAAAGATGTATAAATCATCATCATGATGATCATCATCCGTTTGAATATCCACTGCAGGACCGGTCTATCCTGACCGAAGTCGGGACGATACAGCCAATGTATCTCTACCAAGTGGCTTAGGCTGTCTAGTAGAGATTGTATGTAAGGTGAGAAGTGCTTGTAAGTGTAATTGTAGTGTTGGAGTGGCTTTGGATGTGTGTGTAGTCTGTGAACCAAGTGTAATCGGCCCGCGCAAGCCGACTGGGTGCAAGCATACTTTGTAGCAAGCGACACTGGTTCAACCACAGCACCCCTTGTGTCCGCCAATGCAATACGTGGCCGGGTGAACACTCCCAAAGTTTATTACCCTGGCGGGGCGCAAACCCTGGCCCACCAGTGTACGAAACGCACACTCTACCACTGTACATATATGTATTTATATATGTATATACATGTATATACTGTATATATATATATATATATATATATATATATATATATATATATATATATATATATATATATTACAGAGCAACTCTTGCACATCTTTTTGATGCTTCTAAGCCTGAAATCACCCATTTTGATTTATTTCAAACATATGATAATAATTTTCAATGGATACTACTACTACTACTGCTGCTAATAATAATAATAAA
This sequence comes from Coenobita brevimanus, assembly GCF_032717465.1. NCBI lineage: Eukaryota > Metazoa > Arthropoda > Malacostraca > Decapoda > Coenobitidae > Coenobita > Coenobita brevimanus. Next base: position 33,985,218 of record NC_136954.1, read on the forward strand.
TTATTATTATTATTATAATAATGAAGAGGAAGAAGTATTAATAATCACCAGTACTACTATTACTGCACCCGGAGGAGGGGGATCTAACCTGCGTATCCTTGCCACATTCGGAGTTATCGAACCACCACTTGTTCTTCAGACTGTGCAGGTCTCCACTCTCCTTCAGGTTCAGTATTGCCAAATTGAGGCTTTCCCTGTGGACAGCAGGTAAAGGGGATGATTAGAACGTGTATAGGAAGAATGAGGAAGAGAATGAAAGAAGACAAGGAGCGAGTGATATGGGGAGGGGATGGAGAAATTGGCAATTAGGAGGGAGGGAGGGAGGGAGGGAGGGAGGGAGGGAGGGAGAGAGAGAGAGAGAGAGAGAGAGAGAGAGAGAGGTGGGGTGCAGAGGATGTTTGGTATGTGTGTGCAAGATTTAAAAAAAATATATACCATATTGGCTACCACACCATAAAAATTTTCCAGCAAAAGGACGGAAATTGCCAAGTTAAAGTGTTTTATCTACAACTCATCTTCATCCCAGTGCAACATCTTTGTTACATACTTAGCTCTGAAATACTGAAATGTGACTTTAGGCTTCATTCAGCTGTTGGCAAACACATGACGCCAATGGTACCTCTTTACCCAGGCCGTGTTTCACGAGCATAATAAGTTCGGCGTCTGATGACTGCACTTGCATTCTGTGCACGGGTGAGATGGGTCTAAGGCATTCCTTATGGGGGCTTAGGTAGGTCTCTCGCCTTAAAAACTCCTGTGTATCCGGGTCCAGATTATGTCCATATTTTCATACCGTTAAAGGGAAGTGTTCATTTTACTCTTCATACCTCTAGACAGCTTCATCCAGCCTAGGAGAGACTTTTTAAGCTGGAGGCGTCAGACATATTCCCCGTTAACCTGTTCTGTATCAGAGATCTTCCCCATGCAAGATAATATTATGTTCCCGTACTGAACGGCTCAAACCTATTTCTGACTGATATTTTCTGTACTCACTTAAGCGGCGAGTGTGGAAGGGTGGCTACGCCGTACCCATTGGAGTTCAGGTTGTGTCCGATCTTCATGGTGTCGCAGGGAAGTTGTTCGTTGATGACGTCATTCTTGACACTCTCTAGCAGAAAGGCGTACTTGCCCTTTGACGTTCGTACCCGCTCAATGCCTTCCTCGTACGTGGACGTGAACACATGCTTACGCGACGACATGAACTCCCACATTCGACTGTACACACTTACCCTGGAACGCTGAAAAGGGTGAAATAATAAACTAATGGAAACAACAATATAACACCAACAGCAAGAACAATACTGAAAAGACATTCTTGAACAGTAAGGTGAAATCATATGGTGATTGGTACAATACAATATGCTGATCCCCTCACAGTGCGTGGAGGTGAACAGATTCTTGCAGGAAGACAATAATCTTGGAATGCTGAAAAAGAATGCAATTATACAATGGTTGTTTTTATGTGGCCTATACTTAAACGGACAACGAGCTGTTGCGAAAACATATTAAAAAATAGTCGCTTGCGTTGTCTACACCACCATCATCATCATGACCACAGCCAGCACCACCACCACCACCATTGCCATCTAATCGAACTGTCCACAAATCGACCCCAAAGCACTGCTGGGACCTCTTTTTCCCCTTCAGTCTGGTACGATTTCATTTAAGTTAAGAAAGACCTCGTACTGAAGAGGTTAATGATGGCTGTGTTTAACTCTTCCAGTCTGAAATGTCAAAATAAATAAATAAATAAATAAAAATCTGGTGGCGGCAAGAAAAAGGGGAAAGGATGTCAATGATGAACTTGACTCAGATTTTTGTCTTGTTGCAGCTTATTTCATGTAACTCAGTGGCAGAATTAGACAGTACTGTACCCTTCATCCTCTCCATAGCACTTCATGACTAGTATCATATTCTAGTGATACTCTCTTGTTAACACTCAGTATTGAAGTTGGAGAGAAGGCAAATTTAGGCCAAGATAGAGAAGAATAGTGAAAAACTTCATCCCATCAATCTTATGACGTGTTGTTCATTGAATTATCTGTGTAGGATAGTTCATGGGACACATCAAGCAGTTACGACATCGACTACGAAACCACATCAGTGTATTACCAGAGTGGGTGGCATTATGAACATTGTGAGTTTTTAACTATCTTTAATTACAATAACCAGAACAGCCCTATATACAGAACCTAAAACTAACAAATGAACATAATACATCACAGAGTAAGCTCATTTATAGCACCTGATGATCAACACAGCATGCTGAAACTCTCAATGTCTTAGTACTATATCCAATGTAACAATGCTTTCATGTAAGACTGCACTATACTTCTCTAGTGGTCACCAGTAGCCTATCTAAGCACCACACGCTTTTACCACACAGATATGTATCTTATTCATCACTATTTCTTTAACTGTTCACCAAATAAGCCACAAAGTAATAATGAACATCCTGTGGTACATGAGTGAAATACTGAAGCACAAACAACAGGTGACCCAATTAATAACTGGCTGTCTTAACTTGCTAGTAGTTCTTGTCTGTCTGCACTATTGCCGTGGGCACTTTACTGCACACTGCCGAACTGCCTCGTGCACTCATTCCCCTTCCAGCACAAATCCGTAATTAATACATTGCACAAACCATAATGGTATCTCCACATATAAGCTTGAGAAAGTATAATGAATTCCACCAATCACAAGTATCAACATATAAATTGAATGAAGAATATATTATAGTACTCAGTTCTGTACCCAAGAATGTACTGCCTACACAGCAAAACAGAATTGTGTACACCATTCATGAACACACACAAAAGCCAACAAACTAGGGATGTCTAAGCATATATATATATGTAAGAACTCAACTCCGCACGTTATACACTCACAGCCACGGGTAGTACTACTCTGGGTTACGTTATTCCGGGTCTAATGGCCAACAACCCCACGTTAAGAGTACATAACACTTACCAATCTTCTGTGCGCATTTGGCTTTACCACACACAACACAATAATGTGAACCCCCGCCCATGTTTTCCTCTTTTAATACCAGGTTCACATGAGGGAAAGCCACTTCATCTCACACCATTTATTGAATATACGCAACCATAGTTCCTTTGTCTTGATCAGTTCATTGCTATATGATCTGACTGAACGTAATTTTATATGTAGCTATGTATCTCATGTGGTTTCACGAGTTTTAAGCAATCATTTTTCAGTTAGAAAGAAGTTAAAGTGGCAACAGTCGAAGTATGGTCATGGCAAAATGTCTGTTCCTCAAGCACGTACTTTGTTTATGTGCAGAAAACAAACTTTGTCGCCAACGCCACCTGCATTCATTACACAACACTACAGTATCATGCTCTGAGGTTCCATTCAGGATTAATGGCCCTTTTAGAGCTTCAGGCATCTGGCAGCAGATAGATAAATAGACTATCATCATATACAAGTCTATGGTCACTGGAGACGACCTTGATTCAGCTCTGTCCTGACTGACAGCTGATGACGTAACAACAATGCTATCCACAATCCCTGAATGACCAGCAAAGCACTGCGATTCACCAAGTGGCAATACACAGTAATTTGGTGTTTGTGGCGTGACACTGTTACCATGACATCCCAGCCTCCTCTTGCTACCTTTAGACAACTGGGATTGGCAGAGACTTCGGACCACTTGAGAATAAATGAGCACTCCTAAGTTGAATATTATTGCCAGGAGGTAGCTAGACCACAAACATACCACACTGGACTGAAGGAATTAAACCAACTGGGATTAATACACAAACCAGAAATAACCTGAAACCCCCCCCCCCATACACACACACAGTCGTCTTCAACAAAACGATTCCATAGAAAGAGTAAGTTTGACAGACTCATTTGTAAAGCTTAAACCTCTTTTTTTATTTACCATCTATTAACTAAGTCATAATATATGAAAGAGAAAAAAAACATTGGCTTACCTCGAAAAACTTCATGGATGATCCCCCTTGGAGCGTGCCATACTCCACCTCAGTCTGACTGGCCAAATCGTCCACAGAGTTGATGGGGGTGATCAGCCTCTCGACGGTGAGGAAGGCGGCCAGGCTGGCGGTGTACGAGGAGATGATGATTAGCGTGAAGAACCACCACGCACTTCCCACGAGACGACCCGACAGCGATCTGCAAGGTGAGTGGTGATGGAGGCAATATTCTGTGAGAGAAAGAGGTGTGGAAAGAGCTGTGAGGGATGAAAAGTGTGAAAAAGGTGTATGGATGATGAGTATGATGATCAGCATACAGAACCACCACAAACTTCCCATGACACAGCCCGACAGCAATGCGGAAGGACAGGAGTGGTGGATGCACAATTCTGTGAGGGGTAAGGGTACTGTACATTTACACTGAGGCCGGAACAGAACGTATTCAGACGCAAACTCTCCGATCGAGTAGGTCACAATAAACCTGTAAGTATGTCTCGCTTCATAGGCCATGCTCTACATAAACTTTTTCTTACTGCCACACGCAATGTAGTTGCCACTGAGAAACGGATTGGTCACAAAGAGAATGTGATTTTTTTTTTTTTTTTTAATACCAACCTACATGATCGGACAGTCTACGTCAGCAGATGTTTTTTAGTTTATTTTGGTCTCAGTGAGGTGTGAAGTAATCTATGAGGGAAGGAATGTGTGTTAAAAAGGAGTATAGTTGTTGCTGATGGATGATGATTAACGTAAAGAACTACAATGCATTCCCCATGACACGGCCCGAGAGCGACCTTGAAGGTGAGCAGTGGTGGAGGTGATATTCTGTGAAGGGGAAAGTTTTGGAGACAGATCTGTGAGGGAATGGCGGTGTCAGAGAGGCCATTTAAGCCAGAGATCGTCTTCTATAATACATTCTTGCCCTCTACAATTTAATTAAACTAAAGCGAGGTTTTTCGAAGTGAAGAAGTAAGATACGAGAATTAAAACTTCATTAACCCCTTTCCCACAAGAGGTCCTGCCTAAATTGCACAAATTATTTGGTGTCAACATTAAGAATACCAAAGTCACGATATTGGAGGGCTAACCACTTCACGACGGTGGCCTCTTACATTTTAGCCCTGCTACCACCAAATTAATGTACAGTATTAGGCTTTCGAGAGATTTTTCGAATGGTGAGAGTCAGACACAGCCCTCATTATAATGTTCACTGGCAGACGTGCATCCTATTCCCGAGGGCTAGGTAGCGTCCTTGGCTTCGCAGCACTTTCTGAATGATTTATTCCGCATACTCTTGTTTTACTCTCTTGTACGAGTACGTTATGCAGTGCTATCTGCTTCTGCCTTCACCTTTATCATTGCTTTTCTGTGTCTGCCCTCCTCTCTTCCTATATCTCCCATCTCTCCTGTCACTTTTTATTGCTCTTCTTTCCTTTTCAGGTGGCTTTACATTGAGTGACAAGCCAAATGGTTTCCAGTAACTCAGGAAACCATTTACATTAGTGGGTGGTTACTATGTAACGTGTTCCCTACATGTCAGCAAATGGGTTAACAGGGGGTTAGTGCCCCTCCCCATAAAACAACTCAAAGACAAATGGCCATCCCTTACGAGATTATGGCGTCTGGTTATGGACAGATAGATAGGTCGACGTTATGGGTGCAAAGTATGTTGATAATAAAGTTACAGAAATAGCAAACAAGAGGAGGGTAAGTTGATTCGTATAGGAAACCTTAGGGAGAGGTGCTGAGAAAGATACCAGACGGGTGAAGAATATGCGTCCTTAGTTGAAGTAATTTACTGACAGCATAAATGAAATACCAGAAAACAAATGATTGGATTGAAAGGACTGAATCTGTTTCCTTTTCGTAAGTCTTCCAGTCTGAGAGGTTCTTCGTGAGGTGCAGAGAATCATGCAGTGTTGACCCTTTCACTGCAATGACGTGGTGGAATCCGAAGCTGTTTTATTAAAGTAAAAATGGATTTCTAGTACTGGACAAATTAATGGAAACTAAATCAAAACTACTCCAATCCGAAAAGTCTCTCGAGCTGAATATCACTGCTTGGAGATAACAAAGAAAAAAAGTTATCAGGACAGCCTAAAGTATAGAAATAATCTGATTTAAAAAAAATGTCAAAGGTATCTAATCATCCTTTGGCGCCAAACTACGAATTTTGTAATTTATCCCAGCTGCCAACAAGAGAGAGAGAGAGAGAGAGAGAGAGAGAGAGAGAGAGAGCACAGAACAACACACACACACACACACACACACACACACACACACACACACACCATTCAGCCATACATTCTCTTTTTCTGTCAGTCTGTCCAATACTCAAACATGGAATCACCAGTCATTATAAAAGTTAGAGCCACTTGCACATAAATAAAAAAATAAATAAATAAATATGATACACTCAACATCCGGAGTCCTGTCGCCTCTCCTGCTTTTTCTCTCCATGGGGTTCGGTAATCAGTCCAGTGAATCAGCAGCAACCAACATCGATAACTTTGTATAGTCGCGGCGCACGACTCTGAGGTTGTCAATATCGTTACCCGGCAAGTTACCTTTAAACGGTGCGTCCGATTTCGTATCATATTATATACGAATCATATTATTATACTCGAATATAATATACCCGAATCATAAGCGTATCATATTATACACGAAATCGGACGCACTGTTGAGGGGAAGGTTGCCAGGGCACGGTATTGACAACCTCCGAGTCATGCGCCACGACTACAGTATAAAGCCATCAAAGTCGGTTGCTACGGATTCACCACACTGATTCTCAATGTTCATAGAGAGAAGGGCAAGTGACAGGACTTTTGATGGTGACTGTACATTAAGCCTGTACGGATGATGTATATTTAACTCTCACTGCTCGTTTGCTATGGTTCTTAAATGTTTATAATTATGAAGGAGTCTATCTATAAATATTAATGTCGGACCAACTAGAAAAACACTGGCCATAAACTCTGTCTGGTCGTCGTAATACTGCAGTTGTAACTTGCATAAAAATCAGTCCTCTGTTGCATGAATTTCCCAAAGTGAACCAGAGAACATAGCTTTGTATGTGTCTGTCTGTCTGTCTCTCCCGCAAAAATATAGGATTCTTTCGATCTGCAATTATCAAGTAAGTCTTCCTACTACCATAAAACCCAGTCAGCCGAGAAATAACCATTATATCTGTATGGTCTGTGTATCAGCATAGTTCTCACCTGCTCGGGCCAGAATTCCGTGACCCCTGTACACCTGTAATCAAGGAGCAAGTCTTTCCATTAATATATACCGTACACCAGAGTTCCTAGGAATAAAATACGGTTCTTATCTGTATGGTGTATATCTCTGCTCCTCTGAACTGTCTGCATGCATTCCTTCACCTCTACGACGGGCGCGTAGCACCCGTCTAGCAGCAAACTCTCGTCTCTTTTCTGTCCAACTCTCTAATGCCAGAGTTAACCGTTACTCCCAGTCCTTCATTTATGCAACAGGTCAACTCTGGAACTGTCTCTCTCTGTCTGTATTTCCTGCTTCCTGTGATCTCCAGCCTTACTTTCAATCGCAGTGTGTTCAGGCATCTCGAAATGATCGGATCTTGAATTTGGCTCTCTCTTGTATTTTTTTTTTCTCTTGGAAGGAACAACTAATTGCGGGCTCGCGGCCTTTGGTTCCTTCTTCCTCGCATTAAAAAAAAAAAAAAAAAAAATCTATGTACCAGTAGCTCACCTTGGGCAGATATCGACCCCTTGTTGCATGAACGCCCCCAGGGTGAACCACACACTGTTGCAGATGCTGAAGTCGTTGCTGACACCTGACTTGCCGTACATCTCTGTCGCCTGAGAGAGGAAGGGGAGGGTAGAATATGGCTACGTTTCTTATTATTATTATTAATTATTATTATTAATTATTATTATTATCATTATTATTATAACTTATCATCAGTAGTGTCCTGGGACGTATACTTGCCTCGTCTCTCTCTCTCTCTCTTTCATACTATATTCGGAGCCTAATAATTTCTCAATGTCACTTAAGAGTTCCATAATTATTCAGTTAAAATGTGGAATAATATTATGATCGCGACTATACACCAATATTTTTGCGAGCCTTCTATGATATCTTAGGGTATATTCTGAATCAAGCCTAGAATAAGGTCGTTTATGTATTTAAGAACAGGATCTAATCAAACAGGATGGAGAGTGAGAGACTGACGAGGAGAGTGAGAGGAGGAGAGGGGGAAAGGGAGGGGGAGGCCAAGGATGAGATGGAGGGATAGAGTGGAGAAGTATATGAGAGAGGGGTGTGTGAGCTGGGAGCAGGGCAATGAAATGGCGAGGGACAGGGCAACATGGAGGCGATTTGTTTGTGGCCACCCTTTACGAGATTAAGGCGTCTTGCAATAGATAGACAGATAGATAGATAGATAGATCCAATCATGTTCACAATTTTAGCAGAAATATCTGAGTATCTGCAAGACCAGAAAAATTCTTGTGGAAAACTGCGTAATATTTGAAGATGAACGGCAGAAGAAAGTATTTTAAAGGAACAAATGAAAATGTAAATTATCATGTTTACTAAAAGTATTTGAAAAATGTGAACGGTAATCACTTAATAACACTAAGCCATTACTTAACATATAAAAGCAGAAACCACTAAAGTCAAAATCAAAGCCAAATTGCACTCACTTGGGGAGAAAAACAAGACACAGTTCTGTCCAGAGATCTACACTGCACAAGGTTCATAAACAAACTGAGCTAGAGGAAGAAATGACGACAAAGGATTGGCCACACACACACTGGAACAATGAAGCACTACCATGAACAATGGACATTGAATACGGACCCTATGAAACCACGAAACATTATTGGCAAGACTGATTTTAAGATTCAGCTTCTTAACTAATAGATAGTACTTTACCCGTGTGATGCATCCCCATGATCCCAAACGTACCAATAATGTGAAATTAACGAAGTACACAGTGTAAAATATACTCAGATCTGTAACTTTTCATTGTGTTCCAAAGCTGATTCGGAACACCCAACTGAAGCATGCCAAAGACCATGCCTGATGGATAAGATAAGCGAACTTGTGTACAATATTTTAATATGACGGGTTCACATGCAGTCCTCAGTACCTAGCGTTTTGAAAATGTGGATCAAAAACAGTCCCAAACTTAACACCAGGGAAGCTATTTCTTAAGATATTTGCAGCTACCGTAATTTACAGCTTATCTTGCCATAACGAGTTGTACTTTCGATCTGCAAGCGTCACACATAGATTTCATTAACTCCTACTGGACTCATGTAACTGAACATAACTGCCTGTTAGCTGACAGAACAAACTGCAAGTGATAACGATGACGCATTATTTAAATCCTGCGACCACCAGACGACTGTATTCAGCTTAAGGAGCCTCACTAGTAACAAAGCTATTATGGATGGGTTTATCTAACTCATCCAGGTCGAAAAGTCTGCCGCGATGTAATTTTAAAAAATGGTAACAGGTAAACAGCAAATACCACTGTACTGAGGACGTCGTATTATGTGTTTTATTCTCGCAACTTCAGTCCAGACGATTTTATTCAAGTCTGACGAAATCATCCGTAGTGACGGGGTTAGAAAAAGTCCCCAGTGCCCTTTTATAACTTGACTTCCCTCCCGGAGCAGAATAAAGTCGTCTGAAAAGAGCAAATCAATAAGTAATCAGTGAAGTGGTTAAGATGTGATAAAATAATGGCACTGGAATCAGAAAGGCGCATCAACCAACAGCCAGCCTTTGTGTTTCACGCGGCAGGAGGCCGACCACTGGATATATATTTCCTGACGCAATTTCCTACGTGCCTTTCGATTTTAAGCTCATAAAAAATAGTTTTATTGGCAGTGATATGGTGTGTGCAGCGTTTATTTGTGTGTGTGTGTGTGTGTGTGTGTGTGTGTGTGTGTGTGTGTGTGTGTGTGTGTGTGTGTGTGTGTGTGTGTGTGTGTGTGTGTGTGTGTGTGTGTGTGTGTGTGTGTGTGTGTGTGTGTGTGTGTGTGTGTGTGTGTGTGTGTGTGTGTGTGTGTGTGTGTGTGTGTGTGTGTGTGTGTGTGTGTGTGTGTGTGTGTGTGTGTGTGTGTGTGTGTGTGTGTGTGTGTGTGTGTGTGTGTGTGTGTGTGTGTGTGTGTGTGTGTGTGTGTGTGTGTGTGTGTGTGTGTGTGTGTGTGTGTGTGTGTGTGTGTGTGTGTGTGTGTGTGTGTGTGTGTGTGTGTGTGTGTGTGTGTGTGTGTGTGTGTGTGTGTGTGTGTGTGTGTGTGTGTGTGTGTGTGTGTGTGTGTGTGTGTGTGTGTGTGTGTGTGTGTGTGTGTGTGTGTGTGTGTGTAAACTTGACAGCCCGTCCACTGAGGCTCAGCATTTTTTCATTTTTAGACAGCAGTTACTTCCCTAACCAAATTAACCATCACCTCACCCTTATATAGTATTCCCCTAACTAGCTTACCTTCCACTCGCTGGGGCTGAATCTGCTGACAAGGAACAGGACGATGGAAACCCCGACGCAGGCGAAGACGATGCAGGTCCAAATCTCGTGGGAGAGTGGCGACATGAAGCTGAACACACCGGGCTTCTCCTTCGAGGGTTTCTTGATCATGATGGAGATGCCTTGGGTCATGAAGGGCTTGGTGAAGTCGATTACCTGTTCCCTCGAAGATGTGATGGTTAGTGGCGCGATTGCAATGTCCGCCTCCTGTTGCCCAGAGAAAATGTATGAGTTTGGAAGTATGTCGGAACCTTTATAAACGAAGCAAAACGTAAAAAAGAATAACATTAATCATCATCATCATCATCATCATAACAGTAATGTATCGTGATGCTGACAGTTCTCTGTGATGCCGATAATTAATAATGATAATTGATACACAAACCGTTTTGCGTTATGCTCCAGTATACCCCCCCCCCTCACACACACCAACCCTCTTTACCGAAATACAGATATACACAAACCCCCAACACTTTCCAGAGTCACCATCCCCCTTTTTTACACACACACACACACACACACACACACACACACACACACACACACACACACACAACCCCACAAACAGTTCATTCACTTTCACACACAACCTCTCCTCTCCCCACGACACACACTGATATATCCTGTTTATTTGCTACAGACTACATATTTCATTACGTCCACGGAACCGCTTATATTACAACACAATAGCGGCCGCCATTAACGAATATACTCGTACAGTAAAGGAGGAACTTATCTTTCTCAATGCTCAGCTCTTCAGCCAGTCATGTCCCTCCTTATACAGACTGAGGTTTCATTCATAAATTACGTGTCCTTACCATGGGTAAGTTACCAAAAATCTCCACACGCAAAATTTTGACATAGGTTCCACCTGGTAAACTGTACCATATGTAGTGTGGATTTAGACCCAGTCTAGATTAACTCCATCAGTTCGAGGAAGTTAGACATCCTCCTCATCCTTATAGTTCTGTTTCTAGTTGACAAGCAAAGTTGCTGTGGTAGAATTACTTTAATCTCCTCTTTTTAGTATTACAGTTTATCCGCCTCATTCTCTCATTATTATTATTATTATTATTATTGCTACTACTACTGCTCCCACTATTATCATTATTTTTATTAGTGATCCTCCTTTTCCTCCTCTTCCCCCTCTTATCTTTCCTGTCCCCTCTTGTTATCGTAATTACGCTCCACTTCTTTTCCTCCTTCCCCTCCTATTTTTCTGTCCTTATTCACCTTTCCTCTGCCCCTTTAACCCCCTCTTTTGCTCCTCCTCCACCCTTACATTCTTCTTCCTCCTACACCTCCACTTCTTCATCTCCTTTTTCTCTGGATCTCTCTATTGCTTGTCCATCTCCTTGTCCACCTACTCTCCTTCTTTTAACCTTCCTCCTCCTCCTTTTAATCCTTCTTTTGGCATTTTACAAAACCTCTTCCCATCTTCCTATCTTCCTCCTCTCGTCTCCTTTCTTCTCAGTCTCCTACTTCCATCTGAGGGTTATTTCACAGCAGTATCTGACACTGACCGGTGCATATTTTCTCCCTTTAGTGCATCAGGAGTCCCCAGATGAAAGATATGTCTTGCCGTAAATTAAGCTCATTCACACAAGTTTCGACCTGAAAGATTTCACATAATCATACCGTAGAGAAAGAAAAAACACGGCAAAACAGTGACAGAAAATAACTTTAAATCAATGTAAGGTACTGTTACGGACACCAATCTTTTGACTCGCCTGTGATAACTAGTAGACACCGAGTAATGGCCCTCGAAACCCAGTACTGGGATCCCAAGACCTTAACAAATTCCTCTGAATACAGTGTAGTGGGTGAAGTATTATCTATGATGTGGAACGATATTCCTGACCGCAGCTGTACACTATAACAATTAACAGATTAAATCATTGGCATTCAAATAGATAAATTGTAGTACATTCATAAATATTAGAAGTGACAGTTAAGGTATTCCAGATAAATGACTAATAAAAACCAATGATTCCGCTTTAACAGTGTATCACCTGAGTGGACAGTAATGCAATTATCTCCATCCCCGAAGGAACCAACAGCCGGAGTAGAGCTCTTACCAGTGAAAGCACATCATCACATTACAACAGAATAAATAATCCTCACACTTTAAGATATACCCCCACGTATCTATCCAGTTATAGAAACAAATAATATAATGTAGCAACTGGGATAATTACGACTAACTACCAGGTCAGTGTAACGAGCACCCTAACAGTTCTAATTCATGACTAACGTAAATGTGCCGGTAAACAGTAGGTATGCATACTAATAAATACCTTCCAAGCGTGAAATCATGATATCGTCCTGATCAAACAGAGCATCCAAGTTCTCACCAAAGCTCACTCACTCACGCTCACGGCCACACTAGTTGAGTATACTCGTACCTACCAAATGATAAACTAGATCCACACTGGAAATTAAGTAACCTTCACCATTAACCCTGATATATACATGATGTGTACACAGGAGAATCTCTATTATATACAGTATATTATGTACTAATACTTTATTTCATTGCTTTAAATCTTTATATTATTTTCATGTTATAGATCTTTTCCACGTGACGTCACGGGTCATGTGACTTTTGTTTACGGCGCCATACCGGACGGCAGATTGTCGGACGTTTAGAGAGAGAGAATTGCAAATTCCACAATGATATTCCACTGTTGTTCCATCGACTGTAACACATGGCAGAAAAGTGGAAGTGGGGTAAACTTCTGCCGGTTTCCAGCCAATGATGAAAGGTAACAGAAGTGGATGGCTGCCGTGAAGAGGGAGAACTGGCAGCAGAAGGCCTACAACCGACTGTAGCAGGCATTTCATAACAGGTGAGCCACCCCCCTACCCCCTCCAACCCCATCCCCATCCCTCCCACCGCCACCCAACCACCTCACCCCCATCCCCACCCCACCAATACACCCCCACCACCCTCCCACTGCCACCCCAACTCCTCCACCGCCACCCCGACCCCCCCACCGCCATCCCCACCCCACCACCCCTCACTTCCACCCCCCAACAACCCTCTACCCCCCACTTTCAAACCCCCAGCCCCCCCACACTCCACGCTCCCTCAACTCCCCTCTACAAGCCCCCCACAATACCCCCCCACCACCCAACTCCCTTCCCCTCCACCCCTACCCATCCCACCCTTTACCACCCATCCCCAATCCTCCCCCACACCATCACACCCCAAACCAACCCAAATCCCACTCCCCATCCCCCATCGCCATTCAAACCCCCCACCCTCCCTCCACCTTCTTCCCCCACTCCCACGCCCCAACCCTCCACTCATCAACTACCCGATTCCCAGTCAGTGTATACAGTCCCCTTGGCCCCACGTCAATAATTTACTGATTACCAGGACGATTTAAATGTACTGTATGTCAATTTCAGCTAGATATATTCCACATATTTACCTTCAGGGATGCCCCGGTGAATTTTCGCTGGGTGTTCACCAAATAGTGATAGAGATCGCCATATCTGAGATCTGGTTTTGGTCTCCCGTACTTGAAACGGGTGAATTTCTCCTTAGATATGGTGTAAGCATCCAGCCTCAAACACTTATCTTGTTCCTGTACAGAGCTTGGTGGCGTTGATCCAGATTTCTGACATATATCAGACAGTTCAATCTCTGACAGCCCTGTCTGGATAGCCACTACTGCGAGGAGTTGCCATCCAATATAGAGACGTAAACAAAACCACGTGATATCTGTGACGTCACTGGAAAAGGTCTATTCTCGATGGAAAAATTTCAGAACAGGGGCTCGGTTTCCTCGAGCTGGTTTTTTCATGAATATCCCTGGTATTTTTCTACACAAACTGTCACAGGAAACACTGAGTTCATAATTTTTTTTATTTTATTTTATTATTTTATATATTTTACATTATTAATACTACTGTATGGCAAGGATTCCTGGGATTTGGACGGTGAATGAATGGGTATGCGGCCCACTTCTTTGGGCATACTGCTGATTACTTCTCCGATTAGCGTTTTTTTTTTTTTCAATTCCTGTCTTGCTGTACCCTACTTAACATCACCTGAAGGTGTTAAAAAGGCGGGATGATGATGATGATGATGATGATCTAAATACGTCACTATTGGTAATTTAACAGTTTTGCGAACAGAATCAATATGCATACTGTACACTCCCACTAACGACAGTTCTCGACACTGGAAGGTCTTTAGTACATATCATGTAAATAAATTAATCATTACAATGATAATACATTATAAGTCATCAGATTTTTGGGATTCTTATCAAAGAGAAATGTTTTGGCTAATGCTTAAGAGATGGCTCCAGGATAACTACTGTACATATATTCATTTATCTATTCAAACATCTGTCTACATTAATTTATCTGCCCACCCATTCAATCTGTCAACTCTGAACCCGCATTGAGAGAGAGAGAGAGAGAGAGAGAGAGAGAGAGATACAAGCTTGACCGACGCTTCGTCTTCCTTATCAATGATTACTGGGTTGCATATTTTATTTCATTCATTCATTCATTCATTAATCCAGTGTTGCCCCATAAGGAGCGTAGTAGCCCGGGACTAAGCAAGTTGGTCCTGATATTTAAGATAAGTGACCAGCCTCACTCATCCCTGAGTGGCAATACGTGAGCAATAAACCCCAACCACCCCTCGGATAAAAACCTGCACAGGCCCAGTACGACTGGAGTGCTTTAATTGCTCACTAAACCACCAGTCGATAATATGGTTATATGGTTACCATCCGGCGTAGTAAATGGCTTCCCTGGTATACAGGAAACCATTTGGCTTGCCACTCATTGCAGGGTCACCCGTGGACAGAAGCAAGAGGAAAGAATGAAGGAAACAAAGACAGAAGAGGAAGGAAAGAGGGAAGATAGTGAGGAAAGGGCAGTCACCCGAGAGCAGCACTACATCAAGTGAGCGGATGGTGAGGGTCCCACCATATATAAAATAAAGGCTCCTTTTTTTAATCTCCTGTAAAAGCAGGTCAGAAATCTAACACATCAGGCATAATTTCTGGTGGCACGTTATTTACACTTGACCTAGGTGAGGGGATTTCACTCTCTCTCTCTCTCTCTCTTTCTCTCTCTCCGTTTGGGAGACCTCTTGTATTGCGAGGATAAATGACGGCAGTTATTATCCCACAGGTTCCATTAAGCTTCTCCAAAGCTGAATAAACTTAGGAGATGTAAAACTAAACTTACAAAATACATTTTGTGAGGGAATGAGTTACAAGAATATGAGAAGAGAAAACCAATGGAGGGTAACTGAAGTACAATTAAGGCAACACTGACCTGTCTCACCAGCTCCCCCACCATGCCGTCCCAGCCACCGTACTGGCCATCGTTCTGGCCACCGTACTTGTTGTCCTTCACGAGCTGCAATGTGTCTGCGGGGAAAAAATATAGGTTAACAGATAAATATGCCAGCATGAACAAGTTAATATGATTATGAGATATTACTGGGCATCACAGTCATTCTGCAAATTTGTTAATATATAGGAGAAATCAAGAAAAAAGAAAAGCTGTGGGTAAGAGCATTAATAAGAGGAAATCAGTAAGAAAACCAAAACATATATATGATCAAGAGAAAATTTCCCCTACACTTTGCAGTGTATATGGGGGGAAATAGATGCGAGAGTAAATAGATAAATAGGAAAGAAGGTAGCACGTATATAATAACATAACTATGTGACAGAAACAAAACCCTACATAGCGAGAAAAAAAGATATTATTAAACATGAACACCCAGAGAGCCCATACCTCCACTATGGCTACACAATCTCCTTTGACTGTTTTTCGGACCTCGACCTTTGACCTTTTTTGCCCCCAAATTTAAACACTTGTCCCTCTCATATTCTAGTCATCATATTAAACAAAATAGTCTGAGGTTACAATAAAATATGGAGACAATCATTGCACCACAAATATCTCCTGCACCTCCAACTATGGATAAAAAGAAGGAATAAATGCCACTAAAGAAAGAAACTTATATCTTCAAAAATAACACTTTCACAATCTATAGACACTTTCACTTATTCTGCACGGGCTATCACAAGACGATTACATTCAGCTCAAGAGAAATTTTGCCAGTCAAAGAACTGATGTCTCATAATTAACTTTTTGCACAACTAGAAATTTCCGCAGGTAGTGAAAATGGTAGGAATTTTTCATGAATATAATAACAATGTCCGCCCACAGTAGCGAAAACAGTAACACACACACATATCTCTTTACTTCTGACATTTCCATTTCAACACTTACTTAAAAATCGAGCACTTTTGTTAGTTTCTTTTTTATTTGTCCCCCCCCCCTCTCTCTTTCTTTCCCCTCATTTTTTAACCCCTTAACCGCGGGGCGTCACTTTCGTGACGCTTGGGAGCAAGGGATCATACCGCGGGGCGTCGCTTTTGTGATTCTGTGTTATTTTGAATTCACCCGGGCTTTCCAGTGGGGGCTTGTATCATCTATCAGTACTGACAATGTCCAACACTAGTCAGCACTCCTAATCTCATCTGTACTCCCATCCATTGTTGACAATTTAGCCATTTCTCCCCGTTCTTGACTCCCCTCCCTACCCCCCCTCCATTACCCTATGCTCTCGCCTGCCCGGCCATGCTACGCTAAGTAAATCTTCCCTGGAATTTTTCACTGATTTCATCCATTGAAATAAGCCCTATGTCGTATTCTTATACCAAATAATATATACAAGTAAGAAATCAGGTAAGTGAGAGTGCCATACACCTGGAATTGGCTAATTATCACCTGACAACACCTCACGTGCACTCGTTCGCTAATTTTCGCTGTTTTTTTCCCCTTGAAATATGCCGTATAATCTATTTTCGTAATAAATATACATGTAAGGAGAGAAGGGAGAAGCCTAAATGATATTTACATTCACCTGGAACTACCTAATTTATAATGTATTGTCTAGATTTCCTGCCAATCATATCAGTGCTACACAAAGCTGTTTCAAGATTTAACATTGGTAGCTCTGATTATATATCTCCTAAGTAGGCCTCTAATCTATTTTCGTAATAAATATACATGTAAGGAGGGAAGGGAGAATATTTACATTCACCTGGAACTACCAGATTTATAATGTATTGTCTAGATTTCCTGCCAATCATATCAGTGCTAGACTTAGCTGTTTCAAGAAGTAATATTGGTAACTCTGAATAACCCCTAAAGCAGGCCTCTAGGCTGCCCCTGCGTTATCAGTGTACTCTCATCTTCCGAAGTGAGAGGACGTACGTTTCATCTTGCTGACTTCAAGGCCTTTTTTTCACCCCCATGCAAATGGCTCTGTGACCTTTACCCCCTACTAAACCTCGTGTGGAAAGAGGTAAAGGGCTGACAATTGATAAAAGAGTGACTATGATCTTTCTATTGAGTAAAACAGTGCAAGTGGAATTGTAAATAATGTGTAAATAATGTGTAAACAGCAAGTGAAAGTAATGAATGTAAATATACGTGAACAATGGAAAATAGTTTTATAAGTTATTTCAAGTGACAGTGCACAACACAGTGTAAATAAAATAGAAATGTAAATAACGTAAATAAAATAGACAACGTAAATAGAAATGTAAATAAGTAGTATTATAAGATTACGAGTATATACCCTAGGAGTAATGAAAGCGAAAGTTTCACTCTAGCATGTCTGAATGCTATGAGTTATGAGAGTGAAGATGAAAGTGACATTCACTCTCAATGCCAGTATACAGGACGAGAAAGTGAATGCTACGTATTTTACTGAAAGAAATTGAATCCCTACAGTGACAATAAACTAATACTACTGAAGGAAACTTATGGATAAAGACTGTAGATATATATAAGTGTTATATAGTAATAGAAATATAAAGTGTGAGGGGTTTTATGAATAATAAATGACAGGCTACCATGAGCGAACTAGTGCCAGTGCGACGATCAGACGCGCTCGTAATTTCCATTGCTTTCACAGTGTTTTTTTTTTTAGTATGGATCCCAAACTACTTGAAAATTGTAGAATAGTGTTTATAGTGTTTGTATCTGGCTGTGGTAATCATATTACGGGTTGTCGGGAAGTGTAAAGTGGAGACTTCGTTACCCTACTTCAGAGGTCTCCACAAGTCCTACGGTAACCGACGAAGGCTCAACAATCATTCCAGGAGAAAGCTGAAGGTATGTGCCATAAGCATATGTAATTTTATTATTCTAGGACTAATAACTGATTTTTGGCAAATATTTTTTGAGAGTCTGTCGGAGCCCAAATAACCCCGCGGCACACGCAAGTTATTGGTAAACAAGCCCGCGGTGTAGGGGTTAAATCTCCTAATCTACACACCCAGGGACCGCCTTAACGCTCAAGGAACAATTACTGTGGATCAAACAGCTATTTGAAGTGTCAGAGGGCAGCTAAGGTGGGAGCATGAGAGGGACGCCCCGAAGAATTCGACCTCGGTGGAACCGATTCTACTTTGACCTGGCCGTGGCAGCTGAACCGCGTCATGTTACCAACCTGAGGCCTCCCCCCACCCTGACGTACAATGCAAACATTTCCTAGGACTCTAAAAATGCATAAATATTGTTATACCATTGGGACCATATGGTATGTCAATAGTAATGCGTATACAAGCTAGGACGTTAATGAAAGACTGCTGAACACTGGGTTTTATTCCTACCTGGCATAGGTGAGGTACACTTGCAAAACACTGGCTTTTCCCTCCCACGTTAAGTCTGTCCTCCACTCATTACTCCTTGCTCACTGTCCATTAACTGACTCACTGATGCTCGCTTACTGATTCTGATTAATCCATCCTTCACTGAATCTCTCTCACTGTCTGACTCAATAACACTGACTATCTGTCACTGTCCGTCCACCACTGACTCACTGGCTGCATCACTAACTGTGCACTTGCTCACTGTTCACTGATTGTTTGTTACAGACTCTCTGACTCACTGCTTGACTGACTCACTCTAGCACGCAAACTAACGGTCCACTACTACTTGACTCAATGATTAAACTCAAACTGCCCCCCCCCCCACAACCCACTCCCTCTGTTACTCTTGACCAACTGCCAAAAACCTGTTGTTGTTGTTGTGTAGATTTTTCCACCTGAAGGGATTAGAGTAGAAGCGGGCCTATAGTGTGAGGCCCGCCAGTGAAGAGCAGATGATGAAGAGGTAGCAGTTGCTAGGAGCAAGGGGGAAATTAAGAAGGACAGATGACGCGGCTGGAGAGCAAGTTGAGGAAGTTGGACTTGGAGAGCTGCTGGTGAGAGTGCCTGGCGAATTCGTCAGAGTCGATGGAGATAGGCGGGCATTTGACGTCGGCAGGAGAAGGGCTTCTAGGCGTGTGGTCGCAGGCGTCACGAGGCACGGCATGGTGTTTGGTGTCAGGCGGTTTCGTAGGTGTCTTCCCCTTGTTCCTCCTCGGTGGTGGTGGGGTGGGAGAATGGAAAGAGCACACCTCCTGAGTGGGATCGGTCGGTGACATACCGTCAGCAGATGGTGATGGGGTGGAAGGACGGTCTTCCACGTCCTGGAAGATGGGAGGGACGGGAGAGGAGGTGTCGGGGCAGGCCCTTTCTAAATACCCTCTCCCCCCCCCCCTTGGCAGCCCAGAACACTGTCAAGCTCAGGAGAGAACTCACACTGTGTGATGCAACAATGCAAATTCTAGAGTCTAGGACAGAACTCACATTTTCCCATGCAATAATGCACTTAAATTAACAATACACAATAACCATCATGACAAGAACTAATTCTTAAGTTAAGTGGGAAATTAAACAAAACAGACATGCCGAAATTTCCAGAATGTCCCTCATATCTCCAGATACAAACATTAACCTAATCCTATGGCACAACACTTAATTTCTTAAATGTTCCTCATAGTGCCAGATATAAAACACTAGCCTAATCTTACCAGCATAACAATATCTATCTCAGGCAAAACACCAGAAAAACAGTGTGTTACAGTAAGATGGAGTTCGAAAATTACACCAGACCCTCCTGAATTGTAAACACACGAAACTGTCTACTTGTAATGTGGTAACCTCCTTACATCTTTCGCAAGATGGAAGGCAAAAAATGCCCATGAACTCTCAGCAGATTTTAAAAAAAAGAAAATCAGAAATACTTTCTTTACCTCCAACACTAAAAAAAAGGAGTATTTAAGTAGAACTGATATCTGCTTACACAAATACCTCTTGAAATGGATACAGATACGACGCTCTCAAATTTACTCCTTACCCCCCAAAATACACCGAAAAATCAAATACTCCGAATTTATTCTAAGAAAAGAGGACAAGATGTCAGCAAGACCCTTAGCTTCGCCCTCGTAACGATCATTCCCAGAAATTTACCTAAGATACCCCAAAAATACTTCTTTACCCTCTAATGCCTTCTCATTTTCCAGCACAAGCCCCCAAACTCATATACTCACAATTAATTCCGAGGAAGGATGCCAAGAGGTCAGCGAGGTCTTTAGCGTATCCCTCGTAACGATCATTGTCAGTGTAGTTACCGTCCTTCCTTATCATCAAGAATGGCTTTTCCTGTGAGGAGAGAAAACGGAGCCGCTATATTATCCCAAGGACAATGGATTCACACTAATTTTTCAACTGTTTAATACTCGTATATATAAAATTCCTCATTCGGAGAGAGAGAGAGAGAGAGAGAGAGACAGATACACGCACCAATATGGATGTAACGATGTAAGATCTGTTAGCCATCACCCGGTCAGTCAACAGGCTCGTGTACTTGACCGCCACTGTTTCCAGTCCTCGTGTGTCGCTCCACGTCCCGATCTGAAAGAGAGAAAAAATTAACGAATGAATGAATAAACAATCTACTGCCAGGCAACAAGAGCCATGTGACAAGATAGAAAGTGATAACGACAGAGGAATGTGGTAATTTTAATGGTTAACTACGTGTAGGTACGACAAATAAAGGAGACGAGTAATTATGAACTGCAAAGGACATTCAATTGACTAAGAAAGGGCATAAGACGTACAATAGATAAAAAGAGAGATTCACACACACACACACACACACACACACACACACACACACACACACACAGCCATTTGTCCGGGTCGCTCCTCAGGTGGATGATAGTGCTCTTGTTACTTCCCCAGACGATTTTATTCAGCTTAATACAGACTCTTCGAACTTAGGGGATTCTATCGTATAAACCCTTCACGAACCCCTTCCTTCCTCGAGGCCCATCCTTGGTTGGAGAATATTGTCTTTCCGTCTCTCAACGTAAGTAAGGTCTGTGTGGAAGAAGCACCTTGACCTCTGTGTAACTCTGCCGCCTCCTCCTCCAGTCCTTCTCTCCATCCATTCCTTTCTCTATCTTTCTCCCTCTTATCCTAATCTTTAGTCCTCTCAAACAACTCTCTTCCACTCCTCTCAACCTTCACTTGTGTCCTTCCAACAAGGTTGCGTAAATTGCGGACAAGTGATTATCCAGGCGTAATAAGCAAAATAAATAAATAAGATAGAGGTGCTTGAGAGCCACCTAAGCTGACGTGAATACCACCTTACGGGTTGCAATGTGGGTGGCCGAGAAGGCTTTGTTGCATCTCCTCCTCAGCGATTTATTTTGCCTATTACGACTCAACATTTGCCTGTATGCTTTTTATATCGCTAACATATCGACACTGTTTGTATTAACAAAAAAAAAAGGAGAACAACGAGGCGTAGTGGGCAGCATAAGTCGCTAAAAAAGAAGTGCCAGGAAGTGACCGTGACTACATAAAATACTGCCGTAGACCTCTTGAATCGTATGTGTCTAAGAGATGAATAAAATAACCCGTCGTACGCTTGAAGAAACCAATTACTTTGTTACTTGGAGATAATGTTATTCGTGACAGATTTTAACAATTTTGATGAACTACTCTTCCCTCGTGTACAGCTGACCTACTCAGTCCCGTGACGATTCTATTTATTTCAAGCTACATCTGTACAAATTTATACAACTTTGGAGGGAGATGTAGGAGTCAAAGGGATAACTAAGGCTGTCTAAATCCTCAAGTTAAAAGTCTCACCTATATTGAATAAAATAATTTAGTTAGAAAATATAAAATAAAAACGACCATGGGAAAGAAGATGGCACGTAAACTGCCTGTCGCTGGGGGAAATATAATGCAAAGTAGTGAATGACAGGGAAAGGGATGACGCCGTGACTTTTGTTATCTTGTCATATCACAGGGTTGCATTCCTTAGCACCTCTTCCTTAGCGATCTATTTTTGGAAATGGCTGGTTAACGCCCTTTTGTACGTTATCAATGCAGAGTATGGCGATATTAGAATGCTTTATGTAACACGGATATGGTCAGTAAGGTGTGACAAGCAAAATAAGTTGCTCAGGAAAGGGTGTTAGGGAGCTTCCTTAGCGGACGAGAATCCGGGCCCAAGCAGCTTTGGTTAGTTCGTGACACTTCATCTTAGCGACTTACTCTGCACATTAAAAAAATAAAAATAAATCCCAATATCCTCTTGACTGTTACTGATGTCAACTATGCCGATATAAAAACGATGTATGTGGTGTACAAAGATAAATCGCTAAGGAAGAGGAGCTACGAGGCCTCCTGTGCTAGCCAGAATACAGACCTAAGTCCATAATAGCATAAAGTGAAGAGGGTGGCCGGAGCTGGTGAATGGGAGAATTATACAGAAGGTTGTGTTGGCGGAGAGAGACACAGACCCGTTGACAAGACCCGGGTTCGTGTTGGTGCTGGGACAAGACATGATGCTGGGGGTCTGTATTCAGCTGGCATCTTAACTCTCAGGCTCCTGTGACTCACTCCTAGCTCAATAACGACGTCTGGCATTGGCTGAAATATAAATGGTTGTCCCGAGCATGCGAGAGTTTACACTGACAGGATTCCATAACATTTTACTATTTCCACAGACCTCTAAATATATGTATGTATCTATCTGTGTACCAATTTATCCATCTACCTGTCTACCTATCTATCTATCTATCTGACCAGGGTTAACTAATTTGGGGGACAGAGAGGACGCCATAACATTTTACTACGTATTGTCAAAGATTCTCTCTCTCTCTCTCTCTCTCTCTCTCTCTCTCTCTCTCTCTCTCGATCTATCAGTCTATATCCATATCTATCTAAAAACTAAACTTATTTGCAGGGAAGACACGACTCCATAAAATGTTACTATTTTCACAGATCTCTGTCTATCTCAACACATCTCTCTCTCAATCTCTCTATCTAAACATACACACACTAGAAATTTGTCCTATGTTGGATAATGGCTGGTGGCAAGGAAGGCAAACACATGACCGTACAAAAAGAGATGATGCGAATACTTATAAATCCTTTGCTATGAGAGGTCCATCTATATACCGGTACAATAAGTCGCCTGGTGGTGACAAGAGTTAAATAAGGAAATACGGTATACGGTGTGGAAGGGGCTAAAAATGTCGCCAGGGATGGAAGGGAACGCCTGACGCAATGACCACCTCGGCACGACATAACTCTGAGCACGACCACTGACGACACGCTGCTAAATTCACGACGACAGCTCAGTGGGGAGGGGGGAGGTGGAGGCAGACAAGGGATGGGACGATGGAATGACTGTGAAGGAGGAAGATGGACAGAAAGAAAGAGACGGAGGAGGAAGAGGAGGATAGAATGGCAGTGTGAGCAACAACAACAAAAAAAAAAAAAAAAAAAAAAAAGACGATAAAACTTAGAATTAACAGTGAACGAGTAATAATTTATAGCCTACATGAGCAAGAAAAATGTAAACCTTTCAGAGTCACACCCACCCCAAGTATCCACTATATCAGCACATCCCTGAGAGTGTTCTTTGTCATTGGACACATTCCGGACACATCACAAGCACCTCAGACACACACCAGACGCATAAGCACACCAGAAAAGCTACCATTATCCACTTACTCCCATGAGAGAGAGAGAGAGAGAGAGAGAGAGAGAGAGAGAATGACAGTAAGGGACACAAATTGGCTTTGGCGGTCCGCATTACTTGGTGCAGAGCTATAAAAACATGAAAATTATCTGGCAATTGTATGTAAATATGGAAACAACGTGAAATGCAAAATTAAATTATAAAAAGCAAAAAGGAAGAATAGTGAAAGAAAAGAAAAACCAAAACAAATATGAACATGAAAAACAATTAACAAACAATTGGCGCACAAATAATAATCAAATCATAAACATGGGAATATGAAGTAAGAAGAATGCAAAACAAATTACGAACATAAAGAACTAAAAAACAAATACCACAAACAATACAGTGAATAAACAATTATGTAATAAAACTTTAAAAAAAACGTAAAAGTTATGTAACCGGTGAAACCTGAAAACAGCTAAAAAAACAGAAGGCAAGACCCCATCAAGAGAACACACACACACACACACACACACACACACACACACACACACACACACACACACACACAGAGTCATCCTCAATGACAACACCGGTGAGTGAATTTAATAAAACCAAACACAAACTGAGACATACAGAGAAACTAGAACAATGAAAAACACCAAACATCAGAACGGAAAACTCAAGTCAGCCTACGAGTAAAGCCCGATGAATAATATGTGAGAACAGACGAAGCCACGATCAAACACAAAACTGTGAAAATTACATAAAACGGTATTTTGGAAAGAACCAAAAACTGTCAGCCTGAACGTAATGCTCAGTGAATGACTGTGATAAGTATAAAATTATTCATGAATTACAGCACGAAAAGGTACGAAGAAAATCGGAAAAAAAAACTAAGAATATTGAACCACTAAAAAAAAAAAAAAAAAAAAAAAAAAAACTACCAGCTGAGGAGGCAGTAAAAGTCATCAAAACCAAAGTCAGTCTAAATCCTGTGAACGACAATGAAAAAATGAATATAAATATTCTAAAAAATATAATAAAGAAGTAATATAACACTAGGCATCGGGGAAATACAAGCAAGAAAATATAAAGAAAAGTCAACCAAAAACGAAAAAAAAAATTAATATCAGCCTGAAGGTTAAGCCTTGTGAACGACAATAACAGAGTGAGTACCAGGGACGTGACGTGAAACGCTGGACCAAAAATACACTAAACACCAACTAAAACACACACACACACACACACACACACACACACACACACACACACACAAAAGAATAACACCCAACAAAAACATTCAAACATCAGAGTCATGCAAGAGTTAAAGCGTGTTGTAGCTGTTTGTTATTGTTGCAACCACAGGCTCTTCTGAATATGAATTAGGCTAACTGCAGGCTGAATCTGCACAGCTCGCCATCCTTCCAGCAGAGGACAGAGAAGGAGTTAAGGATCGTGTGTATATTTAGGCGGCGGAGCCAACTATATCGGTGCCACCACGAGCAGGCGTCCCTCACCAGCCTTGTGAACGATAAAAATAGATTCTAAGCGACCAAAACAGAAGTTTAAACTATACAAAGGAAACTCCCAAGTAAAACAGAAAATTACAATAAAAACGAAAAAAAAAAAAACGATAAATAATACCAACAAAACCACAACATAAATGAGGAAAAATACAAGCATAACCACGATAAAAACGAAGAAAACGGAAATAAAATCCCGATTAAACGAAGAAAAGCGCAAATAAAACCAAGAGTAAACGGAAAATAAAGAAAAAAACGAAAAAAACGATGCTAAACAAAACCACGATTAAAACGAGGAAAAATACAACCAAAATAAAAACAAAGAGAAATAAAACCACGGTAAAAACGATGAAAAATAAAACCACGATATAAACGAAGAAAAATAAAACCACGAAAAAAAACGAAGAAAAATAAAACCACGAAAAAAAACGATGAAAAACAAACAAAACCACGATAAAAAAGAAGAAAAAGCAACAACACCAACAAACTACAAAAACACGATAAACCGGAGAAAAAACAAACAAAACCGCGATAGAAACGAAGAAAAACAAATACGAGCAAAAATGATTCTGCTTCACGTAATTTCTCTATGAAGGCCAATAAGACATCCTAAGCGACCACGATGGAGCATAAACGACCGAACCTTCCGGAAAAAAGGATAAAAACCGATAACGTGGGTGATTAATAACACTTACGATGGAGGGAGAGAGGGAGGCTGCGACGGAGAAACTGGGGGGAGGCTGAGGGAGAAAGGCAGGCAGAAGGGAAGGAGAGGAGGTTGGGATGGAAGGATTTAGGGAGGTTTGGAGGAAAGCTAGGATGGAGGGAGGGAGGAAGAGGGGGAAGCTAGGAGGGAGAGACGGAGGGAGGCTAACAGAGGTAGAAGGAAAGGAGGTTGGAAGATAACAGAGCTGGAGGGAGAGCTGGAAGGAGTATAACAGAGCTGGAAGGAGAGGGGGAGGGAGGATAACAGGGCTGGAGGGAGAGATGGAGGAAGGATAACAGGGCTGGAGGGGAAGAGGAAGGCTTGCAAGGAGAGAGGATGGATACCGATGACTAAGAGGGGGATGCTGGCAGGGAGAGAGAAAAGAAAGGAAAATGAGAGAGGGACAGAGAAGCTGAAAGGAATGGAGGGGGGAGATGTACGGGGTGGGAGGAAAGAAGGAAGGAAAGAAAGGGAAAGGCTGGCAAGGAAGGAAAAGAAAGGGAGGAGAAAGAAAGAGGGATGGAAGGTGCAAGGGATGGAATGAGGCTGGGTGGGTGGGAGATGGGAGGAGAGGAGGTAAGACTAGTAGGCGTACACTGAGAGAAGAGAGGAAGAGGGAAGAGAGGAACGGAGAGGAAGGTGGAATACAAGTTACAGGAGAGGGAAAGAAGGCTGGAGTAGAGGTAGGAAAGGCTGGAGGAGGAGGGATGACTGTGAGAGAGGGAGGAGAAGGGAAGGACGGAAGGTAGGAGGAAATGGAAAAGAGAAAATGATTGTCAACAGTGGAGAGTAGTAGGGTGGATGCATGAGTGATGTGGATGGGGAGTGGCTGGGTACTGTGAATGGGGAATGGGTAGATGGATGAGTATTATGAGTGGGGAATGGGTAGGTGGATAAGTATTGTGAATGGCGGAGCTTTTGGGTGGATAAGGAGTGGGTGTGTGGATGGGTGGACGAATGGAATCCATGAAAAGAGGGTCTGTGGATGGGTGGTGTGGATGGGAGCTGGGTAGATGGATGGGTGAAATGGATGGGGAAGTGGTGGATGGAGAGATGGAGAGTGGATGGATGGATGGACTGAAGGTGTTACTGTGCCAAACACAGAAATATAGCAGTAAATAGGAGATGCTCCAAGGCCGAGGAGAATACAGGCCTGTGTGAGCTTTGGATGTGAATTAGTGGAAAGGAGAGCTCTGAGGCTGACTGGCAGGGATTTAATATGGAGGCAATGGTAATCAGTGGACAGGAGAGCTCTGATGTTGATTGGTAGGGTCCTCAAAGGTAGGTAGAGGTGAAACAGTTAAAGAGCTCTAAAGATGAATAAGTAGGTGGCTTTTGGAAATAGACAGGTGGGTGGATGAGTGATTTCTGGATGTACTGTACGTGAGTGAATTTTGAAGTTTGTTGGCAGTGCTTAACACCTTCAATCCGCACCATATTTTTTTGCATTATTCCTGTAACCAGTTCGTTTTGCTACGAAGAGCTTATCAAACTGGTGTAGTTAAGTTATAGCCTTCATAAACTCCTTCTCTACTAAACATCCTTTTAAAGCTTAATGAAATTGCCTAAAGGTAGGAAATTATAAAAAAAGAGAACACATTACTGGATTAAAGGGGGCACAGGTGAATGTGTGAGTGTATGTGAACGTGTATGAGTGAATGAGCTTTAGAGATGAATACTGAGGTGGTCTCTATCGATGGGTAAGCGTGAGGGTGAGCTCTGGAAAGAGAAATGGATGATTTGTGGTTCTGGCTCGTAGGCTTCTTAAAATATGTGGAAGTTTACAACTGGATAATAGCCAGTTTGCTTTCATCTGACAGAACTGAACCACTCTCGCACCTTACAAAGTAGATGGTGGTAGCGTGAAACTGGCCACTCTTCATTAGGAGGTAGGAATGAGTCTCCTTGATAACTAGTCAAATTTATTCTCCACTTCAACTACACCTAATCATCAATTGACCTGAGAGGGTTCACGGATCTATGTCAGGTAAAAAAAAAAAATACTATAGAACCAAAAACAGTGTATAGAAGGGCTCAGGAGGTTGTTACGGAGGAGGGGGGATATGAGGGAGGACGGCTTGGGAGGGGATCAGCGGTGTCCTTGGTGTGTCGTGGGTGTGAATAACGACGCCTAAGGAGTCAATACAGCGCCACTGCTCAATACTGTGGCTTGGGGACCTAGCTGGCGGTAAAGCCGTGTATATTAATTGTGTGGAAGGAAAATGCCAGCCCAGACCCATCACGCCCTGTTACCCTGCACTCCCTGCGCCCCTCCCTCTCCCCCCCCCCTCTCTCTCTCTCTCTCTCTCTCTCTCTCTCTCTCTCTCTCTCTCTCACCATGAAAAGCATACACACAAATGTTGTCCGTTTATAACTGAAGGGGTTCAAGGTCGGGCCCGATTCTTTGTCTATATACTGCTTTCCCCTAAAGAAGGGTATGTAGCCGAGACAGGACGACACACTCCCATTTTACTCATCCACACACACATTTACCCTAATAAAAACACCATTTCATTGTCCAGCCATTATTCTTCCATGCACCATCACCATAACTCTCCTACTCCTCCTCCACCTGTTTCCATCATCACTATGCTCAACTTCCCCAATGAACATCACCATCAATTTTATCACCACCACCACCATAATCATGCTATCATCACCATCATGTTCACCACCCTCATCCCCTCATCCTCAGTCTTTTTGTTCCCTTCACCAAAGTAAATTTCTCGATTTCTCCATTAGCCCCCAGATCCTTCTCACACTCCTCTCACTCCTGCCATTCTTCACACGATCTCTCTTTCCTTTCTTCTTCTTCTTCTCCTCCTCCTCCTCGTCCTTTTTCTCTTCCTCGTCCTTCCGTGTTCTCTATCCCCCTTCTTCCTCCTTCCTCTTTCCTGTTCCTTGCCCTTCTTCATTCTGCCTTTCTATCCCTCCTCCTCTCCTCTCGATCCCGCCGTCCTTCCATCCTTTCTCCTCTCCTCTCCATCCCTCCTGTTCTCCTCTGAATTCCTCCTCTTCTCCTCTCCATCCCTTCGTCCTTCCATCTCTCCTCTCCATCCCTTAGTCCTTCCATCCCTCAGTCCTTTCATCCCTCCTCCTCTCCTCCCCATCCCTCCTCTCCTCTCCTCTCCATCGCTCCGTCCTTCCATCACTACTCCTCTCTTTCCCTCTCTCCTTCCATCCCTCCGTTTCGCCTGACGTACAAAACATTGAATATATTCCTCCTTTTCATCCTTGTCAGCTCAGTTCGTGATACAGGTTGGTCCATGTACTCGTATTACACTCGTCGTCCACTCCACTGGCCGATTTCTCGTGTGTTGGGGGACGGCTTAGTTACCGTTCTCAGTGTCTATTCTGCACCATTTACTCATTTCCCACTGGCACTACAACACCTACACCCACACCAGCAGACTGAGCCGTCCCCACAACACAAGATACCGCCAGGCGAGTTTCTAGTGCAATGCTATTTATACGGGTCAACCTGTATTTAAAACTGCCACACACTATACTACCTGATGCTGATGACATGGCAGGCGTTTGAAAAGTGTCCACGGATACAATTCTTTTTGAAATACAAGATGATTTTTTCCAAATGGCTGGAGGCTGCATCACTTAGCAATATGGCACTTTCTGAATTTCAACATTTAAGCTTAATTGTGAAATAGGCTGCATGCAAAAGTGTAACTATGGTACGGTATAGTCAACTTGCTCTCACCAGACGGAACTGAATCACACCCACATTTTGAATACTAAGTGGTGGTGGTACGACATTCGGTAAGCCTCAGTTATGATGTAGGATTGGGTCTTCTTGGTTACGAGTGAAACTAACCCTTCAGCCTTATCACAACAAGCGATCAACTGTGCCGGAATGAGTTAGTGATCCTCGGCAGGTTAGAAGAAAAACGATACTAAACCTTAGTTTTAACAGTTTATTTCTGGATGTGATATGGAACAAATCCGACTTTTTAAGGCAACTCCGACCGGTTTGGAAAAAAATGACAAAAAAAGTTTAGTTTTAATTTTTGAATTTGTTTGCAATTTATTTGTATTTATTCAAAGTATTTTCAAACCGGTCGGCGTTGCTCCCAGCGGTCGGCGTTGCCCCATTCAACGGAGTGTTTCATATGCAAAATATGTTGCCCAAAAAGTAGATAAGCAACATACAAGAGTGTGTGAACCACTTCAGTCCGATGATATGTGGATATTTTCTCGTTATCAGAGGGTGATTATATTTAACCCAGGACAGACATCTATTAGTAACGGGGCTTATAAAGACAATAACCAGGCTGATTCCCCATGTCTGAAAAGTCTGTACAAGGCTGAATAAAATCGTCTGGTGGTGGCTACAGTAGATTATGAAGCAGGGAATGGGGCTAAAGCGGTTACGTTGTGATATTCCAAATCGACAGTCAACAATTCACTGCTAAGGTGCCACCTAATCCCACGAGAATATGGCCTGCTAAGAGAAAAACAGTGAGATGGAGGGCGGTAGGGGAAAGAGGAGGAGGGAAGATGGAAAGGGAGGAAGGATGAGGATGAGGAGGGATGGAACGACGGAAGGAAGAAGAAAGGAGAAACGGGGAGGGTTGGAAGGACGGAGGGAAGAAGGAAGGGGGAGGTGGGAGGGGGGGGGAGGAGGTAGGACGAAAGGAAGGAGGGAAGAAGGAAGGGGGAGGTGGGAGGGGGGGGAGGAGGTAGGACGAAAGGAAGGAGGGAAGGAAGGAATGAGGAGGGGGAGAAGAAGCAGGATAGGCAGACAGGGAAGGAGAGGAGGAGGGGGAGGAGGGATGGAAGGACAGAGGAAAAATAAAAAAAATCTAAGAAATGTGACATATGCTACCCATGCCTCGGTAAGGCAAATATCCACACAGTTCATGACAACTGACTGTATATATCAAGTATTTAACGTTATAAAACATCGTTGGTATAGCCTGTCTTATCTGCTGAATTTGATGATAAAACTTTGGCGCTGTGACTAGCTGATTTGAAAATACCCAGAGGCTTGCTCCGAGTCGTGACTCAAGCACTACTTTCTTTTAAAATCAGACTCGAGCTTCAATTCAATATATGGCCAAGTCGAGCTGATTGAGCCAGACTTGAATAACCCGTGAGCCTCGGTCTGCTACCGTTCCAAGCACGACTTGCAAGTCTGACTCAAGCCTCGTTCCAGCAACTGACCTAAGTACCTGGATGCAGCACAGAAACGAGGTAAATGTGCAAAGGAAGTGGAAGGTAGAGTGGAACAGGGAAGGAAAGTGGTTCGTGTTATGATGGCCTTGATACAAAACAGAGGTCTGAGTCTGGCAGCTGCAAGAGGATAGTGTCCACATTACCAAATGGCTGTGAGACTTTTGTATGGCGTGAAAACGAAGACCAAGGAGTTTCAGCCGTGGAGATAAAGTTACTAAGAAATGTTCGTGGAGTGAGGAGAGTGGATGAAATAATATGATTCGTGAAAGATATGGAGTGAGGAAGTCTATGAACAATAAAGCTGCAGAGTGTGTGCCTAGACGGTATGGGCATATGGGAAAGAGGTGTAAACATTTTGATGATAGGGACGTATGCGAGTTGGGCGAAGGGAAGAGGCGTGGTAGACCAGGTAGAAGGTGGATAGGTATGGTTAATGTGTGAGAGACAGATGTGGAGGCTGATGTGGCTCGAAAACCTACAAGGAACCCAGCTGGTTGAATGAATTTTGTACAGGGAAGTGCATGAGCAAGGCTTGGTATCTTTTTTTTCTTTTTATAGTTAGTTATCGGAATGAGTATATGATAAGTAAGATGACGCACATCCAGTATGTGTGGATGGTTATGCCTGTGAAGTAGGGTTCAGGATTCGAGGACTTGAATAGTGAGTAAGCGGGTATGTGATTTGTCATTGGGTATGTTGTAGGTTGGATCCCCCATTATGTTTTTTTTTTCTTTTTTCTTGCTCGTTGGAACCTACCTCACCCCACCTTCATGTGGGGAAAAAAAAAAAAGACGGGATGATGATGATGGTGATGATGATGATGATGATGATGATAACATTGAAGGAAGGTAACGTGTACGATAATGAGATAATTATCCGTCTACCTCCTGGGGGTAGGGGAGTTTTCAAGAATACTCCCCAGTATCCCTGCTTGTCGTATGAGGCGACTAAAAGGGTTGGCGGAGGGTTAGTGCCTCTCCCCGGAAAACAGCTAACTAAAAAGACGAACAAGAAGCCTAGGACAATGACTGACCAAAAGATGACGACCAAGGACCGGACAAAGGACATGATACGGATCGCGACGTGGAATGTAAGGGATGCTAATGATGAGATGAAAGAGAGAGAAATTGTCCAGGTGCTTGAGGGTGCGAAAGTGGATGTATGTGGAGTAACTGAAACTAAATGGGGAGGAAAAAGTGTGAGAGAATGGGAGTATGGATGGGGTATATGTGCAGGAGCAGGTGAGAATGAGAGGGCAAAGGAAGGAGTATGTACTGTTGTGAGTAAAAGATGGAAGAAGAGCATAAGACAGTATGGATCAGTTGGATCAAGGATTGTGTGGTTAAGATTGAAAGTTGGAATACAAATGTGGGCGATTGTGTGTGTGTATGCGCCAACGCAAGATCATGCAAGCAGAGTGAGAGAAGAGTTCTGGACAAATGTGGTAGTGTGCATGGAAAAGTTTGGAAGGAATGAGAGAGAGTTTTTGACTGGTGACATGAATGGTAAAGTAGGGAATGTGAAGGTGGACAGAATAGTTGGTGAGTGGGGTGTGCCTGCTGAGATAGATGAGAATGGCAGTGCGTTATGTACATTTGTGCCGGGAGTGGGTTGGTGATAGTCAATACCCTCTTCAGGCACAGAATGATCCACAGGTATACATGGCGAGTGATAAGGGTGGGTGGTGAACTGAACGAAAGGAAGGCAATGATTGATTATGTGCGTGTGTATGAAAGGATGAGAAGATGTGTAATGGATGCAAGAGCTTATAGAGGTTGGGGAGTGGACTTTCTGACCACTACTTGGTGGTGGCCAGAATTAAGATCCAAGTAAGATGGAAAAATAGAAGAAGGGAAGGACGGGAGGAAGGAGTAGTTGCAAGGAGAGTGGAAAGGTTACAAGTGGACGAGAAAAAGGCAGAATATAAGAGAGAAGTGGAGGAACGATTGGGTAAATATGAATTGGAGCAGATAGGGGATGTGGAAGGTGTGTGCAAGATATTTACAGAAAAAATTTGTGCAGCATGTGATGTGGTGTGTGGGATGAAGAGAAGACGGAAGGGGGTACAAGGAACAGCATGGTGGAATGAAGAGGTGAGACATGCTGTGGCACAAAAGAAGAAAGCATACAATGAATGGATGAGAAATAGGGGCGTGGAAGAAGTTGAGAGGCAGAGGAGATTGTTATATGTAGAAAGGAAGAGAGAGGCGAAAAGATTAGTAAGAGAGAGTAAGAAGAGAATGGATGAGGAATTTGGATGGAATTTGAGTGTAAAGTGGAGGGACTGTAAGAAAATGTTCTGCAAAGAGGTGAAGAGAGTAAGACGGGGTGGCAGTGAAGTTAGTAGGGCAGTGAAAGATAAAAATGGTAGATTACTAGTGGAGAAGGGAGAAAAAGTGAGCAGATGGAAAGAACACTTTAAGGAATTGTTGAACATAGAAAATGGAAGTAATGCGAGTATAAGTGGTTGGGGAATGGCTGGGAGAGGGAGGGAGATGAGAAGACAGGAAGAAATCAGAAGGATAGAAGTTGTGGAAGCAATGAAGAAAGTCAAATTGGGGAAAGCCCCAGGAATTGATGATGTGTGTGGTGAAATGCTGAAGCATGAGGGAGAGATAGTAGTTGAATGGATGTGGAAGATGTGCAGATTGGCCTGGGAGGAAGGTAGAGTCTCGGAGGATTGGAAGTCAGGTATAATTATTCCCCTGAACAAAGGATAAGGAGAAAAAGAAGTGTGTGGTAATCACAGGGGCATTTGTCTTCTTAGTGTAATTGGAAAAGTGTATGGTAGGAAACTTATTGACAGAGTTAGGGAAATAACAGAGGAATTAGTTGGAGAAGAACAGGGAGGCTTTAGGAAAGGAAGAGGTTGTGTAGATCAGATATTCATTCTTAGATCTTTAGTGGAAAAGTTTCTAGAGAAAGGAAAGAAGTTGTATGCGGCTTTCATGGATTTGGAGAAAGCATATGACAGGGTGGATAGACAAGGATTGTGGAAAGTATTAAGAATATATGGAGTAGATGGGAAGTCGTTGAATGCTGTGAGGAGTATGTACGATGGTGCTAAGGCTGCAGTGCGTGTGGATGGTGAACTAAGTGAATTTTTCTCTTTGAAAGTTGGGTTGAAACAGGGATGTGTCATGTCTCCATGGTTGTTCAATCTGTACATGGATGGGGTAATAAAAGAGGTACAAGGTAGGGTAGTGGATGTTGGAGTGGCCCTGGTGACAGAGGATAGTGTTTGGAAACTCTCTGTACTGTTGTTTGCAGATGATACTATGTTGTTGAGTGAAGACGAAGGGGAGCTGCAAGGCTTGGTGGATGAGTTTGAGAGAGTGTGTAAGAAACGGAATCTAAAGGTGAATGTAGGGAAGAGTAAAGTGATGGTCTTTGAGAGAGGTGAAATTAGTGAATATACAGCGAGGTTGGATGGCGAGGAATTGGAAAATGTAAGTATGTTTAAGTACTTGGGTAGTGTGATGAGTAAGGATGGAGGTTTGGAGGGTGAAGTGCTTGAAAGGGTACAGCAGGGAAGAAAGGTTGC
This sequence comes from Coenobita brevimanus, assembly GCF_032717465.1. Taxonomy (NCBI): domain Eukaryota; kingdom Metazoa; phylum Arthropoda; class Malacostraca; order Decapoda; family Coenobitidae; genus Coenobita; species Coenobita brevimanus. Next base: position 34,020,529 of record NC_136954.1, read on the forward strand.
TGGTTCTTTGAAAGCAGTGATAAGAAACAGGGAAGTGAGCATGGAAGTGAAAAAATTACTACATGACAGTATTGTGATACCAACTCTAACGTACGGAAGTGAAGCTTGGACGTTGTTGGAAGGACACAAGTCAAGAGTGAGAGCAGTGGAAATGAGTTATTTAAGAGGAGCCTGTGGAGTCACGTGGAGAGACAGGCTGACGAATGAGGATATAAAGGAGCGTTGTGGTGTGGATGTGATAGGAAGCGTTATGAGGAACACACTGAGGTGGTTTGGCCATGTGGAGAGGATGGAGGGTGAAAGACTGACGAACAGAGTGTATGTGAATGAGGTGGAGGGGGGAAGAGGGAGGGGGAGGCCGAGGATGAGATGGAGGGATGGGGTGGAGAGGTATATGAGAGAGGGTGGTGTGAGTTGGGAGCAGGGCAGTGAAATGGCGGGGGACAGGGCGACTTGGAGGCGATTTTTTTCTGGCTACCCCAAACGGGATTAAGGCGTCTGGCAAAAGATAGGTTTGGTGTAAATGAGAGACACAGAAAAACGAGAGACAGAAAGACGCTGAAATAAAGCACTGCAAGAGCTCAAGGACCACCAACTTCAGAGAAGCGGGCAGAACCACAGAGAAGGTACACAGAAACAACAAAGAGGTAGAATCTCAGGTATACAGATCCCTGCGGAGAGGGGGGGTAATAGATCTCTGGGGAGTGTGGGGGGGGTAAGAGTTCCCTAGGGAGTGGGGAGGGAGGGAGTCCACACACGCTCTGAGTGGAGTTGTGGCCACAGCTCCACATCCCACCACACTTTCACTACACAAGGCCCAGGAATCCTCTCACCACACGAGAAGCTGCCCACCAGAAGAGTGGGCTCGTCGTTCAAGAATCCCCTCATCACTTACCACACAAGAATCGTCTCACCACACAAGAAACGTCTCACCACACAACAATCGTGTCATCACACAACAATCGTCTTACCACATAACAATCCTTTCACCAGAACAATCATCTCAAACACAAAAATCCTCTCATCACACGATAATCCTGTCACCACACAAAATTCATTTCCCCGCAACAGTTGTCTCATCACACAATAATCCTCTCATCATAGAAAAACCCTCTTACGACAAAAGAATCTTCTCATCACGCAAGAATCTCAACACAAATATCATCTCACAGCACGAGTAGTCCCGCATCGACTCTCTTCTCTCTACACTAAAATGCATAACAATTTCACCATATAATCAGAGAATTGCCTCACCACACTGCAAATCTCTCTCTCTCTCTCTCTCTCTCTCTCTCTCTCTCTCTCTCTCTCTCTCTCTCTCTCTCTCTCTCTCTCTCTCTTTCTCTCGTAATACTTTGCAACATGTAATAAATTTTCTCACATATTTCTCGGGGAGGGGGTAAGAGACCTGCTTCCCTCTACTCACTACGCCACACTAACAATACTTACTGCACATCATTTTCTAATTCCTGAAATCGTTTTCATGCGCGTCTGCTTTTTTTTTTTTTTTTAGTTTGTTTATACACAGTGGTCTATGAAATACGTTCCTTTGCTTCTTTCCGAAGGAATTCTCGTGTGTTACTGGGACGGCTCATTCAACGTTGTCTGTCCTGCACCATGTATACTATATCGTAAATTTTTTAATATTTCATACAGACCGCCTGTTTATGTTCACTGATTGCATGGTTCAGTTCTCGTGTGTTTTACGGACGGCTTGGTCAGTGTTCCAGGCATCTACATCATTTTCTACTTCCCATAACACCTTTCATGCTTTATAATGTCTACCTTTTTTTTTTTTTTTAACTTTCAATAAGTACAAGGTTGAAAAACGAAATAAATAATTCGAGCTCGCTGGACAATACGTCCTCTGTTAGTGTTAGTTAAGCAGGCTATCTAACCCATTCAGTTTGAGAGTCCCAGGGTGATATAAGATTGTCTGGCAATAGCAAGAATAAGACAAGAAAAGACATCGTGGTAAAGGGAGTTAACATTATCGGTGCAGGTATTTATGAACAGTATTATACGTTGTTGGAAGGACACAAGTCAAGAGTGAGAGCAGTGGAAATGAGTTATTTAAGAGGAGCCTGTGGAGTCACATGGAGAGATAGGCTGACGAATAAGGATATAAAGGAACGTCGTGGTGTTGATGTGGATGTGATAGGAAGCGTTATGAGGGACACACTGAGGTGGTTTGGCCATGTGGAGAGGATGGAGGGTGAAAGACTGACGAAGAGAGTGTATGTGAGTGAGGTGGAGGGGGGAAGAGGGAGGGGGAGGCCGAGGATGAGATGGAGGGATAGGGTGGAGAGGTATATGAGAGAGGGGGGTGTGAGTTGGGAGCAGGGCAGTGAAATGGCGGGGTACAGGGCGACTTGGAGGCGATTTGTTTGTGGCCACCCCAAACGAGATTGAGGCGTCTGGCAATAGATAGATAGATTATACTAGCAGGCGTACCTGGCGTTCCCCCTACCCTTCCTTATTTATCTTCCTCCTCCTGTCCCTTCCCCCATCTCTCTCTCTCTCTCTCTCTCTCTCTCTCTCTCTCTCTCTCTCTCTCTCTCTCTCTCTCTCTCTTCATCCTTCTCTCGTTTCCCCTCATTATTTATCTGACCCTTACTACTCTGCTCCCCTTCCTCAAACAATCGGTCTTTTTGGTCTTCAAACCTTCCTTGGGTCATAAGACCAAAAAGACGAACACTCCAGTCCTATTTGTTCTAGTTCAATCTTTTTTTTCTACTCCAGAAAGACCATGTACCTTTCATGCTTTTGAAGAGGGATTATAAGAGGTCCAGGAACCTTCTATTTCAGCCTTCACAGACTAACGCACAGTATTTGTGCTCACTTGTTTACTGTCACCGGTGACCTAAAATGGCCTCCGACCGGTGACTTCAAGTGACCTCGGAGTCAACCTCACATAGCCTACGTCCGAACTGGGGGTCATGTGAGTTTCCATGCCAAAAATTGGGCTGCAGGAGTACCCGACGTTGCCCGGGCCAAAAAAGCGAACACTCAACTGGTGACCTCAATTGACCCAGATCTGAATTTTGACCCCCCTAAAACCTTCCTTCGGTCATAAGGATTCCAAATATGTAGTTTATGGCCAGGTAAAGTGAAAATTGAGGGAGCAGTTCGTGAACAAACAAACAGACTGACAAAGTGCCCTTTATATTGTAGATAATGCAGTGTTGCAGCACGTACGTACGCGCGCGCGCGCGCGCACACGCGCACACGCACACACACACACACACACACACACACACACAGTATCAGTCTTGTAACTGATTATATAGCAGTCGTTGCCGAGCTGTAGGTAACAGAGTAGATAAGTGAGGAGATAACTTCAGTTCACTTGTAGTCGGTGACAGAAGATAAAGATGAATACTGGGGTTTGATTGTAGTTTATTTCTTCAGAGGGAATATCTCAAAATTTTATACTGTACTAAGTATGTCTCACAAGAGCGTATTGAGGTGAGAGTGGTTTTATGCTTGCTAATTCTCTCGCATCTCAAAATTTTACATTAAGTATGTCTCACAAGAGCGTATTGAGGTGAGAGTGGTTTTATGCTTGCTAATTCTCTCGCAGCCTCGCAGGGAAGGGAAGATGTGGGGGAAGGAAGGAACTGAAAAAGATGAGCATGAAGACAGCGAGAGGGACAGGAAAGAAAAGTAAAGGTGAAAAACAGAGAGTGAGGAGGAAAGAAGGAACAAGGCGTGAGAGGCAGAGATAGAAAAGAATGGAAAGGCGAAATGGAAGGAAATATTTGTATAGGAAGGATGAAAAAGAAAAGAAGAAAATACAGGCTTGGAATGAGGGAACAGAAAAGACGGAGGCAAGGGAAGGAAAAGGAAAGACGAGAAGCATGTTAGAAAAGCAAGTGCGTAGGAGGAAAATGAAAGGGAGAGGAGGGAGGAGAAAAATAAAGGAGGAGAACGGGAAGAAAAACAGAATGACAAAAAGTAGCAAGAAGAGAGGGGGAGGGGAGAGATGGAGGGAACCAGGAGAGGCGGAGGGGGGTGGGGGTGGGGGTAAGCAATAGTGTTAAGTGTCCACATGTGTGGGTATCCCGGAGGGGGCAGGGGAGGGGGGGGTGGAGACAAACACTGGTTGGGAGGCAAATGAGAGAGAGAGAGAGAGAGAGAGAGAGAGAGAGAGGAATGGAAGGAGTATGGTTAATATAGGAAAGTTATTTGGAATGAGGAGAAATGTTTGATAATTATATAGATATTAAACACACAAGAAAAGGGAAGAGGAGAAGGAAATTACAGGAAAGAGCAAGTAAATGTACAAACTGACTGGTACTGTGAGAAAAATTATATGGAAAGTATAAGGAAAATGTAAGAATACTACATAAACAAGAAGTGGGATGCACTTGGTAAGGAATTTGGGACGGAGGGGAAATGTATGAAATATATATGAAGGGCAGGAGGGATGGAAGGCAGGAATGTATGAAAAAGGTTAATGACGCGTGTGAGATTCAACATGGAAGGGAGTGACAAATATACTGGAGAAGTTATGGAAGAGAGAGAGAGAGAGAGAGAGAGAGAGAGAATGATGTTGAATAATACTGAGGGTGTGAAGATTAATGGCGAGAGAAACGGAGAGAGAGGGGATGAAGAGGGTAGACAGAGGGCGGAGGGAGGTAAAGAGGGAGGAGGGATGTGAGGTAGGGAGAGAGGGAGGGAGTAGGAAAATGATGGAAGAGAGACAAAGTGGGTGGGAAGCCGTCCATCACTTAGCAGCAGACTTGATGTAGTGCCTTGGCCTTTACAATTCTTTTTCTGTGTTTGCCATCCTGTTTTCCTGTTTCTCCCAACCTTCCTGTTACGTTGCATTACTGCTCTTTCTCCTTCAGGTGGCTCTACACTGAGTGACAAGACTATTTCTTTCCTGTAACAAAGCTACATCGCAGGGTGGTTACCATATAAACAAACTACGGGGTGATGTGCAACCTCCTATAGTCTGCCTGTTAGCTGGGTGGAGAGAAGCAAATGCGGCGTCCATCCGGAAACCAAACATCTACGCTCTTCCCCGCGCCTCGCTGTGGTAACACGCTGTCTGCCCAGACAGAACATCAGGTCCCTGCATGCGACGGCCCTGCAAGAGCGTTTGCTTGCCTGCAGTTGATGTGTCTGCTCGGCGAGGCAGACCGATGTTACTCAGCAACAAAACCACCACTTCCATTTTTGCATCCCTCCCAACCCCACCCTCCACCTCCACTTCCTTTCCTATACCAAACAGCCACGAAAAGACCAACAGGTCTGTTGCTGTTTGCCTTCCTTTGTACTCCTTTGTACTCTGCTCCCTCCTCCCCCCCCCCTCTCTCTCTCTCTCTCTCTCTCTCTCTCTCTCTCTTTCGCGCGCGCACGCACGCAGGCACACACACACACACACACACACACACACACACACACACACACACACACACACACACACACACACACACACAGACATCTCCCTCTCTCCTCCACTCTCCCCTTTCACCGTGATAAGAATGTATGATGCTGGTAAATTGGGCCAGACATATGAAGGCGCATTTATTACCACAAATACAATGGTCCAAAATTTATGCTGATTTCCGTAGCCGTAAAAATCTAGGACATTTCGTAGGGGGATTTTTTAATGTGTGTTTACAATACCCAGTGTACCTACCTACAAACCTACCTATCTGCTTACCTACCTATCTACTTACCTACAGTACCTAACTACAAACATACCCCCCCCCACAGAGAGAGAGAGAGAGAGTGAGAGAGAGAGAGATGGGGAGAGAGTCCTAAGACTTCTGCACTAATTTCTCAGAAAGTATGTCGGATTCAGTGATTATGGAGTATAAAGTAATAATTTAAACTGCAGTATCCACAATGGGAGAAACAGTCTCATTCCACACCCACTATGCTGCCCTTCTCGCACCTACCCAGTTTCCCTCCTTATACTGCCATCTTTCCTTCCTTTTACAAGTCTCTCACTTATTTTATTATCCTTTTTCCCTTCTTCCAATCCTCACTCGATGTTTTCCTATCTTTTTTCCATCTGCATCTTTTCCTTTTCCGTATTTTCCTTCCATCTGAGGTATTTTCCTATACTTTTGTTCCCCATCCCCACCCCATTTTTTCCCACCCATTTTCATTCCATTGCCATATCCTTCTTGCATTTTTTCACTGTCTTTTTTCACTATTTTGAGGTCCTTTATTGATCTCCATACAGTCATTCGTAAACAAGGCTTCACTAGAAACTCGCCTGACTGTTTCTTGTGTTGTGAGGACGGCTCAGTCTCCTGGTGTGGGTGTGGGCGTGGGCGTGGAAGGGGGAGTATCAAATGAGTAAGTGGTGCAGGTTACACATTGAAGACGTTGACAGCCGTCCCCACAGCGCACAAGAATCACCAATGGAGTGAAAATGAGTGTTATATATGAACCAATCTACATTTTCCCATTTATCTATTCCACATTTTTCTGTTCATTTCACTACATCTTAAAATTTTTCCACAAATTCCCACCTTTATCCTGTATCTACATTCACATGGCGTTATATCATAAATCATTTATCAATCCAGACACTGAAGGCAAGAATGACCAGTCGTTATTCCCTGAGAGGAAGCTGGGGAGCCATAATCCCCATCTACACTTTGGATTACAACCCTGTTTTCCCATGCCCTTATTTCCTCGTTCTCCATTATGTCTCTCTCTCTCTCTCTTTCTCTCTCTCTCTCTCTCTCTCTCTTCCTCGCAGAAGGTACTAGGTTAAGATCATCTTAACTTCCTAGTTAATACTACTAATAATAGTAATAATAATAATAACAGCAAAAACATAATAAGTAATGATAAGTAATGATGACGATGACAATGAAGATGATGATGATGGCGAAGATGATGATGATGATGATGAGGTGGAAAATAAATCACTCTAAAATTTCTCTCTTTTCGGTCGTAAATGAAATGCGGCTGGAATATTCCCAAGACATTTGCATACCCCTCTCTCTCTCTCTCTCTCTCTCTCTCTCTCTCTCTCTCTCTCTCTCTCTCTCTCTCTCTCTCGCTCTCTCTCTCTCTTTCTCTCTCTCTCTCTCACACACACACACACACACGAATCAGCAAACATACCTACGGAAACTTCAGCACAATGTCAACCAATCAGCACATACTTATACCAGGCAAGTCACAGGCCACATTCCTAGCGCTGATACGAGGAGTGACGACAGTAGGAAACTAAGGGTAAAGTGAGTTTCGGTCAGTTTAAGACTGGGTTAAGTTAGGTTAAGTTAAGCTAAGCTGCGTTAAGTTAGATTTAGTAGGATTAAGACAGGTTAGGTTATGTTAGTCAGGTGTAAGTCACGCTAGGTTAAGTTTTAGTAAGGCAGGTTAGTCGAGATGAGTCAGGTTAGGTTAAGTTGCACTATTCTAGGTTAGGTCACAGGCATTAAGGCAATACGTACGACCACCTCAGCACAGTATCAGGCAATCAGCACATATTCCCACCCAACACACTGGCCTCGTTCCCAGCGGCGGTAGGAGGTGCAGCAATAACAGGCAGGCCATCGAGGCAGGACCCAGGCCGTCAATGATATGCTGCCAATATAACACGTGGCCTAATGGCTACGTCCTTCCCTGGCATTGGTTTATTGTTGCGACGTACTGCTACACTGCAGGCACGGTGAGGTGAGGAGGTGGAATGGGGGGCACTGAGATGTGAGGTGAGGGGAAAGGGGAGGAGGCACAGAGAGGTGAGGTGGGGGTGAAGGTAAAGGGGGGGCACAAAGAGGTGAGATAGGGGAAGGGGGGGGCAGAGAGATAAGGTGGGAGGAAAGGGGGGCACAGTGAGGTGAGTATATAGGGTCACAGAGAGGTGAGGTGGGGAAGAGAGGGAGGGGGGGAGCACGGTGAGGTGAGAGGAAGGGTGGAAAGAGGTAAATGAGAGTGATGGGGTGTGAGGGAGGAGGGTACACTGAAGAGAAAGAGGAAAGGGCGTTGTTGTGAGAAGCTGTGAAGAGAAGCGAAGGGGTGAGGTGAGAAGAGGGGGTACTAAGGAAAGGGGTGAGAGAAATGAGAGGTTCAGAGAGAGGTAAGAGAGGGGGTAGGATCGGGAGGGGTGAGGGAATGGGAGTATCAGAAAGAGGTAACAGAAAGGGGGAACTGAGAAAAGAGGTGAGGCGAGCTGGGAAGGGAGATGTGAGGGGGGAAGGGAGATGTGAGGGGGGAAGGGAGATGTGAGGGGGAAGGGAGAAGTGAGGGGGGAAGGGAGATATGAGGGGGAAGGGAGACGTGAGGGGGAAGGGAGATGTGAGGGTGAAGGGAGATGTGAGGAGGAAGGGAGAAGTGAGGGGGGAGGGAGATATGAGGGGGGAAGGGAGATAGGATGGGGGAAGGGAGATATGAGGGGGGAAGGGAGATGTGAGGGCAGAAAGGAGATATGAGGGGGAAGGGAGAAGTGAGGGGGAGAAGAGAAGTGAGGGGGGAAGGGAGATATGAGGGGGAAGGGAGATGTGAGGGGGGAAGGGAGATGTGAGGGAGGAAGGGAGATGTAAGGGGGAAGGGAGATATGAGGGGGGAAAGGAGATGTGAGAGGGAAGGGAGATGTGAGGGAGGAAGAGAGATGTAAAGGGGAAGGGAGCTGTGAGCGGGAGAGGGAAATGTGAGGGGGGGAAAGGGAGCTGTGAGGGGGAGAGGTAAATGTGAGGGGGGAAAGGGAGATGCGAGGGTGGATGAGGAAGGTGACGAGGTGAGCGGGAATACCTTAGTGATAGGTAGGGACAGGCTGAAGGTCAAAGGGCATTCGGTATGGTGGGTGACGGTGTGTCTTTAATATAATCAAGATTCAGTTTAATATTAGGCTTCTATGGCTCACACAGTTGAATACAATCGTCTGGATTTAGCTGGTACAGAATATTAAGTGTCTAGACTATGACAGGTGAATGGCAGAAGCATAAACACTCTCGGGTTCCCAAATAATTGAATTGACCGCACCAAGAGGGGACCAAAAAAAAAAGTCCTCTCATATTAACCCATTTACTTGGACGTTTTGTTTTATATTCCATTAATGGCATCATTTCCTAAACTTTTCTGAAGAACTTTATATTCGGCTTCCCCAACCTCTCTCACTACTACAGGTACACCCTAACTTGAGTAAAATCCTCTGTTGGTATCACAAAGGAGCCAAAAGAAAGAGGACACCATTTGGAAGGGGTTTAGGCCACAGAACAAGAGATTTCAGAATGGAGTACAACATTGCTTTGTATATTCAGCCAAACGTCAATTACATCATCGTCATCATCCTCTTCACAATAATAATAATGATTTTAATAATAATAATAATAATGAGTAATAATAATAATAATAATAATAATAATAATAATAATAATAATAATAATAATGTCATCACCATCAACATAATCATCATCATGTCTTTTTCCCACACACAGGTAGGGTTAGGTAGGCTTCAGAAAGTAAAGAAAAACACTGGTGAATGGACGTCAATTACATGTTAAAAAATCGACTGCAGGTGACAAGAAAACGAAAAGAAAAAAAAAAGTCGCCATTGCGCCAAGATTAACTGGGGGTCTCAGATTAACACAGATGTGAATGAAGAATTAAAAAATGTTGGTAACAATAAACTAGAAAAGTAAGTAAGTAAAAAGACACCGAATTAAAGGGGTTAATTAAGGTCACAGTATAAAATTCTGAATGGAGGACAATGCTGTTTAGTATATTCTGAAAAGTCAGTCACACGTCAAAAAAGAAAAAAAAATCTGTATTAGCTTGACAAAATACGCCATTGGATAGAGTTAATTAAAACTGCAAAAAACATGGTGAAATATAGTACTGCTGTGTACCCTGAATTCAGCAAAACATCAGTCACAATTGGAAATCATCAATAAAAAATTTAATGAACCATTAGAGCGAAAATATTTAATTCGTGTACTGTGTAGGCAGCCAGGTTCCGCATCCATCACTGTTGTTGGGATACCGGTTATGAGTTACGATAATTATAATGTTCCTTGCGTCAAACGGGTTTTCTATCTGATATCTGTCTGTCCTCGCTTATATATATATATATATATATATATATATATATATATATATATATATATTTATCTATCCCTTCAGTCAATGAATTACGACAAGCAGAATGGACTTTATCAAACGTATATATTTCCTACTTGATACCTGTCTGTCTCTGCTGAGCTCTCTACCTATATTTATATTCATCTGTATGCCTATTTATCCATATATATGATACTATCTATTCATCTAATTACTTATTACTTATTTATCTATTAATCTCTTTAGGCTAAGTATTCTGTTTACATCTCTCTCTCTCTCTCTCTCTCTCTCTCTCTCTCTCTCTCTCTCTCTCTCTCTCTCTCTCTCTCTCTCTCTCTCTCTCGTGAAGTTTATTTCCACTAATAATATTCACCAACATCACCACCAACAACAACCAATTATACATCACAACCAATCTCCACCACAAATAGCCACCGTCACTATCACCAACCAAACAACCATCCTAACGCCACTACCGACCAAAACCACCATTACCAACCTGACAATATAGATACTCTCCTCAAAACCACCAAACTAATAACACCAAGACAACATCTACCACCCAACCAACTATCATCCACAACCAATCAACAAACCACCATCATTACCAACCGATCAGCCAAATAACTAAATAAATATCAATACCAAATTTTGTCAACCAACCAACTACCCATCAACCAATCAACCAGTCATATAACAAACAAAACTTAGACAGCATCACTACCAAATCTACCAAGATCACTGCCACCAACCAACCAACCCAATCACCCCCAGCCAACCTCACTACCATCACCACCAACCAGGCATTCAGCCAATTAAACATCACTCATATCTACCAACCCTCATCACCACCTAACCAACCTAAACAACCATGCAACATCACTACCAACTAAACAGCCAATTCATTAACCAACATCACAATCACCACCAACAACAATCATTTTAGCTTAAATTCTTTGCCCTCGCATTTTCTCACTCTGTTCTTGCTCTCTCACTCTTACCCACTGCTCTCTCACACATCCAAATCTTTCTTACCCTCGCTCTCATTTTCACACCTTCCTTTGTTCTTACTTCTCACGCACTTTTATATTCTCTCTAACACGAGCTGACTCTTGCTTTCCAATACTCCAACTCATTGGCAGGGTTCCATAACACTCTCTCTCTCTCTCATAGTTTAACCTTTCTACTGATCGCCTAGAGAGCACTTCGGGGTTTGTGTATCTATGTATCTCTGTCTCAAATCCCTTTCCTCTCTCATATCAATCTCCACCTAAGTGTCTCTGTCTTCTGCCTCTTCTCCCCTCTTATGTAAATCGTAATCTAGGTGTTAATGTATTCCCATATTTTTTTCCAGGTATGTTTCCCTTAACGTGCGTGTTATTTCAACGAAAATAAATGTAAAACAAAAAAAAAATCCTCACTTTCCCTCTATATTTTTATCCAACTTAACCTCTCGCATTTTCATCCACTCCTGGATTTTTTTTTCCAATTTTTTCATCTCTCCTGTTTTTATCACACACCCACACACACACACACACACACACACACACACACACACACACACAATAACTATCTACCTACCCACCTACTACCTATCTATTATCTATCTATATATCTACTGTATCTGTATGTATGTAGGTATGCATGTATGTATTATGAACCGGTATGTATTCCATAATCCCTTACTCTTCCCTTCCCTACCCCTTTCCCTTTGCATTTTATTTCTGTCATTATTTTGCCATACAGACGCTTGGGATCATTATAAGTATGCTGACCAATGAACTATGGAGAGTGAGAGACTGACGAGGAGAGTGTATGTGAGTGAGGAGGTGGAGGGAGGGGAGAGGGAGGGAGAGGCCAAGGATGAAATGGAGAGATGGAGTGGTGAGGTATATGAGAGATGGAGGTGTGAGCTGGGAGCAGGGCAATGAAGTTGCGGGGGACTGGGCGACATGGAGACGATTTGTTTGTGGCCACCCTTTACAGGATTAAGGTGTCTGACAATAGACAGACAGATGAACGTGCTTAACTGATTCCATTGTGGGCCACGCGCTGATGGGAGATGAGAGTCCAGTACCCATAATAAAAGGCAAGAAGGGAGAGGAGGAGGAGGAGGAGAAGGTGAAAGCCGAGTATCCATGAAAAGAGGAGGAGGAGGAGGAGGAGGAGGAGGAGGAGGAGGAGAAGGTGAAAGCCGAGTATCCATGAAAAGAGGAGGAGGAGGAGGAGGAGGAGGAGGAGGAGGAGGAGGAGGAGGAGGAGATGAGAGTCGGGTATCCATAACATAAAGGAAGAACAGAGGAGGGGGCGGAGGAGAACCTGGGAGAAGGAGGAGGAGGTAAGAGGAAACAGGGAGGAAGATAGCACTGGGAAGCAGAGGGCAGGTGAAGGAATAAGGAAAATAGTAGTAGGAGGTAACAGGGAAGAAGAAAGCATTAGGAAGGAAAGACGTGAAGGAGTAGAGGGAAAAAGAGGGGAGATGGGAGGTAACAAGGAAGAAGAGAACACTGGGAAGGAGGGAAGAGGAGAAAGAGTTTGGAAAGGAAGGGAGATAGGAGTAAACACGGAAGTAAAGCAATGAAATTAAAGAGGAAGAGGGAGGAAGAAGTATGTGAAAAATAATACAATTGCGTGAAGGAGAAGAGAGAAGAAAAGGAGAACGCCTAAGTAGTGAATGGAATATGCAGGCCATATGTAACCCTTCCAGCAGTCTGAAGACCCTGTGAGCAAAGTAAAATCGTCTGGAGGCAGCAAGAGTAAAGTTTTAAAAAGCGTCACCCTACTGAGGAGATATATCAATATATAATTATTAACGTCATTCAAACACTGAACCTTATCCAAAAGCTCTCAAAATTTCTATATAAAAGGAAGAGAGCTGGAGAAAGAGGAAAGAGAAGTCAACGATGCTAAAAAAATGAGAGCTAGAGATAAAGAGAAACGAAAGAGACGGCAACGACGCAAACCTAAACGCATTACCATCAGCCAGACTTTCCTATCCGTAACCTAAAACTCATGGAATACATACCAATGACACAGGCACGTCTTCTCCTAAGCTAAATATACTCGAAGGCTCCCCAGCACCTCTTGCTGGCCAGTGCATGACGTGTTAATTAATGATGTGTCACTTTCAACCATTATTGATATCACCAGACGATTTCATGCGGCTTTCAGAGCGACTTTTGGAACTGGAGGCCTAGATATAGCCTTCAATAACCCCTACACGCAACACTGCAAAAGCACAAACACATGGAGACAAGTCAAAGAAAATATAAAGGTAAGGGCTGAGTACATGGGAGAAAAAAGTGGGTCCATAGGTAGCTGGCATTCTTGCACCGACCTCCACACTTACAATCATGTGTTATTCATAGGGACGGGCCCCCCTGATAACAATACATTGACTATTCCACTCACACGCACCCCAGCCGCTACAGACTTTACAGGAGCGTGCGCATTTTACCGACCCAGCTTAAGGCGTCAAAAGAGAAGACGTGTGGTGGCGGTGGTGGTTGTGGTGCAGTGGAGGTGGTGGTGGTGTGAGGGACAGAGTTGTTTCTTTGTGTCTGTTTCTTCAGTATGGGTTTTCTTTGGTGGTGGTGTGGCAAGATAATGTGCCTGTGGTGGTGGTGGTGGTGGTGGTGTGGTAAGCTAATGTGCCTATGGTGGCGGTTGTGGTGGTGGTGTGGTAAGGTAATGTGCCTGTGGTGGTGGTTGTAGAAGTGGTGTGGTAAGGTAATGTGCCTGTGGTGTTGGTTGTGGTGGTGGTGTGGTAAGGTTTTGTGCCTATGGTGGTGGTTGTGGTGGTGGTGTGGTAAGGTAATGTGGTTGTGGTTGTGGTGGTAGTGTGGTAAAATAAATGTGCCTATGGCGGTGGTAGTGTGGTAGGTAAAGGAGCTTGTGGTGGTGGTGGTGGTGTGGTAGGCAAAGATGCCCATGGTGCTGGTGATGTGGCAGGTAAAGGTGCCTGTGGTGGTGGTGGTGGTGGTGGTGGTGGTGGTGGTGATGTGGTAGGTAAAGAAGCCTGGGGTGGTGGTGGTGGTGATATGGTAGGTAATGATGCCTGTGGCAGTGGTGGTGATGATGTGGTAGGTAAAGGTGGTGGTGGTGGTGATATGGTAGGTAAAGGTGCCTGTGGTTGTGGTGGTGGTGGTGATGTGGTAGATACAGGTGCCTGTGGTTGTGGTGGTGGTGATGTGGTAGATAATGGTGCCTGTGGTTGTGGTGGTGGTGGTGGTGGTGGTGTGGTAGGTAAAGGTGGTGGTGGTGGTGATGTGGTAGGTAAAGGTGCCTGTGGTTGTGGTTGTGGTGGTGGTGGTGGTGGTGGTGGTGGTGATGTGGTAGATACAGGTGCCTGTGGTTGTGGTGGTGGTGGTGGTGATGTGGTAGGTAAAGGTGCCTGTGGTTGTGGTGGTGGTGGTGGTGATGTGGTAGGTAAGGGTGCCTGTGGTTGTGGTGGTGGTGGTGGTGTGGTAGGTAAAGGTGCCTGTGGTGGTGGTGGTGGTGATGTGGTAGGTAAAAGTGCCTGTGGTGGTGGTGGTGGTGATGTGGTAGGTAAAGGTGCCTGTGGTGGTGGTGGTGTGTAAGGTAATATTGTGAAGCGAGTCCGTTTTTTTCGTGGCTGTGATACTTTTGCGAGGTATTTCAGTGGAGGAAGTTGTGTTTATCTGGTGATGTAGGTTAACAGTCCTGCGGTGGTGGATATGACTATGATTCTCTGTGGTATATTTTATTGGTGCTGAGTTTGTGATTCCTAGGTTAGCAGTTTTTGTGGTGGAGATTGCATGGTGGCAGTGATGGTGTGGTAGGTAGTGTGGTGGAGGCGGAGTTTTGTGTGTTTCGTTGGGTCTGTTTCTTCAGTAAATCATTTGTGTGTGTGTGTGTGTGTGTGTGTGTGTGTGTGTGTGTGTGTGTGTGTGTGCTTTAAGTAATATTAAGATGAAAAAGTCATTCAGTTATAACTATGTCATAAAAAGCCCGTTTCAAAAAATAAAAGAAGTAACACTGACATTACAACACCAGCCCAGCACCAACAACTGGTATATGAGTCAAACATTTGACTCTGCCCTGTGACCCTGACCTTTACCTGACTGTTCTCAAAATCAAATCACTTACCATCTTGCCTGACCCGTAGCTCTTCCAACAAGTTTGGTCCCACCGCTTGAGCT
This sequence comes from Coenobita brevimanus, assembly GCF_032717465.1. Taxonomy (NCBI): domain Eukaryota; kingdom Metazoa; phylum Arthropoda; class Malacostraca; order Decapoda; family Coenobitidae; genus Coenobita; species Coenobita brevimanus. The sequence continues at coordinate 34,035,726 of NC_136954.1, forward strand.
GACCTTGCCCTCTGACCTTAACATTTGACTTTCCCTGTGACCTTGACATCTGACTGACTACTCTCAAAATATAACTCATTTCTCTTTGCCTTACCCTGAACATTTCCCCTAAGTTTGGTCTACATCGGATACGAATTGCTTCAACTGACCTTGCCATTTGGTCCTGATTTTATATATTTTCTACTAAATACTAGATCAGTCTCTTGGCTGACCCTAAAACCTTGAATTAAAGCCCTAACACCTTAACAGAAGCCCTAACACCTTAACAGAAGCCCTAACACCTGAATAACCCTGAATAAAAGCCTTAACACCTGAAATACCCTGAATAAAAGCCCTAACACCTGAATTACCCTGAATAAAAGCCCTAACACCTGAATAACCCTAAATAAGAACCCCAATACCCGAATAACCCTGAATAAGAGCTGAATAATCCCGCTAATAAGAAAATGGGGAAAGGGATGGCACTGAAAAACTTGGCATTCAGCGTCTTGGCTCTGACGCAAATCCTGAAAAAGAAACATCAAAGGACACAAGTTGGAAATCCTGCACGAGAGAGAGAGAGAGAGAGAGAGAGAGAGAGAGAGAGAGAGAGAGAGAGAGAGAGACCCTTCAAGACTACAGTACAAAACAGCAAAAGTAGGGTAAGCAAGAGCCTCCCCAAACCTCCTGTGTTTACTTCCTCTGCTGGACTACCAAGGCATCACAGACTACTGGAATACTTCAATGGAGGAGGAAAGGTGAAGGGAGAGAGGAGGGAGAGAGAGAAGAGGGAGAGAGAGAAGAGGAAGGTCGGGAAGAGGGAGGGAGGATGAGACGAATGAAGAGAGGAAGGGAGAGAAGAGCGAGAAAGAGAAGATGGATAGAGGGAGGGATGGGTAGGGGGAGAGATGGGTACGGAGAAGAGGCTGGGAGTGAGGAAGAGCGGAAGAGAAGAGGGAGGAGGTGGATGTAGGAAGGGGCGGAAGGAGGGCAGTGGGAGGGTGGTAGGGAGGGAAAGAAGATGGAAGGAGGGAGGGAGAGATAGGTAGAGAGAAGGAGGGAAGGCGAAGGGAGGGAAGGAAGAGGCTGGAAGTCCGGCCTTTGATGTCGCTAATGAAGCGTGCTTAGGGAGTGGCGGACACGAAGACGACACAGAAAGTTGGTGCCTCTCCTAACCCCCCGAGAGGCTGAGTAGGAGACACGGAAGCAAAGGGGGGGCCTGGGAGGAAAGGAGTAATAAACTGATGCTGGATATTGGGAAACAGAGAACCTGACTGGGGAACGAAGGAAAACTGCGGCTGAAGCCGAGACGGATTATGGACGACACGAAGGTTGAAAAAATAACGTGTGTGTGTGTGTGTGTGTGTGTGTGTGTGTGTGTGTGTGTGTGTGTGTGTGTGTGTGTGTGTGTGTGATGAATGGGAAGTCTTTTCACATATTTAATCTGTCACGAATCAAATTCGCGACATTTTCCTTATGTGAGAAAGCACAAACTATTAGTGGAAAACTCACTGTGTATCGTTCAGTTAACCGTTTCTCTCTCCATTTCGATGGTATACTTTTTTCAAAACATTCGTCACTGTTTCAAAAGTCTATCTATCTATCTATTGCCAGACGCCTCAATCCCGTTTGGGGTGGCCACAAACAAATCGCCTCCAAGTCGCCCTGTCCCCCGCCATTTCACTCCCCTGCTCCCAACTCACACACCCCTCTCTCATATACCTCTCCACCCCATCTCTCCACCTCATCCTCGGCCTCCCCCTCCCTCTTTCCCCCTCCACCTCACTCACATACACTCTCTTCGTCAGTCTTTCACCCTCCATCCTCTCCACATGGCCAAACCACCTCAGTGTGTTCCTCATAACGCTTCCTATCACATCCACATCAACACCACAACGCTCCTTTATAACCTCATTCGTCAGCCTGTCTCTCCATGTGACTCCACAGGCTCCTCTTAAATAACTCATTTCCACGGCTCTCACTCTTGACTTGTGTCCTTCCAACAACGTCCAAGCTTCACTTCCGTACGTTAGAGTTGGTATCACAATACTGTCATGTAGTAACTTTTTCACTTCCATGCTCACTTCCCTGTTTCTTATCACTGCTTTCAAAGAACCAGCAACCTTTCTTCCCTGCTGTACCCTTTCAAGCACTTCACCCTCCAAACCTCCATCCTTACTCATCACACTACCCAAGTACTTAAACGTACTCACATTTTCCAATTCCTCACCATCCAACCTCACTGTACATTCACTGACTTCACCTCTCTCAAAGACCATCACTTTACTCTTCCCTACATTCACCTTTAGATTCCGTTTCTTACACACTCTCTCAAACTCATCCAGCAAGCCTTGCAGCTCCCCTTCGTCTTCACTCAACAACACAGTATCATCTGCAAACAACAGTACAGGGAGTTTCCAAACACTATCCTCTCTCACCAGGGCCACTCCAACATCCACTACCCTACCTTGTACCTCTTTTATTACCCCATCCATGTACAGATTGAACAACCATGGAGACATGACACATCCCTGTTTCAACCCAACTTTCAAAGAGAAAAATTCACTTAGTTCACCATCCACACGCACTGCAGCCTTCGCACCATCGTACATACTCTTCACAGCATTCAACAACTTCCCATCTATTCCATATATTCTTAACACTCTCCACAATCCTAGTCTATCCACCCTGTCATATGCTTTCTCCAAATCCATGAACGCCGCATACAACTTCTTTCCCTTCTCTAGAAGCTTTTCCACTAAAGATCTGAGAATGAATATCTGATCTACACAACCTCTACCCTTCCTAAAGCCTCCCTGTTCTTCTCCAACTAATTTCTCTGTTCTTTCTCTAACTCTGTCAATAAGTATCCTACCATACACTTTTCCTATTATACTAAGAAGACAAATGCCCCTATGATTACCACACACTTCTTTTTCCCCTTTTCCTTTGTACAAGGGAATAATTATACCTGACTTCCAATCCTCCGGGACTCTACCTTCCTCCCAGGCCAATCTGCACATCTTCCACATCCATTCTACTACTATCTCTCCCCCATGCTTCAGCATTTCACCACACACTCCATCAATTCCTGGAGCTTTCCCTGATTTAACTTTCTTCATTGCTTCCACAACTTCTATCCTACTGATTTCTTCCTGTCTTCTCACCTCCCTCCTTCTTCCAGCCATTCCCCAGCCACATATACTCGCATTACTTCCATCCTCCACGTTCAACAATTCCTTAAAGTGTTCTCTCCATCTGCTCACTTTTTCTCCCTTCTCCACTAGTGACCGTTCTAATGCACGTCATTAAGTGCTCTACTGAGCGATATTATTGTTTTTATATTGTTCGCCCCTGCTTGCCTCAACCGTTGGCCACGCCTTCTTCCGGCTGGCCTGGGCATATTCCTACCCCACACATCGTATTTGAATCAGTCTTTTGTCTGTCGCGAAGGAGTGTGGTTCTGTGCTCCAGTAGTGAGAGTGAGAGAGGTCTTCTAGCACCCAGACTCCACTAGACTACAGTTCTCCAGGCTCTCACCCTTCCTTGGTGATACGCTACATTGACCAGTATTTTCTTTTCGTTTTCCTAGACTTAAGAGTTTAGTTAAGTGTGCTGTTCCCTCACATGCCGGCCGGCTGCGCCGCATGTTGTTTTCCTAGGTTTAAGAATTTAGCTTTTGAGGGAGTGAGTGCGATCTCTTTATTTTGAATTCATTTTGAAATGTAACGTTAAATTTATTTCTTTGTAATCAATAAATTTAACAGTTCTCTTTTCTCGAGCTTAATGTAATGTAAACTCGTGTTTCATTTCTCCATAATTAAGCTTATTTCCCTTATAGCTCCTAGCTTGCATAAACGCTTTGCTATTCATAACTGGTACTTAGGCCAGTCTTGTTGTATTAAGCTTAAAATCCGTTGTGCCTTCTAGGAGTTAACGCATCAGCAAGAACCTGATATTATTAATAGTATTAGTTATTTATTGTCAGGGGTGAAGTCACTTTCTCCAGAGGCTAACAGTACTAATAAACAGCAATTGTGAGTAATTAGTCTCTGCTGTGTACTGTTGAGAAAGTTTATAAATTCTCGTTCTGAGAGAATCGGCGAAGCGAGTCGGCATAAAGTAATCATTGCTTGATTTAGCAAAACAATTCATTGTCTCTGCTCTTCAGTATTATTGAACATTATCATTTAATAATTGCATTTATTTTAAAAACCCCGTGACATAATCTAATTGTCTTGTGCAAAAAGATTTTCTTTTTTATTTGCTTTAACATCTGCATTCCTTTCGTTCTCAGTTGAACGATAAGTTACATCGAGTAACTACAGTATATCTATACTACTATACTGCACACACCTATGCTACTGATGTTTCCCCTCAACCTCATCAACGAGCAATATTTTCCCCTGTAGTCTTTTCAAATCAGGCATTTTTGTAGATATTTTTCGTACCTTGTATTTTTGTCTCTAACTTTTTTTCTTTTTTTTTCACACCTCTGCCTCCAGCGAGCAATATTTCTTCCGCAATTTTTTCATCCCATTTTTTTTTTTTTTGTGAGGTTATATTTCATACCTAGCTTTTTTATACCTACTGCACTGTTTATACCGTCTTCCGCAAACTTGTGCTTCTGGTCTGACTCTACCGCCTTCAACAGCCAATATTTCCCATTGTTAATTTCTGTAAATCATGCATTTTTTAAAATACACTTGGAACTCAATGTGTTTACAGTATGTCTCTCTGTGATAAGCAGTTTTCTTATCTGTACACACCAATTCTGCTTGACTCCAACTTCTCATTTAACGAGCAATGTTTCACACGTTTTCAGTTGCAGTCTTTTCATCCACCCATTCATCCATCATCCACTCTTTCATTGATACATCAGAAGTGTAAGGGTCCGGGGATAGGTTATTACAGGCGAGTAACCCGTCAACCTCTGACTGGCTTTATGTGAGCAATAAACCCATCACAGGCTAAATGGCCTAAGTTAAAGAGATGAGTACCATGGCTAAGCGCCTCACAGCGCATGCCCCTTTACCTTACCATACCATCCCTCGGATGTAAACCCTCACAGGCCACAACCGGTTGGAGAGTCTTAACCCACTAGACCACTAGCTATTTCTTTACATAATTCCCATCCAGCGTAGTAAATGGTTTCCTAGTGTACAGGAAACCATTTGGTTTGTCATCCAGTGTAGGGTCAGCTAAAGGCAGTACTACACCGAGCGGATAATGCGCCCCTGCATCTACCACATATTTTTACAATGATATATTTCGTTACTAGTATTGTTACAGATATTTTTAAACTGTCTTTTCGCAAACAAGTGCAAATGATTTTTCACTTTCCGTCTCCAGCCAGCAATATTTTCATTTTCCTTTCTCGTATTTAGCATTTTTCGTGGATAAATTTCGACCTTACCATTTTCTTTCAACATTTCATACTTTCCATTTCATTAATTTACACCATTCTACTCTATCTCAGTGTAATTTATTCATACTAGGAGTTTTAGCTATCTTTTAGCTTATCAAACTACTCATTCTCAGCATAAGTTATTAATATTAGGAGTTTCAGTTTTTTTTCTCAATTTCTTTTTCACAGTACTCAATATCATCATTGTAATTCACTTGTACCAGGCGTTATACGTTTTCAAAATCTTTTCATACTAATCACATCCACAGCATAGTTTATTCATAACTGGCGCTATCATTTTTTTTTTAGTCTTATATATACTAATATTCTCAGTATAACTTTTTTCATACTAGAAGTTTTACTTTTTTTTTTTTTCAGTCTTTCCCTACTAATTATATTCTCTGTAATATTTTCATACTGGCGTTCTTCGTGGAGTCATATTTCTCAGTAGGTGCAACCATCATTAACAGTACGACGACAATCCTCTCCCAGCTTTGTGTCCTGCCTTAGGTACTTCTCCCTCCTCCCCAGATGACAGACGGTCCTCTCTTTTCTCATGTTATTGTGCTGTGTTTCATATTGCTATCTATCTATTGCCAGACGCCTCAATCCCGTTTGCGGTAGCCACAAACAAATCGCCTCCAAGTCGCTCTGTCCCCCGCCATTTCATTGCCCTGCTCCCAACTTACACCCCCCTCTCTCATATACCTCTCCACCCCATCCCTCCATCTCATCCTCGGCCTCCCCCTCCCTCTTCCCCCCTCCACCTCACTCACATACACTCTCTTCGTCAGTCTTTCACCCTCCATCCTCTCCACATGGCCAAACCACCTCAGTGTGTTCCTCATAACGCTTCCTATCACATCCACATCCACACCACAACGCTCCTTTATATCCTCATTCGTCAGCCTGTCTCTCCATGTGATTCCACAGGCTCCTCTTAAATAACTCATTTCCACTGCTCTCACTCTTGACTTGTGTCCTTCCAACAACGTCCAAGCTTCACTTCCATACGTTAGAGTTGGTATCACAATACTGTCATGTAGTAACTTTTTCACTTCCATGCTCACTTCCCTGTTTCTTATCACTGCTTTCAAAGAACCAGCAACCTTTCTTCCCTGCTGTACCCTTTCAAGCACTTCACCCTCCAAACCTCCATCCTTACTCATCACACTACCCAAGTACTTAAACGTACTCACATTTTCCAATTCCTCACCATCCAACTCGCTGTACATTCACTGACTTCACCTCTCTCAAAGACCATCACTTTACTTTTCCCTACATTCACCTTTAGATTCCGTTTCTTACACACACTCTCAAACTCATCCACCAAGCCTTGCAGCTCCCCTTCGTCTTCACTCAACAACACAGTATCATCTGCAAACAACAGTACAGGGAGTTTCCAAACACTATCCTCTCTCACCAGGGCCACTCCAACATCCACTACCCTACCTTGTACCTCTTTTATTACCCCATCCATGTACAGATTGAACAACCATGGAGACATGACACATCCCTGTTTCAACCCAACTTTCAAAGAGAAAAATTTCACTTAGTTCACCATCCACACGCACTGCAGCCTTCGCACCATCGTACATACTCTTCACAGCATTCAACAACTTCCCATCTACTCCATATATTCTTAACACTTTCCACAATCCTTGTCTATCCACCCTGTCATATGCTTTCTCCAAATCCATGAAAGCCGCATACAACTTCTTTCCCTTCTCTAGAAACTTTTCCACTAAAGATCTAAGAATGAATGTCTGAGTTACACAACCTCTTCCCTTCCTAAAGCCTCCCTGTTTTTCTCCAACTAATTTCTCTGTTCTTTCTCTCTGTCCATTGCCACAGCTGGTGAAGAAATGCGGCAGAATTTTTGCTCATGGCTTCACTCATCATCCACACATTTTGCTGACTCTCTGATTCTACCGCTGGCTGAGTTACACATCCACCAAGCCCTACCGTTCAGTGTTATGGAGGTTGTTCGGAGCTTCGAAAACTATCTTTATACGGGTGACCGATGGTTTCACACTGAGCGCTGTTGCTTATCGCGTTTTTTCTTTTGGCAGTATTTTTGAATGGACAGCTTATTTCACGTTACATATTCTTCCTTCATGTCATACTAATGAAATTACTGGGCATGTACAACTATGAGTAGTTAATGGAGGATATTTTCATACTTTTCGTTCACGGTTTCAAAATGTAGACGGATGGTTGTAAAGGTATTTTTTTGATCGTGTGTACATAAGGAAAATTTTGATAGGCCACTGTTACTCGTGTATAAAATAAATAAGTAAATAAATAAATAAGCAAATAAAATAAAAATAAAGCTGCGAACCACCAACATCATGTCTTCGTTTGGTGTGAAACTTAAGACATCCATCTAGTCAAGGAAAAAAATACAGGTTACGTAGAAATAATCCCCCAATTCTCTCTCTCTCTCTATCTCTCTCTTGAAAATCCGTTCCCAAAGTCCCAACAGTCCTCCTACATGCAACACGGCTCCATATATCACTTTGTGCAATTTTCCCCGCATCCCTTCCACGTTAGCTACTGAAATGCCTTTAACATGATGTACTTTCTACCCTCTCTCACTGCTAGGTGTTCCTCATCCACGTATTTTTCGTCCTTCCTATATTTCCCCCACTATCCTCGTCTGCTCTTCCTATTTCTACTCCTACGATGGTCTCTCGTACATGGAATTTTTCCACAAAGATCTTTTGTACTCATCTTGCCCCCCATCAGAGAGCTTTTACGTTTGGATATTTTTTCAACTTGTTTCCTACGGAATTAACTTTCATCCTTCGTAGTTTCTTCTAAATTTCACTTTGCGTATTTTTTACCTACCACCCATCGCTTTCTTCCTTCTTTCACTTTATGCATCTCTTATCCAACAGTCTTTCGTCCTTTTCCCGGACGCAAGTTTTTTTTACTACGCACATATTTTTTCCTACGGCCGTTTTCCCGTATTACACCTTATTCCCCTTTACTAATGCATGCACTGCATTTTATAACCATCTTCCACTTTTGTTCGTTCCAAAATTTTTCCTACTGTGTGTTTTACTTCCCAATTATTTCACACATCGCATTTTTTCCTGCAAGTAATCGTTGGTAGTTCTGCCTTCCCCTCCTTTTTTTGGTCATAATCTTTCACAATAAGATTTTTTTCCCTCCACGAAATCTCAGGATATCCGCATCCATCGCATCAACAGTTGCCATGGGTTACTCAAAAACCCACAAAATGATAAGATCCTTGATTTTCTTAAGCATTAATGTTTCGCCCACTTCACGGTCTGAGAAAATAATGACCCTCACCTCTAAATGATGCTTTAAGGAACCAATTTGTCAGGCATTCCGGCCACAATTACAATATTTCGCGTTACCCACACTACTGTCGGTCACGATGTATGTATGTATAAATATGTATGTATGTATGTAAAAAAAATCCCCTGGTAAACATTTTGAAAGGAAACTGTACACACACAACCTCAAGGAGTCCAGTAGCTGCCATTCCGATCTTGGTCCTGACTAATACCCTCTGTGGGGATGCTTTGGCCATCTTTGTGCTCCTGCAACGGTGTGGTTTGGTGAAATGTGGGTGGCAAAGTGCACCGTGTTATGGCCTGGATTTAGATTTAGTAGTCAGGGTACGTTTGTATGAGAGAGAGAGAGAGAGAGAGAGAGAGAGGTAACGATGTCTTCTGATGTGTGCTTTGGCCACTTTTGTGTTCCTGCGATGGCGCCAACACGTCCCTTGCAGGGCAAGCATCTGCTATACCGCAAACATCAAAAACGCTTGTATAATTCTACCCAACAACGAATATATCATGAGGCTTCACATTTTATCTTCTAATAACTCATTCTTCTAAGAAATACATGCAAACTAAATACTTGCAATTTCTCTGGACCCAATGTTGTCCACCTCCCTTATCATCGATTTCTTTCTTGTCTACCTTCTTCGTTTCCTCATCATCTTTGTTTTTCCTTTCTTTGGTCCTGTGCCCTTCTTTTCCCATCATCTTCCTTGCTTCTGTTCTTTCTTCCCATATCTTTTTTCCCCATTTTTTCTTCTGCTCTTGACCCCTCACGCGTACACACCACAGTCTGGAACCACCTCACCTTTTCTTATTATTATTCGTATTATTTCGCATGCCTCCCTACTTTTTTCTCTCCCATCTCCCATCTTCTCTCTTCTTTCCTGTTTTCTCTTCTCTCCTATATCCTTCTCTCCTTCCCTTCTAGGAGCCATCTAACCCTTTCGTCTTCCTTATCTTCTCGTTTCTCCTATTTCTTCATCTCTCCTTGATTGTCGTTATTCTTTCTTCTTCTGTCTCCCCTCTGACCCTCCTCTCTTTCTTTTTCATTCTTCTTTTTCTTCCTCTTCCGTGTCTTTCTCCTCCTGTACCCCTTGCCTCTGTACACACACCAAAGCCAAAAGCCAACACAGTTTTTTCTCTTCATCTGAGCCCTAGTTCTCCTCTTGTCTTCCATCCTTTTTATCTTGTTTTCTTTCGCTACTATTCTTATTAACCTACTTTTCATTCCTCAGTTTCGTGCGTCTCCTTTTCCTCTCCTCGCCCGTTTCCCGTCTTCTCCTGCTCCTTGTTTCAGTCCTCTTTCATATCTCTTACTTTCTCCTCTCCTCCCCGTTCATTCCTTCGTTTTCATTTATCTTCTATCATTTATTTCTTTTTCTCCCTTTTCCCTTTCGTTTCTCTCCTGCGTTTTGTCTTCCATGTTCACCTCCTCTTGTTCTTTCTCGTTTTTGTACATACATCACCGTATATACACCACGCTTGTAGCCATTTCAGTCTTCTGTGTTCTTTTCTGTTCTTCTTCCTCTTCTTTTTGCTCTTCCTTTCTTCTTCGTTTCCCATACTTTTTCTTTCTCCTTTCTTCTTTCTTCTACCTCCTCTTGTTTCTCCCTTCTTGTTTCTCCTCCTTCCTCTATTCAGTCCTTCATATTTCTCCTTTTATTCTTCCTCCTTGTGACTCCTTCCTTCTCATTCCTCCTCTTCTGTCTTGTGACTCATTTCTTTGCGTATTCTTATTTCCCCCTGTACTTACACCAAAGCCTCGGGCCATCTCTCTCATCTGTCTATCTCAACACTCCCTCCTTTCCTCCTTTGTTTTTCGTCCCCCTTTCTTATCCCTCCTTTCTCCCTCTCTCATCCTAGTTTCTCCTCTTCTCCTTCTGTCTTCCTCTTCCTTCTCCTCCTCGTTACCATTCATTCTTCTCATCTTTCCCTTCTCCCGCTTATCTACCTTCTGACTGCTCAATTGAATTCTTGTGTCTTTTCTTTCCCCTTTCACTTCATCTCCCTCCTCCTCCTCCTCTTCGTCCTCCTCCCTAACCCACAAGGGCGGCCAAATTCAGTGCGTGTCCCTAGCGTTTACTCACTCACTGTCACCCAATGTTTTGAATTATGAAACCTAGCAAGATGAAACCACAGAGTTTTATGAGCGTCACCTATGGGGGTTTTTGTTGAGGGGCGGGGTGTGTTAGTGGTGTGTCTGGTGTACGTCTGGAGTGTCTGGCGTGTGTTTGAGATGAGTGTTGTCATTTGGAGTTGGTCTACTGTAAGGGGTGTCTAAAAACAAACGACACCTTTTGTTATGTGTTGGGGTGAATAGGGTGAGGGTGGATGCGGCTATCAGATGTGTCCACTGTCTTATTCTACTCTCCTTAACCCCCCCTCCCTCTTTTTTTTCCCTTTTCACAGTTTATCTTCTGTCTGTCTGTCTGTCTGTCTGTCTGTCTGTCTGTCTCTCTCTCTCTGTTTTCCCTCATCTCTCCCCTCTTTCCTTCTCCTCTCTCTCCTTTCCTTTCCTTCTTTTCCTTTCCTCTCTTCTCCCCTTTAGCTTGCTTTCCTCCTCCTTTCCTCTCTTCCTCCCGACAACAATCTCCCCCCCCCTCATCATTTGTTCGTACATAAGTCTCATCTGATCCTCTCCTTCCCCCCGCTCCTCATAATAGTGCCTTTATGTTCTTCCCCATGGCCACTTTAGAGTATCAACCCCCCCCCTCTCTCTCTCTCTCTCTCTCTCTCTCTCTCTCACACACACACACACACACACACACACACACACACACACACACACACACACACACACACGAGTATATAAATGGGTACAGGGTTGTCCTTCATTTAAATATTCAAGGAACTGAAATGGATGCATGAGAGACAACGAGAAACAAAAATGGTGATGAACTAAGAGAGATGAAAAAGTTGATAATATTAAGATTAAATTAATGAACCTCTTCACTAGCAGTAGTTAAAAACCCAGGTTCATCTGCAACATGAATCTGGGGGACTGCTGGCTAAAGATACCGTTTTCCGACCGTCCATTCTCCTCCTCTCGGGTGACGTACTTAGGAACGTTTGTACAGCCAGGCAGCTTACCCGACCAGCTATATCAGTGCCACCACATGAAGGCATCCCTCTCCAACACCACTCCTTCACTATGATGACGTATTTTTTTTATACCTGGTACGTCTAGGCGACTTTATTAAACGTATGAGAGGCTTTTCGGACAATGATTTCCATTCTGTGCACTGTTGTTGCACGTTTCCTTTTTAATAAATTATAGGTTATGTAAGGTTTGCTTTCCTAGGATCAGGTTAGGTTAGTTTGTCAGCCAGTTTGGTTAGGTTTGTTTTCTTAGCATCAGGTAGGTTTGATGGTCATTTAGGTAATCTGTCAGGTTGGGTTAGGTTAGGATAAGTTAAGTTAGAGTAGAAAATAAGAAACACTGGAAGAATGTACATCCTGGGAAAATCAAACTCAGCACGGAATGCAACAATGGTATACAGAACGGAAATGTGGGAACTGGAGACGCTGGTTATAATTCCCGTTGGCTCTCGCTCCATGTTGGTAAAAATCGTTTGGAGTGAGCAAGAGAAAATTAAAACGCACGGTATTGGACTGAAGATGCTAATACTCACTTTGACGGTCTCTGTGTTGTGGGAGAGAGAGAGAGAGAGAGAGAGAGAGAGAGAGAGAGAGAGAGAGAGAGAGAGAGAGAGAGACAGACAGACAGACAGACACAGACAGACAGAGAATCAACACTCACTACACCCCCTTGACCATCTCGGTGTTTAAGATCATCTCCAAGGAAAGAGAGCAAAAAATAAGAAGTGAACGACGAGAGAGATAAAAGCTAATGATAAAGATAATGATATAAGATAAATTGCACACTCACTTTGACCGTCTCGCTGTTGAGTGTCATTTCCACCACGTCCAGTGAGTACAGCTTCCTCTTACCCTCGTACGTGAAGCTGATGTTGCCTGTCAGTCCCTCCCTCTCAACCTGCAACAACAACACCAAGATAATGCAAGAAACACACCAACAATACCAAGATAATGCAAGAAACACACCAACAATACCAAGATAATGCAAGAAACACAACAACAATACCAAGATAATGCAAGAAACACACCAACAATACCAAGATAATGCAAGAAACACAACAACAATACCAAGATAATGCAAGAAACACACCAACAATACCAAGATAATGCAAGAAACACACCAGCAATACCAAGATAATGCAAGAAACACACCAACAATACCAAGATAATGCAAGAAACACACCACCAATACCAAGATAATGCAAGAAACACACCAATAATACCAAGATAATGCAAGAAACACAACAATAATACCAAGATAATGCAAGAAAAACAATACCAAAATAATGCAAGAAAAACACACCGATAATACCAAGGTAAGGCAAGAAAACACACCAACAATACCAAGGCACCTATGCTCATTTTACTTTAACGACATAAAACTGACATCTCTTCATCTTGAATGCTGAGCTGTAACAACAGATTAACACTAAAATACGATACTAGTCACGAAGTAGTGTTGTGGAGTGGATACAAAACTTAAGCACTGAACTGTAACAATAGATTAGCAACAGAATATGATGCCAGGCACGAAGTAGTGCTGTGGAGAGGATGCAGAACTTAAGCAGTGTCTTGTTCTGCCACTCACCTACACGAAATGATCTCCAAAGGGACGAAAATCTGGCATGTTATGGTACAGAAGGGTATAGTGCAATAGTTGCCCTCCTTAGCACCACAACATTTCCACAGTGCCACTACTGCATATTACATATCATCTTCAGGTGTCTGACATCATCTTTAGCTATTCTTCCTTGACACTCTTACCCTGATCCATCCTGACACCCTAATATTCCACGCTGACAACCTAATTCTACAACCAGACACCCTAAATGTCCCAAAATGACAACCATATTTTACACCCTGACACCCTAATATTCCACGCTGACAACCTAATTTTACACTCTGACACCGTAATACTCCCCAGTGACACCCAAATTATACGCCCTGGCACCCTACCCATCATTCCTAGCACTCCAATATTCCACCCAGACAATTAATCCTATAACCTAACACAGACATTCCCACACCATCACTGAAAAAACACCTACCTACCAGCTTCATGTGCAGCACATACCACACTAAAACGCAGACACAATATCAACGGTGTACGGAACCTACAGGACAACCTTACAGGGGTGGTTTTTTACCTGTGGTCGACGGGTACGCTTGGTCAGGCGTTCCAGGGTTAAGCAATAAGACCACCACCACCACCACCACCACCACCATCAACAACAACAACAACAACCTCTTGGCACCATAATACTCCATCCTAGAGATATATTTTTCCTCTCTAGAACTCTAACATCTCTACAGTACATATCTAACACCTCACCCACCATCCTCAAGTCCCTGGTGGTTTTTTGTTATTCACTCCTGACATCCTTCCTGCAAGTCCATCCTAACACCACACTATTCCACAGACACCCTAATTCTACATCCTGACACCCTAACCACCATTCTTGACACTAATATTCCACCTTGGCACCCTAATACTCCACCATGGCACCCTAATACTCCACCCTGACACCCTAATACCCCACCCTGACACCCTAATACCCCACCCTGACACCCTAATACCCCACCCTGACACCCTAATACTCCACACTGACACCCTAATACCCCACCCTGACACCCTAATACCCCACCCTGACACCCTAATACTCCGCCCTGGCACCCTAATACCCCACCCTGGCACCCCAATACCCCACCTTGACACCCTAATACTCCACCCTGATACCCTAATACCCCACCCTGACACCCTAATACCCCACCCTGACACCCTAATACCCCACCCTGGCACCTTAATACTCCACCATGGCACCCTAATACCCCACCCTGACACCTACTGCTGGACCCACCTTCCTCAAGTGCCTGGTGATCTTCTCGCCGTGCTCCCAGACGCTCTGATCAGCGTCATTACTGTGGCAGCTGATGATCCGCGGCGTCCCCAGCCCAGGAGACTCACCAAACACGTCCACTTTTTCGTGCTTTAGTCTGGTCAGCGCCTCAGCAACCACCCTCACCGCGTCGTAGATCAGTGCTGACTGGGCCTGTGGAAGAGAGGATGGGCTAATTTTGGTGCTGTTGCTGAGGAAGAAAAATCATAAGAGAGGAGGAGGAGCAGGAGGAGGAGGAGAAGGGCACAATTCTTAGCATTAAACATTAATGTCGACTGAGCACATGAAAAAGAAGACAGGTTCAGTGCTGTAGGTGGGTGGCTGAGGTGAAATAAGAATTAAAGGAAAATAGAGAGCCGATCATGTTTTCCTGCTCAAAATTACTGTCCCCGGGAAGACGACCCGCTGCAGTCTAATGGAAATCAAAGTCCCTAACTGCAGGATATAAGGAGGGGAATTAATGCACTGTCGATTCTGAGTTGCAATATAATGCTTGATGATATACCCAGGCGTTGGAAAGAGGAAGGCGAATTTCTGAAAGTAATATACGATACCTAAAATAATACACGAAGACGTTGAAAATATTATACCAGGGCGTTGAAAATTGTGTATGAATTGTGGAACATAATGAACAATGACGCTGAATATACATTGCAATGGCGCTGAAAATAACAAAGATGACGTTGAAAATAACACACAAGGCGCTGAAAAAAAAACACAAGGCGTTGAAAATAACACACAAGACACTGATAATAACACACAAGGCGCTGAAAATAACAAACAAGGCGTTGAAAATTACACACAAGACGCTGAAAATAACACACAAGGCGCTGAAAATAACAAACAAGACGCTCAAAATAACACGTAAGGCGCTGAGAACAACACATTAAGCGTTGAAAATTGTATACAAAGGACCAAAGACAATGTACTGTACGTAGGAACTGAATATACAGAGGCAGGGATTATTTTTACTGGGGCAATATGGGAGACTGCCTTACGATGCCTTTCACTACACTACATTACGATACACACACACACACACACACACACACACACACACACACACACAATTCAGCATGACACTGGACATTAACATAATCTTCTATTCCTTTGACTTTAATAAACATAAAGCTTGATAAACTGGCATGGAATTAGCATATTTCTGACTTTTATGACCAGCCTAAATGTTGAAAAGTGAAATTGTGAAAACGACCGAGTGAAAATGCCTTAATACATTTAATCAGACAGACATTTGTATTCTTTGGCAGTATAACAGGCTATATTTTTTTCTTCACCAATCCAACGTGGCAGCTGTATTAGAACCGCAAGAAGGAGTATTAGTGCCCACAATAACCTATGGGCGCGAGGCTGGTGACTGGAAAATGAAAAGTCAAGAGTTACAGCGGTGGAGATGGGAGTCTTGGGAAACATGTGTGTGTGGAGAATGGAGAGGATGGGAAGTAGTGTGATTCGACTTTAGGTGCCATCTCATAGCACTAAAGTGGTAAAGGAGGGCTATATCCAACCCCTCCAATTCGAAAACACATGCTCTCTCTCTCTCTCTCTCTCTCTCTCTCTCTCTCTCTCTTATTCTAGGAAACAAATTAAATCGTCCGTCAGTACCAACAACAAAACAGTCCGGAAAGAATAAAGAAAAAAATATCCTCGCACTGAACTGGTAAACTTAGTAAAACTGCCACCATTTCCACCGTGCCACCAGCTTTTCCATGACAAATTTCCACCACCTGACACCACCAGCAGGTCACTCTACAAGCTGGCCAAACTTGTCATGCAGTTTCGTCACGGTGGGGCAGAGAGGAGGTCTGGGCGAGACGACACAAGGTTTACTGCAGAGGAATTTGTATAGTTCACCAAAGCAAGCCAGTAGGAGCGCTGTGTGTGTGTGTGTGTGTGTGTGTGTGTGTGTGTGTGTGTGTGTGTGTGTGTGTGAGAGAGAGAGAGAGAGAGAGAGAGAGAGAGAGTTACATAGAGTTACATAGATACACAGACCACACAGACCTTACGGTCCCTACGATGTGGTCCGGCCTTAATCCTAATATAGTGCATAGGAGCAGGAGAAAAGGATAGCACAGCAGAAGGCTCTCTCCCCCACCCTCCAGACCCTCCGGTATTTGCCGTACAGGAAACAAGAGAGGAAGTAATATCTTGCAGGAATGAAAAACCTGAAGGAATTTTATAGGATCGGCAGAAAGTAGAATAATATGGAAAAGGAAAATTTGGGCATACAGCCACATACTTACTCTATGCATGCATTTTTTTTTTTTTTTTTAATCAAAGGATGAATAGAATGTTTATCTATTATTTATATTCTATAATATTGTCTGTGTCTAATAGACACATGAATGCAGACGCGAATATGCAATAATTGCTCCATCCTAACTAAACGATACCAATTGCGTCGAGGTACATGTCCAGTCTCTTTTTAAATATATTTATGGTACCACTTTCAATCATATTCCCAGGGAGTTTATTCCATTCGCTTACAACGGAGTAAGTGAAGAAGTTTTTGGTTGTATCAAGATTAGCCCTCCTTGCTTGCAACTTCATACCATTTCGTCGAGTTACAGTCTCGGCAATTACTGTGAATAACTTGTTTGAGTCAAAATCGCATCAGTAGTTTTCGCGTAAAGTTCTTAACAGACAGACAAACACACACACACACACACACACACACACACAAACAAACCAAATGAAAACAATACCCGTTTCCCAGCCCCTCAGGGGCGGAGACGGGTAATAATCAATACCAAACTGAACTGGGGGGAAAAATAATCTAAAAGTGTTTCTCCATATTTTTCTTTCCCGTACAATGCACAGACGTACCACAGAAAATACAGAGGCCAGTGTTTTTTATCACAACACAGCCACACTGTTTTCACACCTCCACTTTTACTCTCTCTCTCTCTCTCTCTCTCTCTCTCTCTCTCTCTCTCTCTCTCTCTCCAGCCCTGAGTGGTACATCCTTCCTGATTTTCACATTTTTGTCACCTCAACCTTCACACCTTTATGTTCGTATTTCACACCTGGCTGAGTTCACTTCATTTTCCATTTCGAAATTTGCAGGAGGGAGGAGCAGTTACCCTCACAGGTAATTTTTTAGGGGCAATTACATCTATTTCCTGTCACTGTGTGTGTGTGTGTGTGTGTGTGTGTGTGATAGAGAGAGAGAGAGAGAGAGACAGAGAGAGAGAGAGAGAATGCTGCCATGGTAAGAAAGGCAATACCGAAATTAGGTAACAGCAGGGTAATCAAGAAAACCTTAAAATTGTTGAATATAATCGCATCCTAAAATTAAGAATGGGACACATGTGATACATATAAATAGCAAAACACACAATCCCTATATAATTCTCAGCGTTACCATGGTTACGGGATACAATAGGGACAATTAGGTACTACTAGGACAGCAGGAATTATCATAAAATGCAATAAAATAGTATTCTTAAATTAACAGCAGCATAACAAGCCTCCATATCAAGAAAACTATCCATGAAAATCTTGTGTTGCCACCGCTGAAAGAAAAAATAGGAATAAAAAAATAAAATCGACAGCTAGGTAACAACAGGGCAATGAAGAGAGACGTAAAATATAGTCAAAGGGTAACATAATGCACAAACGAGGAGCAAAACCCAAAATACCTGATAATCTTCTGTGCTGCCATGGTTACGAAAAGCAATATCGACAGTTAGACAACCAAGAGTATCGTAAAATGTAATCGTAGCATATAATCCTATCCTACTGTTAAGGCAACACACAGATCGGGACATACACAGAAAAGCCCACAATACCTGAGAATTCTGCTTTATTGTCATTACCAAAACTAATATCGACAGATAAGCAATGACGACTATCAGAAATAAAATTGTAAAATAAAATAATGGGAAATATAATGATTATCATAACAGCAAAACCCACAAAGGCAATATCAACAGTACAGACACTCAAATATACCGTCAAATATAATCGGCTCCCACAGTTAAGTATACGAATGGGGATGAGGAGACTTGCAAAGCTGAGAATACTACGCCTCTTAACAGGGGATTCGGCCTCTCAGCTGTTTCGGCGTGGCACATTACCCCGGGAATTGCCCCTGTAGCGTAGTGCAACCAGCTATGACCACGCTAATCCACTGTAATTCCACCCTGATACCCCTCCACACCTCCCACTGGCACGCCACCCACACGAATTGCCAGGTGTGTGTTTGTTATTAAGGTGTCGTCTGCGTCTAGGCTTGGCTGGCTTTCTTACACCAGTTCCTTGACAATTTTTAACACCTTTCTACGTTATTTATAACCACTTAATATCGACCATGTTTATAATAATATCATCACAATAATATTAATGTGACACAAGAAGATAAGCTCGAGATGCCTCATACTGCTGTAAGAATGCAACCCTAGGGCTCGTATTTTCCCCGGTTAAGGAAGCACCCTGACACCTCTTCCTTAGCGATTTCTTTTTGGATGAGGGTGGTTAATATCCTATTGTATGTTATTTAGGCAGAGTATGGCGATATTGGAAGGATTAATGTAACACAGAGGAGGACAGTGAGGTCTAATAAACAATATAAATCGTGCAGGAAACGGTGTTAGGGAGCTTCCTCGATCAACGACATACGGACCCAAGTGACAGTCGAGTTCGTGGTTGCAGTTTCTTTGTAATTTATTATAATGCACATAACACCTTCATATTCTTCTTCATTAGGCTTCCAGTCTAGGCATATGTTCGTATTTTAGGGGACGTAGGTGGCTTCGTGGCACCTGTGTCTAAGCGATTTGTTATGGACACTACACTGATATTGTCTTTTGTGGCATTTATATATTCCGGTTGGTGGCATCGAGACAGTCTGAAGCAGGATTGTACAAAAGGATAAAAGGCGTCACATGGCCATCGGTCTGGGCAAATGTTCGTGTTCTAAGAGACACAGAAGCCTACGTAACACCTCTTCCTCTGTGATTTATCAGGCCCAGTATACCCGGAATGTCTGTGGTATACATCCTCCACCTCCACGCAATCCACATGACATGTTGGGCTACTTGTCTGGGTGTATTGTCGTCTTGTAGATGACACTGGAGGTTTAACAGCAAGATAGTTCTTTTACTTCAACTTGGTCCAAATTATTATCCTTTTGCAACTTATTTCACGTAGCTCGGTCGCAGAAAAAAACGACAATTTTTACTATATCCTTACGGTAGCACTTCTTCGTGACTAGTGCCAATGTATTGCTATACCTCAAAGATGGAGGGACCCAATTTTAAGTCAAGGTAAAGTGAACAGAGTAGTTTTTTTTTTTTTTTTAAGTTTTATGTTGTGTTTTTTACACCTTGATACTGTTTTTATGTTATACATTTCCATTAGCATCTGTCTGGCCTTATAATCGTGATCTAACGGACTAATTATTAAATCTGAGTAAGTCCCTAATTTTGGGGTGGTTATGTATGGAACACCTGTAACTGTTACCTGTAATTAGCCTTCTCCCCACCTTAATTGGTGTAGATAACAGTCACACTGGATCAGGTATGCTGTAACATCATTAACACCACCACTATCATCACCATCATTACTATCACTATAACCATCACCTCATCTTCATCATTATCATCATCATCATCATCGCTCCAGAAATAATCGCCGGATCTTGATTCCCAGGCCAGTCAAGAGAACGTAAGAGTAATGTCTTTTAAACCCAGCCTGTTCGTCCTTATAAATGAAATACAGACCAACTACAAATTCTATAGATGCGTGTTGTAGTATGGGAGATGGTTGTGGAACGTGTCCCTTCACGACCTTGGTATACTCTTTTATTATTAGTCAAAAGCCTTCCTGTTCTTTTCTTAGTCTCCTCTTTCTCCTTCTTTTCTTCTCTTACTTCTCTTCCTCTTCTCCTTCATCCACCCCCACCCCAACCTCAACATCCCTCCCCAATTTCCTCTACTTATCGTTTTCGTTTTCGTTTTTAAAGGCTCCAACATGCTTGCATGTGTCGGCCTTGGTCACCTAATGGCGGCTCTCCACGCTGCACGATCCATTGCAGCCTCCCTGTTCAGTCCCTTAACCCTAAGGTCACACTTAATGACCTCGTCCCATGTCTTTCTCGGTCTACCCCTCATAACCCCACCTACTTACGCGAGGAGAATCATGCATACCTTTACAGTTATTTGGGCCAGCTTACAGGAGGCATAGTATGACAACAAAGTCACACTACACGTGAGAGAGGGGTAAGTCTCTCTCTCTCTCTCTCTCTCTGACCAGTCTTATGAGCTAGTTTGTCTCTTTACCCAACCGGGAATTTGGTAAACAAAGCTCGAGATGATATGACCGTTCCTAAACAAATTATCTGAAGGAGAGAGAGAGAGAGAGAGAGAGATTAATATTTTACACATTATACATTTTTCAGGACGCTTAAAATGAGGATATAATTTTGTCTAGTTCATTATGCATATTCCAAGACATTTTATTCTTTGGTTATACCTTTTATATATAGGATAGTCCAATATAGCATCCTCTAATTTTGTGTTGTGGGGACGGCTCAATGTGCTAGTGTGAGGAGCGTTGACATTTTGGCTATTTAATGAAACTCCTAATCAACAGTGTAATTAATGAACTCCAGGAAATGTCTCCTGAGCTGGTAAAGAGGCAGCCAAGGCTATATCTGACCATGCTCGTTCAAAAAGGCATCTCCAAGGCTAAGGAATTGGGTCTGTTGGCAGCAAGATTTTTTTTTTTTTCTTTTTGCCTTCCGTACACGTACCCTTCTAACCCATCTAGGCCGAAAAAAGGCGTCTGGCGGCAGCACGAAAACACATGGTGTCCTGAGAGACTTTCAAAGAAACTTCAGGAGGGTAGTATTAATTCTGAGAATTCTCAGCCGTCGTGAAACTACAGTTACAGATGACCTATGGGTTAATTATGAAGCAGACCATTTACGCCCTTAAGATCAGCAGTAACTTTAGCTCCGAAACGGAAGACAACTGCACATACGGTGATCCATTTTTTTTTTCTTTAAAGAAGAACCTCAACATAACCTCCTTAGATACGTACCCCCCCAAAGAAAAAATATATCGCGATACACACTGAAAAGGCCATTTCCACACGCTACTCAAATTCTCCGTAGATCAAATAAAAGTCTTTTGGCCTTAAAAATATACATGCCTGCATTCTCCACACGCTGCTCTTGTTCTCCCCGGCATTAAGAAGCACCCCCATAATGGTTTAGCTACTTAAACGAGAGACCACTTTCACGCAACACGATCCTTGGAAAAGAAAAATCTCTTATGTAAACTGAAATTAATACAGAGTCACGCATGTAGGCAATGCCTGGAGTGCGCGCACGCACGCACACACGCACTTAGCCTTGCGCTCGCACACGCACACACATACTGAGAGAGAGAGAGAGAGAGTAGGGGAAAGGGAGAAGAGGGAACGAGAGAACGAGAGAATGGGTAGGAGTGAAGGAAGGAGGTAGGTAGGAATGAAGGCAGAAAGGGGGGATAGGGAAAATGAAAATAGGAAGTAGGAATGAAAAGAGGGGAGAGGGGGAGTGGGGGCGAGAGGGAGAGTAGAGGGAAGTGGGTGATTGGAGGGGAGAGAGAGAGTAGAGGGATGAGGAAAGGGAAGAGAGCAGAGAGGACAGGTACAGTAAGAAGGGGAGACAGAGAGTAGAGAGAGAGAAGGCAAGGCCAGGAAGGAAGGGCGAGAAGAGAGAAGAGGGAGCGGAGGAGGGGAAAGTGCGATCGGTGAGGAGGGAAAGAAATAAGTGCGAGCAACTAGACAACTATTGTGTCCCTCTGTCGTACTATTCCTGCGACGAATATGGTAAAGCAATGCAAATTTTTGGAGCAATTACCTCTTGCAGTTGCCCTATACACTGACAATAACGCCTTATTTACAAGAATGGTTTTTGCATCGACCGTGCATTTCTGTAACTACCACAGATTTATACAGTTTATTTCTGCAACTACGAAATGTTACTGCAACTTTTATTTCTGCAACTACTATATATTATTGCAATTTCTATTTCTGCAACTGCCATATATTACTGCAACTATTACAGATATTTTACCACCCCAAAAACTGCACTGACAGTAACTGTTTGTAATTTCCCTAACATTGCCAATTACCAAACTGTGATAGTAATGTATTTTTGAAAACTACTGTATCTTTTGGGGTTATCCTATACAATTCCCATGGTTTTTTTGGCAACTATCATTTTTCAGCCTTTTTCTCGTTTTTCTTTTTGCAGAATAGGTAGATTTTTATTAACAGCGATTATATTTTTACAACTTTCTGCTCCCTCTTCTTCCTGGCATTTAAATTTCAGCAGGCTATTCCTTCCTTTACACTTCTGCGTCTTCAGCCACTTTCATGCATGGATTGATGTGACACTATGCTGTTTTAAATTTTCCTCCTTCCATGCTCTCTCTCTGTCTCTCTCTTGTTGGCCTAAACAACTTCATTTCTAAATTTGCAGACTACACAAAAATCGGCAACACTATAGTAGGACTCGCCTACGTTTGCGGCTGTGGTGTGGCCCGCACCTGTGTACAGTGTTGCCACGTTTTCTATACCGTTATCTCTCTCTCTCTCTCTCTCTCTCTCTCTCTCTCTCTCTCTCTCTCTCTCTCTCTCTCCTGGCGGGAAATGTGAGCCACCCTGAGTACTTTTGATTCTTTTATAAGTTATTTATAATTGTGCTTTCATTTGTTAATTTGGTTTTGTTATATTTAGTGATGCCGACAATGCATTCAATTAGCCTTCAAAATGACCATAATAAAATTATCAGCTGGTCAGAAAAATGGCAAATGCCCTTCAATGTAAGCAAATGTCACGTACTGCAATGTGGGAAGAAAAACAAAAGGTATGATTACGAAATGAAGGGCCAAATCATTAGCAAGTCCTCACTAGTTAAGGATCTAGGCGTACTAATTTCAGACGATCTGAAATGTTCAAATCAATGTATCTCTGCCGCCAATAAAACCAATAGGGCCCTAGGCTTCATCAAAAGACATTTTACATATAAAAGCAAAGATATTATAATCCCCCTATACAAAAGCATAGTCAGGCCACACTTAGAGTTTGCAGTGCAATGTTGGGCGCCTCACCTAATTAAAGATATAGAAATACTGGAAGCGGTCCAGCGTAGGGCTACAAAGTTAATCCCGTCCCTGAGGAATAAACCATACCTCGAGAGACTCAGGGAATTAAACCTATTCTCTCTTAGAAAACGGAGACTCAGGGGACAACTGATTGAATGTTTTAAGATGCTAAATGGCTTTAGTAATACTGATTCAAGCAAGTTATTCACAGTAATTGCCGAGACTGTAACTCGAGGAAATGGTATGAAGTTGCAAGCAAGGAGGGCTAATCTTGATACAACCAAAAACTTCTTCACTTACTCCGTTGTAAGCAAATGGAATAAACTCCCTGGGAATGTGATTGAGAGTGGTACCATAAATATATTTAAAAAGAGACTGGACATGTACCTCGACGCAATTGGTATCGTTTAGTTAGGATGGAGCAATTATTGCATATTCGCGTCTGCATTCATGTGTCTATTAGACATAGACAATATTATAGAATATAAATAGTAGATAAACATTCTATTCATCTTTTGATAAAAAAAAAAAAAAATGCATGCATAGAGTAAGTATGTGGCTGTATGCCCAAATTTTCCTTTTCCATATTATTCTACTTTCTGCCGATCCTATAAAATTCCTTCAGGTTTTTCATTCCTGCAAGGTATTACTTCCTCTCTTGTTTCCTGTACGGCAAATGCCGGAGGGTCTGGAGGGTGGGGGAGAGAGCCTTCTGCTGTGCTATCCTTTTCTCCTGCTCCTATGCACTATATTAGGATTAAGGCCGGACCACCTCGTAGGGACCGTAAGGTCTGTGTGGTCTGTGTATCTATGTAACTCTATGTAACTCTCACTCTCTCTCTCTCTCTCTCTCTCTCTCTCACACACACACACACACACACACACACACACACACATCAGTCTTCAACATCCACACTTGCCCACATCAATAATGAAGTCTCACAGGCACGAAGAAATCTCCCTCCCTCCTTTACCCCCCGCCTCTCTCTCTCTCTCTCTCTCTCTCTCTCTCTCTCTCAGTCTCTCTCTCTCTCTCTCTCTCTCTCTCTCTCTCACACACACACACACACACACACACACACACATCAACACTGAGGCAGAGCTAGCCGTCCGTCCCCCTGAGTATAAGCAAGATGGATGTTACCAGCCCTAAGACAAGTCAGGGGAGACGTGTTGCTTTGTGTTGGACCAGGATGAGAGAGAGAGAGAGAGAGAGAGAGAGAGAGAGAGAGAGAGAGAAGGGAAAAAGAGAAAGAAATAGAAGAGCAGGGAGAGAGAAGGAACGAAAGGGAGGGATAGGGATGAAGTGTAAGGGAAGCACAGTAGAAGAGAGTCGGATGGAAAGAGGGTTTGAGAGTGAGGGAGAAAGGGAAGGATGAGGGGTAGGGAACAAGGAAAGGGGAAAGGGAAGAAAAGGAAAAAAGGAAGGAAAAAAGAGTAGGGAAGTAGAGGGGGGGGAAGAGGGAAGATAGAGGTTGAGAGAGATAGGGGTGGAAAGTAGAGAGGAAGAGAGAAGGAAAAGTGAAAATATAAAAAGCGAAGAGACGAAGGGGAGGATATGGAAGCAGGGAAGGTGCTTGTGTGTGTGTGTGTGTGTGTGTGTGTGTGTGTGTGTGTGTGTGTGTGTGTGTGTGTGTGTAATGAGAGTGAGTAACTAACGTCAGACGATATTTTTTACGTGAGTGCGTCATAGGAATGTAACTGTTAACAAATCCAAAGTAAAGCTGCCAAACACAACCTGTATACACACTCACCCTGCGTTACCCGTACCAACAACCTCGCGGGGCGAAACATCCACCTCATCGGTCCCTGGCTCCAATAACTCACCATAACTTGTATTAAATCACCTGGCGGTAGATCATGTAGATGACTATAACTGTCTGAACATGTAAGCTAACAGCTAAAACTATCCTAGCATTATTTGTAATGCAAGAATTAAATAAAGTTTCACAGATGAGCCTGAGAACAAAAAAAACATTACCACCACCACACCTACCAACAACAAGAACAAAGAGGGAGATACAAAAATATAACCTAAAATATTTAACACCAACCACCGCAACCATCACCACTACCACAACCACCAACAACAATAAGGACAGAGGTACAACTAACCTACCACAACAAAATCCTCACCACCACAACAGAGTACAAGTCGATAGCCTCTCATCCTGTGCACCTGCCGAACCCACAGCCTCTGCACACAAAATATCCGACGTAATTAGGTGACAAAGTCCACCTTTCCAGCACTGCTCAAGGCAGGGCAAACTCTGGCCAAGAAACGCGAAGGTTGGGAGACGGAAAACAGCAGAGAGAGAAGTAAAAGGACATCAGACACACACACACACACACACACACACACACACACACACACACACACACACACACACACACACACACACACACATCCGAAAAGCCAAGAGACATCAAAATGGACCTGTGATCAAGATGGAATGAACTCGTATTCCAGGATTTAAGGTTTTCAGGGAATTGTTGGAGAGAGAGAGAGAGAGAGAGAGAGAGAGATGCATTCATCCACATGTACACCATTCCATACATATACTTCCATATCCACCTTCTTTCCTGTCCCATCTTCTTTTATGTCTAATTTTTATCCCATCGTCATCATCATCATTCTCAGCCTTATCACATTTTCTTCAAGGCCTCATCCCTCATACATCATCATTCTCTCTCCAGTCCTGCTATCCATCTTCTTCCTCTTCCCATCCTCCACTTCCACCTCCACCTTCCACTTTATCCTTAAGGTGGGGGACGCCTTTCCGCTCGACAGTACCTCAAACGATCTCAATTCGTCTGCCTCAACCAAGGCAAAGTGTCCTCATCAACTCAATCTCCACATGTCCTTTCACTTACCGTCTCGTCTTGTCTCGTCTCGTCTCATGCCGACTCGTCTCGTTTCGTCTCTCTCTCTCTCTCTCTCTCTCTCTCTCTCTCTCTCTCTCTCTCTCTCTCTCTCTCTCACACACAGACAGACACACACACATACACACACACACTATTCTCATTATTATCTAACACTTTTTTTTCCCATTTCCCCCTTGCTTTCCTTTCTTTTCCCCTTCCTTGTCTCCATTCCCTCCAACTTCTCCTCTCCCTCTCTTCTCTCTCCTTTTCTCCTTTCTCTACATCCTCTCTCTCCCTTCTTCCTATCCATTACTTCCTTCTTCCCTCCCTATCCCATGCTCTATTCATCTCCCTTTCCTCCATCACTTCTCTCCCCCCTTCATCTTTCCTCTCCTTCTCTCCATTTATCCCAACCTTGTCTCCCTTCCTTTCTTCTCTCCCATGAACTCTCCTTTTCCTCCACCTCTTTCTTCCCTCCTCATCCTTCCCTCCATCTCTCCACTCGAACCCTCCCCTCCATTTCTCCCTTCCCTCCAACTCTCCTCTTCTCTCCCTTCTCTCCTCTCCTCTCCTCTCCTTTCCCTTAATCTCTCCTCTCCCTTCCCTTAATCTCTCCTCTCCACCCCCTTCTCTCCTATCTCTTCTCTCATCCTCTCCCTTCCCCCCCATCTCTGCCTTTCCTCATCTCTCGTCTCCTTTCACTTCCATCTTTCCTCTCCATTTCTCCCACCATCTCTCCTCTCCTCTCCCTTCCTCCAATCTCTCCTCTCATCTCCCTTTTCTCCATCGTTCCTCTCCCTCTTTCCCGTCTCTCTGTCTCTCCTCGACTTCTCTCCGTCTCATCTCTCCTCTCCTCCTCCTCTCCCTTCTTCAGTCACTTCTCCTCCTCCATCTCTCCTCTCCCTTCCCTCCATCTCCCCAAGGAAAATCTTAAATGGAGAAGACATGGTATCTCATCTTATCTTTCCTCCACCTCCTTCTCCATCCACCTGAACTGTTTAATCCCCCCCCCTCCCTCTCTCTCTCTCTCTCTCTCTCTCTCTCGTGAAAGATGGGGCTGTCAACTCTGATTCTGGCCAGCCTTCCACGACCAGCATCTGATGACGAAGGAGAGGAAGACCGAGAATGAGAAAGATTCGGCTCAACAGATAATCTCCTCCCACCTCCTTCCCTTCGCTTTTCCCTTTTCTCTCGTTCAGATTTTCCTGCACTTTTCCTTGTGTCTTTCCTCTTTCCCTTTCTTCCCTTTGCTTTCATTTTTCCTTCATTACTTCTTCCATTAACCAGTTTTCCCTCCTGCTTCCTCCATATCATTAGTGTTTCCCTCCTCCCACTCCATTTTTCCTTCGTATCTCCTCTCTCTCTCTCTCTCTCTCTCTCTCTTGTCTTCCTTTTCCATTATTCTTCCATCTTAGTTCTTGCCGTTCTCTCTCCTCTCCTCTGAACCATCTCCAGCACCTAATTCAATTTTTCCTTCCTCCTCCCCTTTCTCCCTCTACCAGTTTTTCTTCCCTCCCTCTCCCCTCACTCCCTTTTTCTCCTCTAGTTCTTTTCTCATTGCATCCCTCTACTTTCTTCTCATTCCTTTACCTCCCTCTCTCTCTCTCTCTCTCTCTCTCTCTCTCTCTCTCTCTCTCTCTCTCTCTCTCTCTCCCTTCCGTCCATTCCACTCTCAACCTTTCCACTCCTCTCCCTCACTCCAATTTTCTCCGCTCTCTCTCTCTCTCTCTCTCTCTCTCTCTCTCTCTCTCTCTCTCTCTCTCTCTCTCTCTCAAACTATCATTATCATCATCATCACTCCTTCAGCCCCCTGCAGGACAGGCTGTTATTCTGTTCCATTCAATCCTAGTGTACCTCAGTCTCATCACGCTATCTTGTCCTCTGTCAACCTCATCCTCTCACTGCATCTCAGGTTGTCCATCTGGTATTTGCTCTACGAAGTACGTGACATGTACACATTGATATTGGCTTTTTAAATTTTGTGACTACTGGTAACTGGGGGAGCGCACTATTCACTCTTTCGACGTCGTACTGCCTTCAGGTGACTTTACACTGAGTGATATGACAAATGGTTCACTGTAACCCAAAAAACTACTCGTATTTACGGCCCTGGGTGGTAGCCACAGAACCAAATAACGCCTGGTTGTCTAGTGGGTTAAGGCACTCCGAGCGGCTGGGGCCTACAAGGGTTTACATCTGACGGATGGCTGGTGTTACCGATCACTTAATGCCACTCAGGTGTGAATGAGGTTGATTACCCTTCCAGCAAATGTCGGGACTGAGTAGAATAGCCCCAGGACCCTTCGCTACTGATGATTAGAAAGGGATTGGGGATGACTGGATGGATGGATGGATGGATATATCTCTTGACTGCTTCGTTTTCGTGTCCAGGAAGGTTTCTCTCTTATCTCTCCATGTAACACCAAACACAGTCTTTTTCATCCCTTTCTGTGCACTCTTAAATTTTGGGTTCTAAGGATTTTGTCAGACTCCACGTTTCTAATTAATAAGTAACAACAAATAAGGCATCCTCTCTTATGGCTTATACTTCATACAGTTACTTAGTTTACCAAAAGGCCTCCATCCCATTCGTATTCTTCGTTTGTTTTCACTGTAATGAACTGGCTCTGCTTGAAATGCTTTCAATAATTTTATAGCATGCATTCCTCCACAGTTGATAGGTCATCCCTAGTTTTTATCAGAAGAGACTGAACATATCTGCTGAACACAATTTTCGTCTGCTTCGTAATAATTTTCAAGCCAGCCTTCAGGCCCTCTCTCTTTCAAACGGCTACCACTTCTTGTGGCTGTTTCCCTGACACACACACACACACACACACACACACACACACACACACACACACACACACACACACACACACATAAAACGTCGTTAGCAAATAATGATTTTACAATCGTTAATCCCTGACGTAATTTCCGTTTTAATTCTAATCTAGACAGAAATATCGTCCAAGAATACTGTGAAAAAACTTGCGTGAAATTCTCTCTCCTGGTTTAACACCCACTTCTTTTGCGCTAGCTATACTTACGGGGTTTTATGATGGCGGTACTGTCATCATAAATATCATCTCATATTGTATTTTAACCTAAGTTTCTTCGACGTCTCATAATCTAAGTGCTCTCAAAACTGCATCGGTTCCAACCGAATCAAATACTTTTCCATATGCACCAAATGCCATGCTCAATGCTTACCTATATTCTGGACTTTTCTGAATCATTTTACTAACAACACGACTATGGCCTCTTGTCTATACAGGTGCACTGATCAACCCTTTACTACTTCGCTTGTTTTGTGGACCATAATTGTTTCCAAATATCTGATGTGTTTTATATCATGTTAATGTTTATGATTGCTTGAAATCTTGTATGTGTAACTGGATATTGTGGTCAGGTCAATAAATACTTACTTACTCTAATAACCACTACGAGATCCAGTGTGTTCTCTTGGCTGGTTTGCATCTAGTGTAGTATTTATTTCATCTAATTTAGGATTTTTGTCAAGAAACTTGTACACGACAGGGAGAAGACTGACTGGACGTTATTCCTTACATCTTTACTGTCGTGTGTGTGTGTGTGTGTGTGTGTGTGTGTGTGTGTGTGTGTGTGTGTGTGTGTGTGTGTGTGTGTGTGTGTGTGTGTGTGTGTGTGTGAGAGAGAGAGAGAGAGAGAGAGAGAGAGAGAGAGAGAGAGAGAGAGTGTGTGTGTGTGTGTGTGAGAGAGAGAGAGAGAGAGAGAGAGAGAGAGAGAGAGAGAGAGAATCCAGACCTTCATCAGTACATGTCACGCCGAACCGTCTAGATGTTATGACGTGTGTGTGTGTGTGTGTGTGTGTGTGTGTGTAAGGGAGGGGAGATGAGGGAAGGGAAGGGGAAGGAAAAATGGGGAAGAAGCTGGAGGACCCGGGAGGGGCAGGAGTTGAAGGGGAAGAAGGAAGAGAGGGAAAGGGGGAGGATGATGGGAAAGGGCTGGGGGAGATGACGGGGGAGAGGAGGAGGAGGAGGAGGAGGAGG
Organism: Coenobita brevimanus; assembly: GCF_032717465.1. Classification (NCBI taxonomy): domain Eukaryota; kingdom Metazoa; phylum Arthropoda; class Malacostraca; order Decapoda; family Coenobitidae; genus Coenobita; species Coenobita brevimanus. The sequence continues at coordinate 34,066,437 of NC_136954.1, forward strand.
AGAAAGGAAAATGAGATGGGAGGGGTTGGGGGAAAGACGAGGAGGGGAAAATGAGGAGAGTGGAGGTATAAAAAAAGAGGCAAGTGTTAAAAAATAAAGAAAAGGAAGGAAAAATATAGGTTGGAAAAATAGGAAGTGAGAAAGAGAGCTGCGCTAATGAGGTCATTACGCAAGAAGAGGTGCTAAACAGAAGAAAGAAAGACAAAGAATGACGAGGGAAGAAGACAGAATATATGAAGACGCGGAGGAAAGAAATCATTATCAATAAGAACTCCACAGAATGTGTAGTTCTTAATAATAATAATAATAATAATAATAATAATTAGTTACCTACTTACTTATTATGTAGCCACAATAAAGATGCGTCGCCATAACTGTTTATAGTATTGACTGTCAGTAGATCAAGGCCATTCATATTTGGCACATGTACTTAGATTAACCCAAGGTAGCTTCTTGTGTAATATCAACAAGATCTGAAGACAAAGGTGTGGAAGAAATAAATGAAGTATGGGTACATTTTACATTTGTCTCAATAAGTGTTTAATTGTTTGCTTAACTGTAACCATATTCCTTTCTGATGATGAGAGGGACCCCAGCTATATTTCTGAAAAGTTACAGCTTTACTGCATAGGTGGTTTTCTCTAAAACGTGTTACAAAGAAAACACTGTGTGGATTTGGATTCAGTACTTTCCCATTGGTTAAATGGCAAAATATTCAGCTAAAATTTTCAGCAACCTTTTTTATCATAGGATTTTCAACCAGACAGCTGTATCTCAATTAGTTTCTGAGATATTTCAATTACAAACATGCAATTTTTGCACCATAATTGAGTATATGACCTTCAAAAATAGGTCGTCATTTATATTGGGCAAAAGTACCTGGGTCACCCCAGGATACCTTCTTGTATAATATCATCAAGATCTAAGAAAAAAAGGTGCAAAGAAATATAATAACACTTAACAATAAGCTTCGACATAATGTGGCGAAGCTTAATTATAATAATAATAATAATAATAATAATAAATAATAATATTATTATAATGATGAAAAATAATAATAATAATAATAATGATGATGACAATGATGATAATGGGCATAACAATTTTATCTAAAGAACAGGGCCTCAAAAATATACAGTTGCAGTTGTATTACAAAAGTTCTCATATCTTGCAACACTTCTCAGATATCAGGTGGCATAGAAGAAATCATGACACATCTACCTCAGCGATTTATTTTGCATGCTGCACCTTTTACTTTATCTTACTGCATGTTACTGAGGTAAACTTGGGAGCAAATACACATAACAGATGACAATGCTAAGGTGCAGAGAGAAAAATAAGTCGCTAAGAAGAAAATGTTACGACGCCTACACTGCCACCTAAGATACAACTCTTCCGACGAGGAAAGCCTGCAAAATGTATCCCACCCAGTAATGAAACACACACACACACACACACACACACACACACACACACACACACAACAGAGAGAGAGAGAGAGAGAGAGAGAGAGAGAGAGAGAGAGAGAGATACGAGGCTCCGGTTGCTTGGTGTGGGTCGTAAACCAAGTAATTTTACCTAAAGAGCAGAGTCGCGGGAGTCCATTTACGTATTAGGTGGTCGAGGACACTCCCCCCCCTTTTTTTTTTTGCACCTGGAGGATACGAGAGGAAGGTGTTGGAGTGGGAGGTGTTTTGGGAGACGAGAGGAGAGCAGAGGAAAGGTGAGGAGAGGAGAGGAAAGGTAACAAGAGAAGAGGAGAGGTGAGGAGTGGAGAGGAAAGGTAACAAGATAAGAGGAGAGGTGAGGAATGGAGAGGAAAGGTTAGAAGACATGAGGAAAGGTGAGACGTGGAGAGGAAAGATGAGGAGAGGAAAAGAGAGGAAAGGTGAGGAGAGCAGAGGAAAGGTAAGAAGACGAGGGGAAAGGTAATACGAGAAGAGGAAAGATAAGGAGAGGCGAGGAAAGGTAAGAAGAGGAGAGGAAATGTGAGGAGATGAAAAGTGAGGATCGAGAGGAAAGACGAGAAGAGGAGAGAAAAGGCAAGAAACTGAGAGGAAAGATAAGAAGAGAGGAAAGGTGAGGAGAGGAGAGAAAAGGTATGCAGATGAGAGGAAGGGTAAGAAGGGGAGAAGAAAGGCGAGGAGAGGAGAGGGAAAGTTAGAAGAGGAGAGGAAAGGTGAGGAGAGTAAAGGTAAGAGTGGAGAGTAAAGGTAAGAAGAGAAGAGAAAGGTAAGAAAAGGAGAAGAAAGGTGAGGGAAGAAGACGAAAGGTAAGAGGAGGAGAGATAAGAGAGGAAGGTATTGGAGTGGGAAATGTTTTGAGAAAGGAGAGGAGAGGAGAGAGGCATGAGATAACTGAAAGGAGGTGGGTGGATGAACTGAAAGCTTTGTGTTTGGGTCGGTAACAGTGAGATTAAAGAAAGCAGTAGATGGGTGGCTTGAAGAAAAGGTGAGAGGCATGAGGGAAGGAAAGGAGGAAGCCGTTTTTTTTTTATATATAGCCTTATGCCCATCTGTACGTAAACCCAGTGGACTACAGGCTGAAGTTTCTCTTCCCATAGCCGACCATCCTCTTTTGGGAGGAGAGAGAAAGGTAAGGGATGTCTGTACAACTGGGCAACGGATCCGTCTAGTCACATCGGTGCCACCACATCAGGAGACCCTCTCCAGCACCAGGTACCTGTGTGAAGAGGTTAAGAGAGAGCTGTGTTGGGACTAGAGTGAAAGAAGGCGAATGTGGGGGAGGTGGGGGTGGAGATAGGAAGAGAGGAAATGGAACGGTGAGAAGGGAAGAGAGGAGATGGGAGGGTGAGAAGGGAAAAGAGAAGATGGGAGGGTGAAAGAAGTTAAACGATGAAAGGGTGGGTGAACGGAGAGGTGAGGGTCACTAGAGAAGATGGGTTTGTCATAAAATGGAAAGACCTAAATGGTGGAAATAGATGGAGAAAAGAAAGGAGCGTAAAAAAAAGATGGAGAAGGTGGAAAAACGAGAGAAAGAAAGAAGACGAAGAAGAGGGAGAAAAACGAAAGGGAGAATACACGAAAGTGGTGGAGGAAGGACGGAAAGTAAGAGAGTATGGAAAAAGAGAGCAAGGAATGGGATGGTAGAAGGATAAGGATAGTACTGAATGAATAGGAATGGGAGACGAATGGGTGAGCAGCGACGTGAAATGTTAGAGAATGAATATGTGGCAAAGGGTGAGTAGGTGGCGGGAGGATGGATGGAAGGAGGAGAAGGCGTTGGGGAAGAAGTGAGGTGGTGGAGGTGTGGGTGGACGAGTACGAAAAAAGAATCATTCGTATCACCTACACAGGTCACTAGGGCCAATAATATAGATAACAGGATTATGCTAAGTCTAAATCCTCCCCAAGAAAATGAACGGTATCAGTTAATACTCGTTAGGCACTTGAGGTGACTAATGGAGGAGGTAAAGTGTGTAGAACAGGTAGGATGTGTGGAACATATTGGGGTGAAAGAAATGACAATGGAGTGAAAACATCAGAGATGACTGTGGAAGAAACTGGTTGTGTGGAACAGGTAGTGTGTGGATCAGGTGGAATGTGTGGAATAGCTAGCGTGTGGATCAGGTGGAGTGTGGAAGAGATATGGAGAGGAGGAAATGTAGTCCATGAAGTACGAAATCGGGGAGGATACAGGCAGAGAGTGGAAACTGAGGGTCGTATTTACCCACGTGCGCGTCTACACGTGTCGCAGAACATGTGTTGACAACACAGCTGGCAACATGACTGAATCTATGCATGCAGCAGTACTTGGAAAGATATATGTAAATGTCTCAGCGCAGCTTCGAAAATACTGGCAGCAGAAGTGGTGGGATAAGTGTGTCCATACGAGGCAACTGAGACTTCATCATGATGTTGCCAACATCATCTGGTCGCTGCTGTTTCCAACATGTTTGCATCTTGTTCGTTATTGTGTTGTTTATATGTTGCCAGCACTTGTTCCAGCACACGTGTGGACGCGCTCTGAGGAATACTGAAAACCAGGGAAAGGGATGGAAGGGAAGAGAAAGACGTATTTCATGACGGAGTGGACAGGGCAGGTGGAAGAGAGAGAGAGCACCATGTCGAACCCGTGACGGAGGTGAAGACAAGGGAAATACAGAGACCAAATGAATATTGGAGTACTGAGAGAGAGAGAGAGAGAGAAGAATAAAGAGGTGTGCAAATCCTAATAAACTGCATATTTCTCCCTCTAAATATAAGGCTGTGAGTAAAGACAAAAATACTGGCAGTGGAAGACGCACAAGGAGTGTTAACCATTGGACTCATTCCTACGGCAATCTCTTACTGCTCTGTCAGGAAGTGTAGAGGCCCGAGGTTAGGCTCTTAAGTCAAATTATTTCTTGTACTTAATTATTACTTATACTTAATCAGACATTTGGACTCGTTATATCGTCAGATGAGAAAGCTCCGTAGAATCTTTTCCTACGCTATTTATTTTGTTTATTATCGTCCTCTTCTGTGTTTTACAAATCCTTACAATACCGCCAAACTCTGCATGAACATCGTACATAAGGATATTCACCATCCATATCCAAAAGTAAATCGCTAGGGAAAAGGTGTTCGGGAGCTTCCTTACCCGGCAAGAATATGAGCTTTGGTGGTCTGAAAGTATCTGGATTCCAGGTTATGGCGTGCCTGATGTACATACAGGGTTTGTGTGTGTGTGTGTGTGTGTGTGTGTGTGTGTGTGTGTGTGTGTGTGTGTGTGTGTGTGTGTGTGTGTGTGTGTGTGTGTGTGTGTGTGTGTGTGTGTGTGTGTGTGTGTGTGTGTGTGTGTGTGTGTGATTCTTTTGGAGATAGTAAAATTGCCTTTCCTTAGCCGAGAAAATGCAAAACGGGATCTGCAGCGAAAGAGTTGCATGATAGGTTATTATTAAGTGTGCAATATTGCCTGGAATAATCCTGAATATGGTAACCTAGCCTCGGGTCCCTATGCCACGGAAAATGAATATGGGACTTTGTTTTACTTCTGCATGATAGTTTTGTAGTGTTCCCATTTCACGTCAGAATTCCGTCAACAAATTGCACTTTTCTGATGGTAAATTCTCTCTCTCTCTCTCTCTCTCTCTCTCTCTCTCTCTCTCTCTCTCTCTCTCTCTCTCTCTCTCTCTCTCATACACATGTACTTCCTATTCATCTCACCTCATTTATTTCACCCCATCCCATTCCTCTCTCTCTCTCTCTCTCTCTCTCTCTCTCTCTCTCTCTCATTGACATGTACTTACCATTCATTTCACCCCATCTCTCTCTCTCTCTCTCTCTCTCTCTCTCTCTCTCTCTCCACGAGTAAAAGAAACATTACCCCAGCGTTTACAAGCACACTTACGAAAGGCCTTCAGGTCATGCAGGAAGACGTGTGGAACAGCAGGAGATGAAAATACAAAGTTATAATGACGCACTTACCTCAGTGACACCAGCGATTTTTTTTTTTTAATTCACCATCAGACGCATTTTTATTCAACCTAGGGAGGTTCTCAAGAAACAAAGTTAATAAAGAGCTATCTCTAAAAATGAAAGGATTATTGACGTCTGTATCGAACCCCTCCAGTTTGTCTGGATATGCCAAAAATAAAACTAAAAATAAAACCCAATCTGACACTACCGAATTGAGGGGTTATAGGTCTATGAAAAAGTAATATATATTTTAGGTGCCATTGGGGACGTCATAGAAATATATTCATTAAAACACATTTCCTTTTCTGTGTTACTGAAGCAAACTACGTCGATACTGAAATGATGTTAATACGATAAAAGATAACATCAAGGAATATTTACTGAATTAATCGCTAAGGAAGAGGTGTTAGGACGCCGCTTATGTCACTAAAAATAGGTGCAGGAAGTAAAATTACTTGGCCAAGCATTTAAAATCTTCTCCAGTTAATTTTCTGATAAACTGCAAAAATGTAAACTGCTATATTCTTGCTAAATCCAAACTATGTTGTTCAGTTTGGGATAGACCTCTTTTTGCCTAAGCGTTAAAATACTACATCACTTCTGTAACTACGAGCGAGCGAAGCAATGCGATGTTTACAACTTTACATTCAGCTGAAAAATGAGCGGCACAACACGACCCGGTCCGACCAAGAACTTTCCACAATGTGAGATAGAGAACAGATTCTTTCAGCAGGTAGTAGATACATTTAATAAATTGGTTTTATTTATATTTAATCAGTAGATCAAAGAAACCCCTTCAGATCCCAGCTTTTCAAGGAAATGTACCAAGGGCTGAATGCTCCACTATAAAATTGAATTTTAAAAGATTTCCTCTTGTAACACTATGTTATTTTGCATGAATTGTTACAATTAAATATCGGATATTACACTCATAATTGTACATGAACGTTTCCTCTATGATTAGGGGGTGAAATCGGCAAGGGTAATCGCCCCATTTCTGGGTTTTATAATTAAATCAAAAGCCAACCGTTTACCAATGCAGCTCATTGACACGGCAAGTCGGAAGCAGAGAAATGAACATTGCGCGTGTGATAAATGCTACGGCGCCTCGCTATATGCACATCCAGAGAGAGAGAGAGAGAGAGAGAGAGAGAGAGAGAGAGAGAGAGAAACATGAGAAAGTAAATACTTTAACAAAATCATTCTTCAGTTATTGTTCAAATACCTCACCAGAAATGTTGGAAGTTTCCACCAAGATGAAAAATTGATGATAGAAGTGTATATAAACGCTCGCTCGCTCGTCACGCGCTCAGAAAGCGCTCTTTACTTGTATGCCCTCAGCATTGCTCTTTGTGTATCACACACACACACACACACACACACACACACCTTTGTTAGCTTTACTATTCCCCCCCCCCTCTCTCTCTCTCTCTCTCTATCTATCTATCAGTTCCTCCAAAGTTTTCAAATAAAGGCCCGAGCACAACCCGTAAAAAATAATCTTTACCTTACATATGACCCTCAGGTCTCACCGAAACTCAAAACAAAAAAACACGAACTCAAACACAGGGTTGCAAATAGACGCGAGGAAGGGTAGGCCTTTCTTGCACATAAAATCTCTCTCTCTCTCTCTCGGCATTGTGATGGTTTTTGTGTGCCTGTGTATGTGGAGGAGGGGAGGATCAACGTGCCCCCAGGGAGGAAATGATGTCTACTCTTTCTTATCTGGTAATCAATCTCTCCAAATTAAATCAGCATTCCCATTTTGATTAAAATTCGTAACGTCATTTGATAATGGTTTGATAACAGACAGATACACATACATACTTACATAAATACAAACATACATATGCAAGTACATGCCTGCATAGAGATTGACAAACAGACAGACAGACAAACACAGGCGATACATTTCAATTCTCTAATGCACTAGGTAATCGACATTCTCAGTCTTTCACTTGTTAATTTTAATGATCCACCTGCATACACCTTAAAATTGCTTCGCGTGAAAACCTTAGTCTAATGGCTCCGTTTTATAAAGTGTTGTTACGAGTATATTACACAACTTTCACATACTCCTATGACTTACTCCCAGTTGAATAAAGCCACCTGGGGATATCTTTACTAGAGAAATTAAGAGTTGTTCCCACCATGAACGGGTTAATGGCGACATAATTAACACTCTCGGGTTCAGGACAAGAGGTTATACTAGGAAAGGCACCATTCTGAAGCAGCTAGTGAAGTATATAGAGAGACAAAGTGGCATTCTTCTAGGGCATATCTGTGTCATGGAAGAGTGCTAGAGTTACTCACACCACGAGAGGGCTAATGGTGATAGTATTAACACTCTCGGGTTCCTGTGAGGCATCTCTAGCTGAATAAAATAGTATGGCGTTAGCTGAAACAGAAGACTACAGTTCATCCACTATAAGTTGGCCTAAATTCTCGTTATCTTCCAGCTAATTTCGCGATGCTGAGTGGCAGAGAAGAACAATGCTGCGGCTCTACACCCTTGTCAAGGAACTTCTTCGTGACTAGTACCATATTCTAATGTTAACCTCTTGTTATAACTCAGGATTCAAGGTTGAGAGATGGCAGTTTTAGTCCTACTTAAAACGAATACAGGACAGCACTGTCCTGATCACGAAAGGCTTAACGTCATGTATTAATTCTCTACTTCCTTTGGGTCATTCTACTGAATAAAATTATCTGGCTTTAGATATAACCATATTACTGGAGATTTTGGGGGCCATTATGATTAAAAATATTATCAAATTACCCAATAACCTTCCATGATACTAAACTCGAAAAAAAATGCTAAAGTCGATGCTTTAGGTATCATTAACCTTTTATGTACAAATAAAAAAGGTATTAAATTTATAATGGTTTAAATTATATCCAGGTTGAGATGTTTTTTATACCAATTATGCTGCTGTCAGTCATGGAAATGAGGAGATATCAATTTAAATATAAAAAATCATGCTGTTAATAATGTCTCTCATTAATATTATTATCCTTAAAAAAACACTAACAAGTGTATGTTCAGTATTCGAAGCAGAATGAGGAACAGAAGAGTAAAACTGAATATGGAGATGTCTATATTATTTACATATTCTTATTCGATAATCCCTTCACACCCATTACGTACTTATTTTATTTTTCCTACTTCTAAACGACTAAATTCAACTAAAAAGACTTACTGAACTAAAAGAGTCCTTCAAAGCCAATCCAACCGAAAGTGTGTGCCAAGCTGAATAAAATGGCATATACTGTAGATAGGAATATTACTAAACAGTATATAAAACGGCCTATGTCTGTACCTGCTTATCTTTTATTCTAGCATATCTAACTATCTATCTAAATTATTTCTATTCAATGTCTGACGCTTCATCCTAGGTAAAACGACCTCTAGAATTTTTTCCCATATATAAATGCTTCTGTCCACATACTTCACTCTTTTTCTACAGGATTATCCCGCTGATTTCTCCTCCCTCTCTTTTCTCCCTCTCCTTCGTTCGTTCGTTCCTTCCCTCCTTCGTCCTCCTCCAGGCCTGGGCTCCAGTGATACAGGCCTGAGGCTCCTTAAGACCAAATGGCCCTATCACTCAGGTTACTAGTCTTCATTTTTCTTATTATCCTCTTCACTTATCCACATTCCTTATATGTCTTCTCTTCCTTGATCGGTCCTTCTTTTCTCTGTCTTTCCCCTCCTTTCTCTTTATCTTTCCCCTCCTTTCTCTTCATCTTTCCCCTCCTTTCTCTTCATCTTTCCCCTCCTTTCTCTTCATCCTTCCCCTCCTTTCTCTTCATCCTTCCCCTCCTTTCTCTTCATCCTTCCCCTCCTTTCTCTTCATCCTTCCCCTCTTTTCTCATCATCATTCCCCTCCTTTATTTTCATCTTTCCCATTATTCTCCTGTTCTCTTCCTCCACTTGTTCTTTCTCTTAATCTTTCTTCTTTATCTTCGTCTCTCCCTCTTCCCTAATCTTTCCCATTTTCATCTTCAACTTTCATTTCTTTCTCTCTCTCCCTCTTTTCTTCGTTTCTCTCCTCTCTTTCTTTTTTCATCTTTCCTTTCCTCCTTTTTTTCCTTTTCATCTTTTCCATATTGATCATTATTCTTCTTTTCATTTTCTCTCTTCTTTTCATCTCTATCCTCTTTCTCTTTTCTCTTCATCTTGCACTTCTTCCTGTTCTTTCTCTTCATCTTTGCACTAATCCTTAATTTTCTTATCTTTCCCTCTTCCTCTTGTTTCTCCCTTTTCTCTCCTTTATGCACAATTTTCTTCCCTGCTCTCCCCCCCTCTTCATTTTTCCCTATTTTCTTCTTCCCATCGTCATTTTCCCCGTTTTCTCCATCTTTTCCCACTCCTACTCAGTTTTCTCATTTCCTCTTTTCATCCCTCCTCCTCCTACATTAACTTCATTTTTCTTGATCATCTGCCTCTTACTGTCACTCTACTTCTTAGCTCTCCTAGCAGTCCTCGTCTTCCTCTTCTTTCTCCTCTTCCCCCCTCTCCTTCCTCCTCCTCCAAGAGTTCCCAAGTCTCATCATCATCATCATCATCATCATCATCATCATCATCATCACCATCAACATCATCATCATCATCATCATCACCATCATGGCCATAAGGTAGGTACACGAGTGTGGATTGTGCAAAATGGAAAGAAAGTGACAGAACCAGTACTGTAACTGTAGTGGGAACAGAGGGAGATGGGACCTGAAATAGTAGAAATAAAGAGAAATGAGAACAGTAATAGGAGGGATAATGGGTAATGAGAATAAGAACAGCAACTGTAGTTGGTATATGGGGGAAATGAGGAGAAAAAGCAGGAATAGAGTGAAATGAGAAGAAAATGAGGTGGAAAGTGATAATATTGGCAAGGAAACAGAAAACTAAAAAGCAGTTAATAGAAGAGTTTATGGACTTGGCCTCCTGCTGACTCACTCTTACCTGAATAAACCGTCTGCTGTCCTGTTGATTAAAACCGTCTGTCGCCAGCTGAATAAAACCGTCTGTCGTCAGCTGAATAAAACCCTCTTGCGTCAGCTGAATAAACAGTCTGACGTCCGCTGATTAAGATCGTCTAGCGTCAGCTGAATAAACCGTCTGGCGTCAGCTGAATAAAACCGTCTGGTGTCAGCTAAAAAACCGTCCGGCGTCAACTAAAATACCGTCTGGCGTCAGCTAAAATACCGTCTGGAGTCAGCTGAATAAAACCGCCTGGCGTCAGCTGAAAAAAAAATGAGTTCACCTGACCATGAGACAGCTGACGGTGATAACTTACAACACTGAGGCTCGAAGTCACTTAGCTGAATAAAATCGCCTGACGCACGCTGTTACAGAATACTAAGGAGTTGTCTCCGTCATTAGGGGGTTGACCACATCATATTTCACTTCTCTTGTTGCCAGACGATTTTACTCAGCTTAGGAGAACTGTTGGGTTTTTGAAGTCTATGGCCTGTATTCTTGTGGGTTAAGGAAGCTCCCTAACACCTTTTCCCAAGCGGTTTATTTTGCTTATTACACCTTACTGTCCTATTCTATGTTATATAAATCCTTCAAATATCACCATACTCTGGATAAATAACGTACAAAAGGATACTAACCAGCCACATCCAATAATAAATCACTAAGGAAGAGATGCTAGGGTGCCCCCCTTTCCGACGAGAATACGGGCCTATACCCAGAGCTGGATAAACAAAATAAATAAATAAATAAAAATCGAGGAAAGACAGGAAAAGAATGATTAAACGGAGAGAGAGAGAGAGAGAGAGAGAGAGAGAGAGAGAGAGAGAGAGAGAGAGAGAGGTGGGTTCTCGTCACCAGGGGTGGTAAATGTGGATATTGTGGGAGTGGGTGTTAGTTGTTAGTGGCAGTGGTAGCTGTGGCAGTGGTAGCTGTGGCAGTGGCAGTTGTGGCAGTGGTTGTTTGTTGTAGGTTGGGCTGGTTGATATATTTTTTGGATTTTGAAGGGCTGTGTGCCGATAATTACTTGTGGTAGTTGTAGTTGAGGAATAAGGGTCGTAGCAATGGTGGTTAATGTTGCGGTAGTGGAGTTGTGGTAGTACTCCTTGATGGTGTGGTAAGAGTGTGTGGGACGAGAGTGGTAGGAGTGGTTGTGGAGGTAGCAGCCACAGTGGAGGTAGTAGCGATAGTGGTAGTGGTTGTGAAGCAGTAAACATAAGAGGCACGGTGCAAGAATTATTATTAATAATAATTGTCGTTGGTGTTACTGATAAAGGCGACTGTAATAATGCCAGGAAATATTGGTAGCAGGATCATGCTAATGGTTGCAGCAGTGGTGGTAAGTTTAGTTGTTAAGGTAATGACAGTGACCATAGCCAGCCTTGTTCTCGTTGGTACAGTGGCGGCGGCGGCGGCGGCGACTGCGGTGCTGGTGGTGGTGGTCCTTCGCATCATTTACCGACTGAATGATCACAGTAATTAGGGTGAAGATGATAACAATAACGAGTAGGATGGTGGGAGCTTTGTTGATGCTGTTAGTGACTATGGTAACAATGGTGAGGGTTAGATCGATGGTGAGAGGTAAGATAAAAGAGGCTGGTGTGGTGACAGGTGTGGTGATAAACTTTGTGCTGCAGTAATGATGGGGTCGATAATGACGTTGATGCGATGGTGATAGTGGTAGTTGGGATAGACAAACGGATACACTGACTGACATACAATACAGAAGAAATAAAGATACAGACATATAGGCAGAATGACAAAAGACATACGAAGTTATACGTCTATCTATCTATCTATCCATATACACATAAATACACATATACTCGTATACACATACAAGTGAGAGAGAGAGAGAGAGAGAGAGAGAGAGAGAGAGAGAGAGAGAAAGAGAGTCCGTTTTTCGCGGCGGCAAGAAAAAAATAAAACTCCATTTTAGACGTAAACTAAAATTTGCTTTTTTCTCGTACCCTTCCTGCTATTTCCATTCTTGCATGCATCCTCCAACACATTCCTTGCATATTTTTCCCTCAATTTTCTTCCCTTGTTTCCTTCCTTGTCCATCTAGTGTGTATATATTTGCTTTCTCTTTGACGTTTCTTCATAATTTTTCTTTAAGTTTTATATCAGTTCTATTTTTACTGTCATCCAACACCTCCTCTTGTGCTTCCAATGTTTATTTCTTTCGTCTTTTGTTTTCTGGCTTCTTTCATTCTCTCTCCTTTCGCTCAGTCTTTTCATTTCCTTCCTTTCTTCACCTGACTCACTCATTCTCCTTCTTCTCTTTTAGCTTGATCGTACTCTCTCTCTCTCTCTCTCTCTCTTGTATTCGCCTTATAAGTACTAGTTCTTCCCTTTGTATCTGTCTTATATGTAGCAGGTCTGTCTTACATGTATTTGTATTTCCTTCAATGGCATTCTTCGGCCCCTCGCTAAAGGGAGCTCCCTAGCACCTTTTCCTAAGCAATTTATTTTTGGATACGGACGGTTAGTATAATTCTGTACGTTATCGATAAAGTGCATGGTGATATTATTAATGATTTAAATAAGACAGAAGAAGACAGTAAGGTGTAATACGCAAAATAAATCGCTTTGGAAGGGGTGTTAAGGAGTTCCTCACCGGACGAGTATGCTGGCCTGTGTGCGTGGTGGAGTAAGCCATGAAGAAGCCATGAAGAAGCCTTGAAGAAGCCTTGGAGAAGTCACCGACTCATAGGATATTGGAAGGTGAGCATCAAGTGGTATATCTTAAAGGTGGTATTGGTAAGGAAGTGGGGCAGGGTGAGGAAGAGAGGGAAGAAGGCAGGATACAGGAGAGGGAAGGAGAGAATGAGGAGGAGAGGGAAGGAAGAGGGAAAGAGGAGGAGAGGGAGGGAGGAAGGAAACAGGAGGAGAAGGAAGGAGAAAGGAAAGAAGAGGAGAGGGAAGGAGAAGGGAAAGAGGAGGACAGGGAGGAAAAGACTATAAAAACTGGGAAAGAGAGGAGGGGGGGGATAAGAAAGAGGGAAGGGAGGAAAAGGAAGGAGTGACTATATAAACTTACGAGAGGAACAGAAGGCCTAGGAAAGAGGGGATGTAGGAAAGAGGGAAGGGAGAAAAGAGAAGGTGAGGGAGGGAGAGAGAGAAGAGGAGTGGTAGGGAAAGACTATACAGAATGAGGGAGAGAGGAGAAGAGGAGGTAGGAAAGAGTCGAGGAAGGAAGAAAGGGAGGGAGGAATGTGGTAAAATGAATGAGGGGAAAGGGGGGAGGATGAGGGACGAAAGAGGGGAGAAAGGAGGATGAACGGGAGAGAAAACATTATTAAGACTGAGGGACAGAGGGAAGGAGGAGTTAGGAAAGAGAGTAGGAAAGAGGAAGAAAGGGTGAGAAAGTTTTAAAAACTGAAGCAGAGAAGGGAGGAGAAGGGAGGAAAGAGGGGAGGAGAGGGATAGAAAACCGTAAAGTATGAAGGAGAGGGAGGAGGAGAAGGTATGATAGAGGGGATGAAAAAGAAAGAAAGGGAGTGAAAACACTGTAAAGAACGAGGGAGAAAGTGGAAAAGGAGATAGGAAAGAGGCGAGGAAAGAGAAAGAAAGAGAGAGAAAACGGTAAAGTATGAGGGAGAGAAGGGAAGAGGAAGTAGGCAAGATGGGTGAAAAGAGGAAAGAAAAGGAGAGCTAACACTGTAAAGAATGAGGGGGAGGGGGGAAGGGTAGGTAGGAAAGAGGAGAGGAAAGAAGTTCGGGGAGACTGGTGGACAGGAGAGGTGGTGGAAAAATAAAACTCTGGAGGAAATGTCAGATAGAAGAGGGGAAATACCGAGGAAGAGAGGGGAGGAGGAGGCAGGAAAGGAGAGGAAAGGGAATGATGGAAGAAGTGCAAAATGAAAAACAAAACAGGACAGGAGAAGAACTGTGGACGAAAGAAAACGAGGACGTAGGAAAGACAGGAAGAAAAAGATAAATGAAAAAGACAGAGAAAAGCAAGAGAGGAAGAAAACTAGGAGAGTGGGGGAAGAGGAAATAGGGAAGAATGAAAAGAAAAGGTTATAAAGGAAAGAGTCAAAGGCGAGAACGGAAGAGGCAAAAAAATGAGGAAGGGAATTTTAAAAGCCAAAATAGTCAAGAAGCGGGAGAGACGGAGGAGGAGGAGGAGGAGGATTATATAGGAAAGCAAACAGCAACAGACCTTATGGTCCTTTCGAGGCTGCTTGTTACAGAGAAAACTATGACTACAAGACCTAACTCTACATACTGAAGGATAAGGATAGTAAAGCAAGAAGGCTCCCCCCCACCACCAAACCCTCCAGGAAAAAGTGAGAAAAAAACACCATGCAGCATGGAAAAACTGACATGGAAATTTCATAGGAAAAACTGGAAAGGAAAAGTCACATTCTATAATACTTTGTCTATAAGCTACCCGACTGAGTAACCTGAAAGAGAAAGTAATCAAATTAACTAATAGTTACGGCATGACATTGTAAATCGGTACATTGAGTTTATGGGAAGTCTGTGGACATAACGTGGAAACTACACACTGCACAGTGTGGATGATTAGGGGTGGTGCGGCAGCCTTGCCTGGCGCTTTTGAGGTAGGCAGGAGTCAATCAGGCCCTAGCTCCGTTCAATCCACTGAGACATGGAACTCTCCCATGTGGGACACGTACACAACTTTCCTCCTGTCGCAGTGACCCCTGGTACATTAAAAAAATTCCGATGGTGGTCACTTGACTAACAGGGACCCTCAGTGATCCACAGCCCATCACAGGTCGAAAGTGAGAGTAGTGACCATTAACTCAGGGTTATCTGTGCAGATCCTAATCTGTGCTTATATTGCCTTCTTTGCATTGGGGAGATTGAAATATATACGACGGGTGTCTTAGATACAAGGGGGCTGCACAGTGCACAGTGTGGATGTGCAATGCACAGAGTGGATGTTTAGGGGTGGTGCGGCAGCCTTGCCTGGCGCTTTTGAGGTAGGCAGCAGTCAATCAGGCCCTAGCTCCGTTCAATCCACTGAGACAAGGAACTCTCCCATGTTGGACAAGTACACAAGTTTCATCCTGATGCAGTGACCCCTGGTACATTAAAAAAAATCCCAATGGTGGTCACTTGACTAACAGGGACCCTCAGTGATCCACAGCCCATCACAGGTCGAAAGTAAGAGTAGTGACCATCAACTCAGGGTTATCCGTGCAGATCCTAATATGTGCTTATATTACCTTATTTGCATCGAATAAATTGAAAAATGTATAACGACGTGACGCGACACTATGTACGGGGGAGGAGGAGGAGAAGGAGGAGGAGGGACGACTGAGGAAGAAAAAAAATACAAGACGAAAGCAACGAAAGTGAATAAAAAAAAATAATACTGGCAAGAGTGAAGGAGGAGGAGAGAAAAGGAGGCTTAAGAAGAGACGAGGAAAAGAGGGAAGGAGGTGATACACGAAGAGGGGACATGAGAAAATGAAGGTGAGGAGAGAACATAATATAAAGAAAACTGAATGAATGAGGAAAAATGGCATAGCGGATGTGAAAGAGTGGAAGATTAAATTAAAAGTGGATATACATACATACAGAGAGAGAGAGAGAGAGAGAGAGAGAGAGAGAGAGAGAGAGAGAGAGACAGCATGCATGATGGAGTTATAAGAGAAAATGCAGACAGAAAAAAAACTGAGAAAGAGGCAAGAAGAATAGAAATAAAAAGATGTAAAAAACTATGAAGGAGAATGGAAAAGAAGAAAAGAAAGTGAAATAGGGAGAATAAACGAGAGACATGGAGAGAATGTTAGAAGGAAGACTCAGGCTCCTATGACTCTTTAAAATAAAAAAATAAATTCTTGCGTTACCTGGATCATAACAGTAGATTTTTCTGGACTAACGGAGAGTCAAAGTGCAATAGAATGAACTGAACGAGAAGGCAAGGTAAAGAATAAAAACAACAACGATAGAACGGAGACCAGACAAAGGTAAAGGAAGAAAATAAGAAAGTGAAGAATGGGGGAAGACAAGGCATTGGACTGAGAAAATTCAAGAAGAAATGGCAGAAAATAAGGAAGCATCAGCGAAAGCGGAAAGAATGAAAGAGGTGAAAACAAGTATACAAGAAGATGGTGGGAAAGGAGAGATGGACTGGAAGAAAGACGGAGGTGAAGAGTTGGACAGTACACAGAGAGAAGGAAGGAAAGTGGAAACTTTGAAGAAAGGTAGTAGTGGAGAGAAGGAAAGGAAAAAAGAGGGAAGGAGAGTGGGCTGGAGAGGTGGAAGGAACAGGGGGAGGAGGAGGAGAGTTGGACGGGAGAGTTAGGAACAACTGGATGGAAAAATGGAGAAAAGAGGAATCTGACAAGGAGGGAACAGTGGATAGATAAGAGGATGGAGAGAAGGATGATAAGGTAGAGAGAAGGAATGTGCGAAAGGGGGAGGTGGAGAGACGGAAGGAAGGAAAGAGGGAGGTGGAAAGACGAAAGGAAGGAAAGAGCGATGGAAGGAAGGAAAGACGGAGGAAGATGGAAGGAAAGAAAGAGGGAGGGAGGTAGTTGGAAGGAAGGAAAGGAGGAGGTGAAACGACGAAAGGAAGGAAAGAAGATGAAGAGACGGAAGGAAAGCAGAAAGAGGCGATGGAGATACAGATGACGTGAATAAATGGAATGGAAGAAACAAAGATGGAGAGATGGAAGAAGATCAGGAAGAAAGTTTGGAGATAGAAGGGAGGAAAGAGGGGGGGGGGTGAGAAGATGGTGGGAGAGTGAAGCGATAGAGGGAATGTGGAGAGATGGGAGGAAAATGGAGATATATGACTGACGGTAAAGGAAAAATGTAAAAGGCACTGAAAAAAAGGGAGTCGGAGGGATTAAAGGAATATGAAGGAATAAGGAAACAGGAAGAGCGAGGTGGAGAGATGGAAAAGGGTGAGATAGAACAGAATAAAGACGAAAGCGAAGAGATGGCAGGAAGAGGTGAAGTGGAAGGAAAGAAAATATAAGCTTTAGAGATGGGCAGGAGGAAGAAGGATGGTGAAGTGAAGGAAGGAAAGCGGGTGAAAAGAAGGAAAAGTGGAGAGACGTGGCTGCAGTTTGAGGAAAAATTATTTGAAGGGCGTGGGGAAAAGGAAGGAGGGAGGCTGAGTCAAGAAATATATCAGGCTAAGTGTCTGTGTGTGGGGCGGTGAGATGTAGGGGAAAATAGGAATAATTCTGACTTCTGGTTTAAGAAGGTGTTGTGGACTCAAGCAGCGACCAAGACTGAGAAGAAATGACCATAGAGAAGCTTGATACAGAGGAAATGATACAATATACAGGTGCTTGATATACAGGAAATTATACAGTATTATGGTGTTTAATACAGAGGAAAATATGTTACTATTATGGTGTTTGATAGAGGAAATGATGATACAATATAAAGGTGTTTGATTGAGGAAATGATGCAGTAAACAGGTTTTTGATACAAAAATGATACAATATAAAAGGTGTTTGATATTGAGGAAATGATACATAATACAAGTGCTTGATACAGAGGAAATGATGATACAAAACACAGGTGCTTGGTACAGAGGAAATGATAATACATAATACAGGTGCTTGGTACAGAGGAAATGATACGTAACACAGGTGCTTGGTACTGAGGAAATAATGATACATAATACAGGTGCTTGGTACAGAGGAAATGATGATTCATAACAGGTGCTTGGTACAGAGGAAATAATGATACATAATACAGGTGCACGGTACAGAGGAAATGATGGTACATAATACAGGTGCTTGGTACAGAGGAAATAATGATACAGTATAGAAGTACCTGTGACATTAACCTTTACTGCACGATTACCTGTATCTTCTTCTGGCTGTGACTAAGTGTATATTGGTTAGGATTTTTATTTATTCGTTTCCTCAGACACTTTTTTATTCAGTAACAGGCCAACACTCTGTGGGGAAGGTTATTGCTGAAGGCCAAGCAGGAAAGAACACATGAGAGCCAAGGTATACACTGATACATACAGGGAATCCATTAACTTCAAAGGGTTAATGCTGAGACGGTGAGAGGCCATTCTTAAGCTGGATAGGGTCCGTTGGTGGAAAGAAGACATGTTTGTATCTGGGGGTCTGATAGGGTTGAAGTTGAGAGAGACAGACAGACACAGAGACAGACAGACAGACAGACAGACAGACAGACAGACAGACAAACAGACAGACAGACAGACAAACAGACAGACAGACAGACACGCACACACACACACACACACACACACACACACACACACACACACACACACACACACACACACACACACACACACACAGAGGGTGCGTGTGTGTGTGTGTGTGTGTGTGTGTGTGTGTGTGTGTGTGTGTGTGTGTGTGTGTGTGTGTGTGTGTGTGTGTGTGTGTGTGTGTGTCCACACAGTTCCAAAAGGAGAAAACTTACTGTTACATGGGGTATAAGGTTGTGTATCTTTGCACTAAAATGTAGCCTACTGTAGTCTAGCCAGAGAATCCGTAGATCTATCTGCCAAAGGAATGGACCAATTACCACATAGATCTGACACGTAACCATAACCTAACCTATTACTATACATATTAGCTTTTGTCTTTTTATTACTATGCTGTGAAGTGTTCAGTTGGAATAATTATATCCAAATTTTGGAAAAATATTTTTGGGGCAGATAAAACAGTTTCTCCCTAACGTCTATCTCCTTCAGACATGCCACCCCTTCCATCTCTTTCTTACTCACTCGGTTTGTATAAATGCACATGTTTCGACGTTTTTCATAAGCTATCCGACAAGGGTCCAAGTCTGGCCGAAAGCTGTTTCACCTTCCCAATAAGTATCTTTCTAAATATGGGTACAATTCTTCCATGAGCAAGTTTATTTGGCGGCTTTCAATTTTGTCCTCTGCGTATACCTCTCCATCTCACAAAAAGAAATAATACAATTTCCTTCACCGCCGGCACAAGGACTGAATTTGATATACTAGAATGTACAGACTCCTTCCTATTGGCTTCGTATTGTACAGCAAGCATCGAAAATCCTGTTGCCTATCCAGCTCTTCTCTCCAAGTACTTTGATAATCAAAATCCGCAGCAACCGACACTGATGACCTAATCTGGCCTCAGATCAGCGTCATAAGCGCCGTTTGCTGCACACCACATTGATTTTAAGCTTGTGGAAAGAGAGGCAGGGAAGGCGACAGGACTTTCGATGCTGACTCTACATCCCTGTGTGTACTGTGTTATCTATTTTAATCCAACACACTGAAAGGTAATACACCAGAGTCAAGAGTCATATTTTCACTATCGTGCGTCGTAACCATGGTCCGCTGTTCAGTGCTAAGGTGGTCATTCGAAGGCTGTTTGAATACACGAGCAGCAGTTTGCAATGACACTCGTGCGGTCTGGAAATGCTTCGAACCATCAACATGTCATAGGTGTGTAAGGTCACAACCACCTTTAAGACTGAGGTAAGGGTGATTCGTAAACTATGACTCTGGAATGCACGAATATACCTTTTTTATTCTAACCTGTCCTAAAATTATCATCTCTACATCTTGCATGATGAGCTGTAACAATGCACTAACACTAGAATACGAAGCTAGTCACGAAAAATTGCTATGAAAAGGATGTATAGCCGTAGCCTTTTCTTCTGTCACTAAGCTAGGAGAAATAAGCTGCAAAAGGACGAAAATATGGGCCACGTTAGAGTACAAACGGTATAACCCCAGCACAGCCGGGAAATTTTGCCATACACTTTTTACTCTAAGTTGGCCTAAAATTGACGTCTCTCTGTCTTGAATTGTAATGACATTTTAACACTAGAATATGATGTAAATCACGAAGAAGCGCTATAAAATGGATGTTGAGCCGCAGTACTGTCTTTTATAACGTAGAGCTACGTGAAATAAACCTCAAAAGGACGACAATCTGAACCAAGTTAATGAGACAGTACTATAGTAAGTAATATACAGCCGGGAAATTTTGCCGGTAGATAACACACTGATGCCAAAACACCTCACTCGTCAACAATAACAATATTATTCACTGCTTACGGACATGCATCAGTCTCATCCGATAACCTGAAAAAGAAAATCTATCTATCTATCTATTGCCAGACGCCTCAATCCCGTTTGGGGTGGCCACAAACAAATCGCCTCCAAGTCGCCCTGTCCCCCGCCATTTCACTGCCCTGCTCCCAACTCACACCCCCCTCTCTCATATACCTCTCCACCCCATCCCTCCATCTCATCCTCGGTCTCCCCCTCCCTCTTCCCCCCTCCACCTCACTCACATACACTCTCTTCGTCAGTCTTTCACCCTCCATCTCTCCACATGGCCAAACCACCTCAGTGTGTTCCTCATAACGCTTCCTATCACATCCACATCAACACCACAACGCTCCTTTATATCCTCATTCGTCAGCATGTCTCTCCATGTGACTCCACAGCCTCCTCTTAAATAACTCATTGAAATGAAAAAGAAAATAAATTCCAAAATCTACCTGGCTCTCCAATAACGATAATATATTTCAAATTAGAACTTACTTTTACGAACCAATATTTGAAAATCCCATAACAGTTCTTCAGAAATCCTCTTAACCTCCCCCCCTCAGAAAAAAAGCAAAACGATTAAGTTATCCTACCACGCTCCATAATAATGATGATGATACTGATGATGATGATGATGATGTTGATGATGATGTTGATGATGATAATAATAATAATATTATTATTATTAATAATAACAATAATAATAATAATAATAATAATAATAATAATAGAGTAACGAGCAGAAAATTCACCGACACTCGACACCACGCACTTGTTCTCGACTTTCACATTTCTCATTCCTCTCTGAATATCAGATGCCTTCCTTCGTTACCATACCGGGATGAGACACAACATTTTCTTGTAATACCCAACACTGTCACAGCAAAAATACAATTCTAAATAAGGGAGAAAAAAAATCCATCCCCACAGCCTACCAGGAATTATCGACACATTGTATAATAATATAATAATACCGGTACTACTACTACTACTACTACCACTACTACTACTACTACTACTACTACTAATAATAATAATAATAATAAGCGGGTACTCACCGAGATATAGCCGTGGCCAGCGCCCGGGAATAATAATAATAATAATAATAATAATAATAAGCGGGTACTCACCGAGATATAGCCGTGGCCAGCGCCCGGGAATAATAATAATAATAATAATAATAATAATAATAATAATAAGCGGGTACTCACCGAGATGTAGCCGTGGCCAGCGCCCGGGAATAATAATAATAATAATAATAATAATAATAATAATAAGCGGGTACTCACCGAGATATAGCCGTGGCCAGCGCCCGGGAATAATAATAATAATAATAATAATAATAATAATAATAATAATAATAATAATAATAAGCGGGTACTCACCGAGATATAGCCGTGGCCAGCGCCCGGGAATATTAATAATAATAATAATAATAATAATAATAAGCGGGTACTCACCGAGATATAGCCGTGGCCAGCGCCCGGGAACAGCTTTGGATCCAGTGTAGACCATGTCCTGAGGAAGTCCCTGACGAAGGGGCTGGACGTGTCCACTATACGGAACCCGGTGATGTTGACGGCACCGTATTCCTTCACGTCACGCTCCCACCTCTCGTCCATCACCTGAGTGGATGGTTAGACGTGTGAGTGTAAGAAAATGGTGATGGAAAATGAAGCACATGAATTAAATTGAGAGAGATACATGCCAAGGCCATTAGTGGGGTGAAGGAAATGATGAGAGAGAGAGAGAGAGAGAGAGAGAGAGAGAGAGAGAGAGAGAGAGAGAGAGAGAGAGAGAGAGAGAGAGAGAGAGAGAGAGAGAGAGAGAGAGAGAGGAAAAATTATTTAACAGCGAATGAGAGAGATACTGGACGGGAATTGCTGAGAACTGTGTGTGTGTGTGTGTGTGTGTGTGTGTGTGTGTGTGTGTGTGTGTGTGTGTGTGTGTGTGTGTGTGTGTGTGTGTGTGTGTGTGTGTGTGTGTGTGTGAGAGAGAGAAAGAGAGAGAGAGGGAGGACAGAACGAGCAATGGAGGAGGGGATAGAGAGAAAGAAAGGAGAGGAGAAACAGGAGGAGAGGAGGGGAGATACACAGAGAGAGAGAACGATGACATGGAAAGCAAGAGGCAGAAACGAAAAACAAGGATGGAGGAAACAGGATATTCGAGAGAGAGAGAGAGAGAGAGAGAGAGAGAGAGAGAGAGAGAGAGAGAGAGAGAGAGAGAGAGAGAGAGAGAGAGAGAGAGAGAGAGAGAGAGAGAGAGAGATGACATGGAAAGCTAGAGGCAGAAACGAAAAACAAGGATGGAGGAAACAGTATATATATGAGAGAGAGAGAGAGAGAGAGAGAGAGAGAGAGAAATGAATACAGAAAGTACAGCAAACAGTGAATGATATGAGAGAGGGGAGTAGGCTGCAAAGTAATACAAAATAATAGTGAGAGAGGGTGTATGGAAGAAGGGAGAGAGAGAAAGAATATACAGGATGATTAGAGAAAGTGAGAGAGAGGAAAAGAGAGGAGTAAAAAGGGATAAAATGGAGTTCAAAGGAATTCAAGAAGTGAGGAGAGGAGGAATAAGGCTAAGAATGTAGATGTGAATACAATGGGAGATTACAGGGAAGGGAAGAGACACAATAAAAAGGATCTGAAAATGTGGTGAGAGGGGGAACTGACAGGAGAGGAATACAATGGAGTACAAAGGGAGGGTAAAGGGAGGGGAGGAAAATTGGTGAAAAGCAATACAAAGAAAATCGAGACGGAGGGCAGAGTAAGACGTGATGGGGAACTACAAGGGTAGTACAAAGGAATACAAAATAAATACAGGAAAGAGAAGGAGGAGAAACAATTATAAAGTATACGAGCAGTGAGAGAGAAGATGAGTGATGGAATAAGGAGAGAGGAAGACAAGACAGAACAAATGGATGAGAGGAAGGGGAAGAGGAGGAGTACAAAAGAATAAAAAAAAACAAAAAAAAAAACAGATGGAGTGAAGGGTGGGAGGAAATGGGATATAACGATCAGTACAAAGGAAAGTGAAAGACATGGGGTGAAGGGAGGAGAGGCAACGTACAAGAGAGAGAGAGAGAGAGAGAGACAGACAGACAGACAGACAGACAGACAGAATTTCGAGTAGCCACATAAAAAAAAAAAAAAACATGGACTGAGGAAGAAACAATATAAGAAAGTGATGAGAAAGATGCCTGGTAATGAAGAAAAGAAGAGAGGTAATAAAACGCAAGATACAGAGGACGAAAATGAGAGAATATAAAACACAAATCAGAATGATGAATTGGTAAAAGACAACGCATAACAAGGAAGAATAAAGACAGAGCACGAGAAAATGAAGGAGGAAGGAAAGACAGGAAATGAGAATGAGGGCAACTAGGAAAAAAGAAGAAATGAAAGAAAGAGGACGAGGATCAGAATGAGGAAGAAAAACAAAGAGAACACGAGACATGAAATAAGAACAAGATGATAAAGACGATAACGAGGAGGAGGAGGAGCAGGAGGAAACGTGAAAGTGAGAAAGTCAAGAGGAGGAACGAGAGGATTAAAGATGTAGAGACCATTATAGCAGACATCAGAAGGCAATCTCTCTCTCTCTCTCTCTCTCTCTCTCTCTAATTCCATCTCCCTCTCCCCCCCAAAAAAGGTGAAAGGCAAACTAATTATAGGCAATTACTTATATGAACACCGCTCTCCTAATTAAAATTAGGGGTCATCGACTGAAACGGACGTACAGATGGTGCGATGGACAGATGGAGGGACGTACTGATGGATGGACAGATGGAGGGATAGATGGAGGGATGGACAGATGGATGGATAGATGGAGGGACGGACAGGTGGCTGGATAGATGGAGGGACGGACAGATGGATGAATAGAAAGAGGGACGGACAGAAGGATGGACAGATGGGTAGGCGGGCAGATATAACAGCACGATGGAAAGACGAAGAGACGGATAGAGAGACACAGGAATGCACATACGCACAAACAGACGCACGCCTCATTACAACCTTGATTACCAATGGAAGCTGTCACTCGATTATCTGAAATGGACGAGGGCAGCCTCTATTGACCTCTATTTATCAACCATTATGATTCTGATGGCGGGTGAATGAAGAAAGTGAAATGGGGCTGGGAAGAACAATTATTTGTGCCATCATCATTCTTCTTAATATCACTGTTATTATTATCTACGGTAAATATTACGGGCCTGTTGTCTGTCTGTAAACGGGTTTATCCAGCTACACCTCCTAACCAATTTCGATAGAGCTCTGTGGGAACGTTCCCTAGTGCTCCAGATTATGCATTTTTTATTTTTTGTTCCTTTAAATATTTCATTTGCACATTTATAACAGGTACCCCTCACAAGTTTGTTTTCTGTAACGGAGGCAACAAAGCCAAATCCATTTTCTTCGATCCTTACCAACTACAAGTTTACTCATACCCATTTAGTTCGAAAAAAAGTTCCGAAAAATGGATAAATGCTGGCGGATCAAACGGCCGAAGGGGGTCTTTCGAGAGTTATTATTATTATTATATGCATATTTTTAGCTCGCCTATTGCAGCAATGTTCCATCCAAGCTACAACATGACGACTTTAGGCAGTTTATGGAAAATCTACCAGGAATTATCCTTTTTAATTACCAATCAGGACTTACTGGTGGCTAAATGGGAGAATGTGTGTGTGTGTGTGTGTGTGTGTGTGTGTGTGTGTGTGTGTGTGTGTGTGTGTGTGTTTGTTTTGAACCATTTTTATCGTACATATCTTTGAATTTTTTAATAGTTTTGGCACACACTATTTCATTCGGTAGTGCAATCCACTGATCTATTGCTCTACTGGGGAAACTGAATTTCCTTAAGTCTTTATTACCTCCCTTTTTGTATAGTTGTGTGTGTGTGTGTGTGTGTGTGTGTGTGTGTGTGTGTGTGTGTGTGTGTGTGTGTGTGTGTGTGACCAAAATATTTAAAAAATCAAGTGGGCAAATTGTATCCAAATTGTGGGCAGTATCCCAGGATATATGGCTTGCTTGTTAACAATTCTGGCAAAGCTGTGATGGTATACCTCCGACTGCCAGAGGAATCTGCAAGAAATACCCCTTAACTCCTTCTTTCAGTTTGCCATTATTTGCCATTTTCTATCATACCCTCAACGAAGAGAACGGCTGTTTAAAGCGTAAGTATTAGAAATGCTTCAAAAGCCTGTTGTACTCAATAACCTTCACCAAAATAATACCCGATTTAAGGCTTTGGAATGCTAGCGAGATACTTAACAGGAGTAACACTGAAATACTACGACTAATTTTTCATATTTTGGTGAAGATGCAATGATATGCCTCTGATTGTCAGGATTACTGATCTACTTTTTGGGTGACGGAAGGCAATTCACATTCGCGGGTGAATACATTGGCTTGTATTTTCCACTCAGATAATCTGGCTGCTAGCCTGTTCCATCAAATCCAAGTGAATCTCTGAATTTCATGTCGCCATTTTGTTCTCTGCCTGACCCATCCCCTCACTCCATTTCAGTTTGGCAATTATTTATTTGGGTTGTCCATCCGCTATCTGTTCTACAATGGACATGGCCAGCCTCTATCCATTTTTGCTTTTAAACCGTAGTTATTATATCATCTATTTTATGAAGTGCTACCCACAAGTTCCAGAAATTTGAATAAAGAAGGAATATAGATTTGGTCAAGTCCAACTCACCACTGTCCACTTCAAAGTAGTATCCTTGGGCATCGATCCCAGTGTTTCTACCACGATCAGAATGCATTCCTGAAGTCCTTGAGCATCAACTTGTTCAGCAATGTCTGCGATTTTCACCTGGATATTCGCAATGGTATCAAATCTTAGTCCTTCCAGCTGGATTTCCATTTTCAGAAAGAGGAAAAAATCACAGGAGGCCAAATCTGGTGAATATGGGGGGGTGGGGGAGAACCAGCATGTTTATTTATTTATTTTTTTTTATATACCAAAAACTGCTGAACAACATGGCCTGTCTGCATGGGTGCACTGTCATGGTGAAACACCCACTTGTTACAGTACCACTTGTCTGGGCGTTTTTGCCTCACATCGCCAGACAAAATGCGTTGGCAAGTTCCATACGATTGGCTAACAATGTCATAAACATCAAGGATTGTACTGCGATCACTAAGGATGGTTGCACTAACTCTGGCCACATTGTCAGGAGCTGAACTGGTGGAAGGGCGACCAAAACGTGCACCATCATCTGTTAATGTTTGTCCATTTTTAAAACGCCTAAACCAGTCATAGGTTTGTGTAACCCCCAAAGCACTGTCACCAAATACGTGTTTTACTATTTTATAAGTTTCTGCCATGCTGCTCCCGAGTTTCACACAAAACTTGATGCACAGTTGCTCTTTCACATTCTCCATTTTTTAGTTCACAAAATTTGCAAACTAACCCAAACACAAAAAGCACACAAATATTCTGCAAATGCATCCACCCTGCACAATGCCACTTTGACACAGTAACAAAGCGTACATGCACCGCCACCTAGCATCCACACATCATATGACATGCGGTTTCTGCCCTGCTTTCAAATTTCGGAAACTTTTGGGTAGCACCTCGTAGTCTGCTATCTTATGCATGAAGTTCTCTTTTTGAGTCTTCAAGTGGATCTAACAACCCATTACATTCCATTTAAGAACTCAACTTTATATACTTGAGATTAAATATAAGGCAAAATATTATATTTTTTCTACGGAATTTACCACTCTTTTTACCGCATTGCTGGTGCGTGACTCTGGGAAGGAAAGATGCACTTATGAATGCTCCTTTATATACTCGTAAATCCTTATTTTCCTCACAAGAGGAAGGAATGGATAAATAAATATGGCAACAGACTGAAAATGGTTAGTAGTTTTCCACTAACTGAAGAGGGAAGATTGTGAGATTCAAATACAGTTTTAGCAATGTTAGCTGGTTGCAGATGGCATCCATGGGGAAGACTGATGTAACAATGAACAGAAAGATTTGGAAGATACTGTTAGAAAGAATGAGACGAATATCCTCAGAACAGTCAGCAAAATTTTGATTACCCAAGGACAAGCAAGAGGGAAGGTGACAGTGCCTGCAGATGAATTTAATTGTGCATCTGGATAGATTGAGCTTGGACTGCCGGATAGATCAACTAAAGATTTAACTTTTTCTGCCTGGGTCGCACTGAACATTTTAAGCTGACGAGAGCCATTGGGTCACACAGGACGTAACATCAGTACCTACCTGATGTAAAGAGGTGTAGAGAGAGATCATCCATTTGTGAGGTGAGGTTAAAATACCGAGACCAGGTCTGGGGCCCAAAAAGGGAGGTGGTTAAGACAGGGATAGTAAGGAAGGCGTATGAGGATGGGACATAGATATCGAAGAACACGAAGGGTAGATGAAGGAGGAGGTGGAGGCAAATAAGATTCAGAAGTTACTACGTAAGATTAACAGGTGAACAGAGTTGTGGAAGTATTGGACTGTAAGGCGGGAACTGGCGTAGTTAAGTGGGACGAAACAGAAGAGGTGAGCAGAGGTTGGGGAACAATAGGAAGAGCCAGAGAAGTATCAGGAAGAGAAGCCAGGGTCATCATCAAGGTCAAAACATCAGCAGAACCAGGGTAGGTGGAACTTGAGACAATTAGCACAATCACTGACGGTTAGGAAAAGGCTCAACATTACTGTTGAAAGAGAAAGGATCGCGTGGGCGGAACCCAGAGTCTAGGGGTCCAGCAAACTACCCAAGCAGGGACCAAGTTTCAAACAAGCACTCCCTGCCCTATCCAAGAAGGGATAGCAACACCGTGTGGAAGAGCACAATGCTGGGCCACTGGCCAGTGGCCGAAAGTCCCACCACAAAGAAACAGCATCCACGGATCCGCAGCTGTAGCTTATTAACAGTTCTGCCTACGCAGTGGTCCACACACCGGGGTGGTGCCGAACCACCATGGTCCCCACAATTGGCCAGTCCAACAGCACACAGGTACACCCAAATCCTCACTGCTGTAACATGCTAAAGGCCACTGATAAAATTTTGACGAATGTGAAATCTTCCACTCTATTTAAAGCTGAAGATGAAATAGAGAGGATAGGAAAAAAGGAAAGAAGATGCATCAGTTGAAGAAAAGGGCATCGCAAAATTAGTTGGGGCACCGAAGGAGAGGGGAAAGGGCAGAATTGAGTGGAGACGCAAATGCGGCGTCCACCCAGCAACCAAACCTCTACACACTGTGGAGTCCATTCAGGTACCCTGCTATACTCCCCCACACATCGCCTCATTTGACGTCTCCGAAGTCACCCTCCACGACAACAACGATCAAGGAAATGGGGGGAGAGCCATCAGTAGCTACAGGGAGGAGAAAACTTAGTAACCCAGATGACGGGAGAGTAATTCCTCCCTCTCCGCTCCCCCTCCCCCACCACCACCACCTGGTGCTGAGAGAGGAGGGACAAATATTAGATTTTAAATATCGCAGAGACAGCCCTTTTGATGAGTCCATTTTAATGCCGTCAAAATTAAAAGCTTGCTTATCTTAATTAAATCATACGGTTAATTCATTTGTCCCGCCCAGGACCACCCCAGTATTTTATTTTCTAATTTACCTTTAATTAGTGTTAGGTGGAGTGCTCCGCGGCATTCACTAACCTAATTTATTAACATTTTTCTATCCAGTTCATGCCGATACGTTTTCATTAAATTTTTGTTACCTTCAGACGATTTTTTCAGCTCCGTAGAGACCTTCGAACTACAGGAGTCAGAAAGTTCATTAACCTGCGACGTACAAGAGTGAAGGTACAAAAACACCTGAGAAGCACGAAATGGTTAATTCCTTCCTAAGAACACAAATATCACCTTTGTTTGACCACAGAGAAGAGATTAATTTCGTTCTTGCTATCGCAGTACAGTTTTTTCTACTTTTTGTTGACCGTTTTGTTTTGTTTTTAAGTTATTCTGCCATTGTTTAAGGAGGGGGAGGGGGACCATGCACGTGATATGTTTTTTTTTTTTTTGTACTACGATTGTAGATACATTTAATTCTCCCCCCCCCCTCTCTCTCTCCAACCATTACCTAACTTCATATACTGATTCCATGGCACTGATTAGTAGTATCTGATCCCTTCACTACGATGACATTTTCAATACTGTTTTTGCTACTTTCAGATAATGCTGGAGAGGGATGCCTTCACGTGGTGGCACCGATATGACTGGGTGGCTTCGCGGCCTATTATAAAAACGTTCCTCAGTTCCCTCCCTATCTCCGGAAAGGCTGCTGGATTGGGGCAACTTCAGCCTGCAGTAAATTGGGTTCACATCTCAGAAGAACCAGGTGATACTGCTACTGTTACTACCACCACTACTACTACTACCACCATCACCAGCGATACTACTACTACTACTGCTACTACTACTACTACTACTACAACCACCACCACTACCACCACCACCAGTACTACTACCACTACTAATACTAGTGCTACTACTACCATATGATGCCATTCAGCCATACCTAATTTCCCCGAGAAACCACACATCGCTGATTATCTTGTGTTTACTGTTGATGAGAATGAGAAGGACGGAAATAAATCCATCAGTAATCAGTTGTCTGTTTGTGGATAACACCAATATCTGCAGCAGGGTTTTCTCATCAGCATAATTCTCTCTCTCTCTCTCTCTCTCTTTTCGGTAAAGACCCTCCTTCCTCGCCTTTCTTCCTTCCAGATTTATTCTCTTCATCCTTGCCTTGCCTCATCTCTCCTTGTCTTTCCTCTTCATTAAAGCCTCGCTCGTCCTTTCCTTTCCTCCTTATCTCTCATACATAACATCACTTCTTTGTTCCTCTCTCTTCTTCCTTCTACGTCCACGTCTTCCATCACTCCGTCCTCTACTCTCCTTCTCCCCTTCCTTCATCAGTTCCCTTCTCTTTTCTCCCCATCCCTTATTTTCACCACAGCATTCCTCTTCCCCTCTTTTCTTCTGCGCTCCCACCTCTCTCATCATCACTTCTACTTACATCACCGGCTTCAACTCTCTCTCTCTCTCTCTCTCTCTCTCTCTCTCTCAAAGCAGTTCTCGTCATCTCATCTCATCTGTTTACCTTATACATCTTTATCACTGTTTTCTTCTTCCTTTCTCTCTCTACATCATCGCTTTCCTCTCCTCTTCCTCCCTCCACTCTTCATCACTGTCTCCTTTCACTCTACCTTCTCTCGCTATCTCCCATCTACATCGCTGCCATCTTCTCTCCATTTCCTATCTCCTATCTTCACCAAACCCACCCTCCTCTCCTCCCTCGTCCTTCGATCCATCTCTTCCTTATGATCTCTCTCCTCTCCATTGACGACTCTCTCCTCATCATCATCACTTCCTCGTCTATCCCAGCCTTCCTCTTCTCTCCTCATCTTCCTTGTCTTCCATCTCTATTACTGTCTCCCTCCCCCTCACTTTTCCTCCTACTCTCTTTATTTCTCCCTCCATCCTTTTCCCCCCAGACAACTTCCGCCTTCCATGACCCTACCCATTTCGTCACCCTTTCTCCCCTTCTCTCGTTTCCATCAAGGTCTCCTCTCTCATCTTCTTTCATCATCTTATTCCATCACCGCCTCCCTGTCTCTTCCTTTCCTCCATTAGCTTTTCTTTCCTTCCAGGATTATTCTCGTCTTCCCTAGTTTTCCCTCCATCCTTCTCTCTCCTTCCCTCCTATACTCCCTCCAATACCTCCTACTTTCTCTCTTCTCTCCTTTCTTAAGTTACTTCTTTCCTTTCCATCCTATCTCCCATCTCGACCAAAGCCTTCAATGCCTCTTCCTTCCCCCTCATACCACTCCCATCCTTTTCTCCCGTTTCAGACTCCTTCAATCATCGTCCCTTTCTCCTCCTTCCCTCCCTCTCACACATTCTCTCCCTCTTTCTCCTTCCTCCTCCTTTCCTTCCTCTTTCTCCTCCTTCCCTTTCTCTTTCTCCTTTCCTTCCCTCTCCCACCTTCATCACCCCCTCTCCCATCATCGCCTACCTAATCTCTCCCCACCCTACCCATCTCCTTAACTGACTCTCCTCTTCTCCCCAGCTCCCATCTTCAAGACTCTCTCTCTCTCTCTCTCTCTCTTTTGCCCTCCTTTCTTCCTTTCCTTTTCCCATCCTGTCCTCCCTTTTCCTTCTCCTTCCCTCTTTTTTCTCCTCTTCTTCCCTCCCTCTTTATATCATTCCATCCCAACCTCCCTCTCTCTTATTTCTCCCTTTCCCTCCCTCTTCCTCCGCCTTCCCTCTCCTTCTTGCTTCCTTTCATCTTGTTCTCCTTCTGTTCCTACCTTTCCCTACTTATTCCTCTCTTTTCCTCCATCTTCCCCTCCTTCCTTTCCCTTCCCTCTTTCCTTCCTACACCCTTTCCCATCATTTCCCAAGTATCCCCCCTACCCAACTCACTAATTAACTTCAATCCCCACCTCAATTACCAGTAAGAGAAGTGAATATTAAGGTGAAATGGGCAAAATAAGTCGCTTAGGAGGAGGTGTTAAAAGAGCCAAGCAAACGAGAATACGACGCTGTTAAGTTGACCGGAAATTTCGTGATGCGTCCTCCTCAGCGATTTGTTTTGCTTATCTGTCTATTGCCAGACGCCACAATCCCGCAAGGGGTGGCCATTTGACTGAGTTATTTGTTTTACGGGGAGGGGCACTAACCCTCCACCAACCCACTTGTTGACACGTAGGGAGCACGAATGGTATGGTTATATGGTTACCACCTAGCGTTGTAAATGATTTCTTGGTTTACAGGAAACCATTTGGCTTGTCACTCAATGTAAAGCCACCTGTAAAGGTAAGAAAAGCAATAAGAAGTGACAGGAATGCTTATCACATCTTAATAATCATCTTCCATGTAACTGATGCAACTGTAATTATCAACCAGACATATGTACAGGAGAAAATCAGGTGTAGTAGTAGTGTTGGTGGTTGTGGTAGTAGAGGTAGTAGTGGTAGTGGTGGTGGTGACAGTAGTAGTAGTAGTAGTAGTAGTAGCAGCAAAAGTAGTAGCAGTAGTAGTGGTGACAGTGATGGTAGTAGTAGTAGTAGTAGTAGTAGTAGTAGTAAGAGTAAGAGGAGGAGGAGGAGGAGGAGGAGCAGGGGTGGTAGTAGCAGCGTCAGTGGCAGTAGCAGTAGTAATAGTAGTAGTGGTAGTAATGTTACTCGTAGCAGTAGTAGTTGCAGCAGAAGTGGTAATGGTAGTAGCAGCGGCAGTGGTAGTAGCAGCGGCAGTGGAAGTAGTAGCGACAGTGGTAACAGTAGCGGTAATGGTAGTAGTGGTCGTCGTAATAATAGTGGTGATGGTGGTGGTAGCAGCAGTAGTAGTAGTAGTAGTAGTATAGTAGTAGTAGTATAGTAGTAGTAGTAGTAGTACAGGGTGGCTCATAATTAGCGCTCCACGAGAAAATTGCCTGATGGATTTTGTGTGTTGTGGGGACGGCTCAGTCTGCTGGTGTGGGAGTGGGTGTGGCAGTGTAGTAGTTAACAAGTGATGCAGGACAGACATTGATAACTAAGGATGAAGCACTACGATGTCTCCTGTGCATCTTGTAACTGAACCAAAATGTGTAGGTATTAAAAAGATATACGTCTATTCTTGCTATCTATTGCCAGACGCCTAAACCCCGTAAGGGGTGGCCACAAACAAATCGCCTCCATGTCCCCCTGTCCTCCACCATTTCACTGCCCTGCTCCCAGCTCACACCCCCCTCTCTCATATACCTCTCCACTCCATCCCTCCATCTCATCCTTGGCATCCCCTCCCTCTTCCCCCCTCCACCTCACTCACATACA
Organism: Coenobita brevimanus; assembly: GCF_032717465.1. Taxonomy (NCBI): domain Eukaryota; kingdom Metazoa; phylum Arthropoda; class Malacostraca; order Decapoda; family Coenobitidae; genus Coenobita; species Coenobita brevimanus. The sequence continues at coordinate 34,099,669 of NC_136954.1, forward strand.
CTCTCCTCGTCAGTCTCTCGCTCTCCATCCTCTCCAGATGTGAAAGGAAGACTAAAATAAATGTAAAGTGATAAATGATAAGGTAACGATAAAAGAGGAGTTAATACATAAACAGATATACGTAACTTAAGAAAAAGTAAGATAGATATAAGATATAAAATAAATCACTTACGAAGAGAAGTTGCGAAAGGTGTAAAATAAACAGCTTAGGGAAAGGTTTTACGAAAGGCTTAAGATGTAGAATAAATCGCTTAGGAAGAGAATTTATGAAAGGTGTAAGATGTAAAATAAATCACTTGAGAAGGGAAGTTACGAAAGGTGTTAGAGATAAAAGAAATCGCTTAGGGAGAAAAGTTATGAATGGTGTAAGATGCAGAATAAATCGCCTAGAGAGAGAAGTTACGAAGGGTTTAAGATGCAAAATAAATCGCTTGAAAAGAGGGGTTAAGAAAATATTTAGCGAAGGAGAATACAAGTGTCGTAGGGAAGGTCCAATTTCCATCCCTAAGTAGCAATTAAACTGAAGTGGGTGACTGTGTGACTCGAAGAAAACGGGATCTGGGTAAAGAGGGGGACATTGGTAATGTGACAAGGGGCAGGAATGAGATGATAAAAGATAAGGGTAGGTGATAAATAAGGGTAGAGCTTGGGTAAGGTGATAATAGGCAGGAGTGAGGGGATAAATGGTGTAGGGTAGAGGGATTTATGTAACGTAATAAGGGGCAGGAGTGGGGCGATAAATGATATAAGAGGAAGGAGTGAGGTGATAAATGATGCAAGAGGCAGGAGTGAGGTGATAAATGATGTGAGAGGCAGGAGTGAGGTGATAAATGATGTAAGAGGCAGGAGTGAGGTGATAAATGATAAGAGGCAAGAGTGGGGTGATAAACGATAAGGGTAGATGAAGAGAGAGTAGATGGAGAAACAGGTGAGACAGTCTGAGTGTCATTAAGGGGTGTGGGGAGGGTAAGCTGACCTGAAAGCAAGTGTGATGTGATACATCATGAGGGATGGAGGTCCGGGGAGAGTTAAATTATGAAGGAATAACACAGGGGAAGTAAAACAGAAAACAATTAGACAGAGAAATGAAAAAAATGAACGAGAAGTAAAAGAAGAAATAGTGAATGTGGAGAGAGAGAAATAAGGGATAGCTGATGAGCAGTAGAACAGAAAAGATGTATTTACGTCTGTTGTAAGCACGAGTCATTATGAGGCACAAGGAGATATGAGGTGAAAGGAAGACTGAAATAAATGTGATGTGATAAATGATAAAGGAACGATAAAAGAGGAGTTAATACATAAACAGATAGATTTATGTCTATCAGTGCACAAGAGTCATTATGGAGTGCGAGAAAAGATAAGAGGAAGATATGGGGAAGCTGCAGAGGTGAGGGTGGCGTCGTAAATGCAAATAAAATGGGAATGAGACTGATGTAAATTTTCTCCCTGACCACGAACCGCAACAGCCAACGCTATATCCAAGTCCCCAGTCACACTGCTGAAGAGGAACATGAGGTAAACAAACTAAGAGAGGTATGGGATGATTAAGAAGACGAGGTCGTGAGATGACAAGCTGTACTCATGACGGGATATAAGAATAATGGAGGGAGTGTGACCTGTGGAGGGTAGAAATGCGAGGCAGGGCGGTGGGCGGGAGTTGGAATGTGAGGGAGGGTGGAGTGAGGTTGGGTGCGGGATTAGGATTGTGAGGGAGGGTGGAGTGGTTTGGGGGGCAGGAATACGGTTGTAAGGAAGAGTAGAATGGGGTTGGGGCGGGAGCAAGATTGTGAGGGAGATTGGAGAAGGGTTGGGTGCGGAAGAAGATGCGAGAAGCGTGGAGTGGGACTGAGGGAGGAAGTAGGATTTTGAGGGTGGGTGAGTGATGGTACTCACAAGGCCGGACATAAGGTAGTGGTAGTTGCGTCGACCCATATGCACGTCCCTTACATGGCCAATGATAAGACTCTTGGCCATCTCCGTGCTGCAGTCCAACACCACGTACTTTTGGGTCCACCTGAAAGATCACAGAGAGAAAGAGCTACAAGTCAATAGATACATATTAATGGGTTCGACTACTGAAATACAAGTTAATATCTTACAGTAAATAATAATATGCTCGGCAACTGAAAGATTTACAATATACATACATTAATGTCCTCGGCTACTGCTTTTTTATGTAAACAATGGATACTAAAATATTTCATTCCTTCCGATATAATGACGAAGAGCAATGATTTTGAAAAACCAGCGATGCAGTCTTAGGAGCCAAGCAATCTTTCCTGAATATTATGCAGAGTTCCGCATTTATTCGATTCTCCAGTTGTGCGATAGGTCTGTCCACAAGTGTGATTTTTCATTATATTCACTCGTAACATAAGGGACACTCGTTTCGCAACTTTCTTATATTTCAAAACCTGTATATCCGTGTATCGCATGTAAATCTGATACAAATTTACTTTTCACATCAGGGTCAAAGTTTGGCATTATACCCTTTTCAATCTCCCTGGGGTAAGAGGAAGGGGGAGGGAATAGTTTCTCATTATCTCTGCTTGTCTTTAAGAGGCGACTAAAAGGGGCCTTTTTGTCTCCAGTCTCTCTCTCCTTACTGTCCTCCTCTTCTGTCCTACCTCTCCGCTTGATTTTTCCGTGTTTCTCTCTGCCCTTATTTTCCATCTTTTATCAGGTTACACATCTGGCTTAATGACATGAATAGCATAACTTCTTCCATTTCTGGGTAAAGCCTTTTAGCAAATTCACTTATCAAGTCACGTCTACGCCAGGACCACATCACCGCCGACGCCACTTCAACGCTGACGCCACTTCAACGGCGACGCCACTTCAACGGCGACGCCACTTTAATGTCGACGCCACCTCAACGCCGACGCCACTTCAACGTCGACACCACTTCAAAACCAAAACCACTTCTACATCTTTCCCATTTCTGCTCCATTGTTAGTCATATATCTTAGCTCTGAATTAGTGTCATATGGTCTTTGAAACCTGGCGCTAAAAATACGTTCAATTCAGTCTTTTTCAAACCTATTTCTATGATCTTAAACAAAAATGTTCCAGTGAACGACTTCCTTCGAATACATTTTGTAGATGTGCAGAATGTTCATAATATTTTTACAAAACAACAATAATAATAATAATAATAATAATAATAATAATAATAATAATAATAATTAAATAATAATAATAATAATGAACACCATGAAAAGGCTTTGCTTTACAAGAAATACTTGAAAATCAGAATCAAGTTCTATTAATTTTCAGGTGTCCGATGACACTGCGTTTAAAAGACTAAATCACACGGAGATGGAACGAGACTGAGGAAAACCGACCTAGAGCTTACCTGCTGCACTTCTGAAGGACTGTGAGAATCGGTTAACTCTTCCATCAGAGAACTGGCAGAAAAGGGATTACAATGATAAGGATAGAAAACTACTGAATATTTTTTTATTAATACAAACGTTTAAACATTTTCAAGACAATATTCTTTATATTTTAAGCTGCCTAAATATTATGATTTATGAAAACAATAAGCTAAGCACTTAACTCCCTCAGCATGAACATCTTTTTTCTAATTCTGTTCTTACCGCTGGCATAGTATCTGATTCAACAATGGGTGATAACAATTGGCAGTACAGGGGTTAACCACTTCAGTCTGATGACGTATTTTGTATTCTGTTCTTACAAAATTCGGTTGGTGCTGGAAAAAGACGCCTTCATGTGGTGGCACTGTGTATAACCAGGTGGCTTTCACTGCCCTGTTATACAAGCGTCCCTTAAATACCCCCATATCCCCTGAAAGGAGGACGGTGTGCTGCAGGAGAGAAGCTTCAGCCTGCTGTCAACTTTGGAAAGATATTATCCATCTTTCCTGGGAGAGATAATGGCAAATCCACCTTGGCCATGGGCCTGTCGCGGAGGAGGTTCGGGAAGTGTTGGCATCAAGCCATTCAGTCTCCATTAAGAAGAAACTGCAGGGAAATTCCAGTGTTGTTACTTGAGCCCTGTGTCTCAGCGGGACGCCACATGCAACGGCACACAGGCACACAACCTAACGCACATATACAAACTAGAAAAGAGCACACACACACACACACACACACACACACACACACGAAGCGCCATTCGTATGTAGATGGTTCGTCTTGCCTTCCAGGCCAGTCGAAGACACCATTGCCTTCCCGGAATTTTCTCCACCTTATCTTCCTCGCGTCGATCCTGCCTATCTTGATTTCCTCTTATTTATCGTCAATTTTCTCTTACGTGGACCTCTCTCTCTCTCTCTCTCTCTCTCTCTCCATTTTCGGTCTTGTCCCTCTCATCTCTTCAATACATTCCCATTATCGCTTCCCTCCTCTTCCTTCATTTACTGTTCCCTACATTACCCTCATTTTTCTTCTCCACTTCTTTTAACTGATTTCTCGTTTCCCTCTTCAGTTTATGCCTTATTTCTCTAATTTATTTCATTTATTATTCTTCATTGTCTCCCTCTCCTTCCATTCACTGTTCCTTCAAATTCCCTCATATTTCTTTTCTCCGTATTGCTGTGTTTCTTTTTCCAGTTCATTCCGAGGCCTGTTCTTCATCCTTCCCATGCATTCTCCCTTCGTGTCCTTCCTCTTTCCTCCCCCATTATCATTGAAGTCTACGTCCTTCGTTTTTCTTTTCCTCTTTTTTACGCACAATTTCTTGAATTACGGAGGGGTACTTCACAGATGAAGGAAAGGAAGCCTGTGTACCCACACCCACCCACCCACCCACACACACACACGGACTCACATGTGATGAAACTCATATTGCCATCAAGCAGTTTGTTTGAGGATGGATGTGGTGTTCATGTTACTTTGACGTGTTCTCAAAAATAATATGATGGTCAAACTCTTGGCTGGCCGTCAACCTTCCACCAAGTTTGGTTAAAAGTGAATCACAGCTGCATGAGAATACCTCTACGCTACTTGTACACTTGGTCATTTAATCACATAGTAAGTTTCAAAATCAGTCAGTGACAGTTCCATAGTGAAATATTTGTCAGCATCTACAAACCCACTGGACTGAATGAGGTCAAAGATATGCCATGTATAAGTGACGATATTAAACGAATGCACCTAACAGTCTATCAATCCATCCATCCAGATAACCATCCACTCACTTGTTGTAGATTTCTAGAACCTTAGAATGGCCTTAGTTATAACCAAATGCTTAAAAATCCATCCTTGCACCCAGGTGACCATCAAGCTACCTGTTGCTTTTCAGGTTGTATGTATAAATAGTATTGTAACTATGCATCGAACATTGCAACTATTCATCCATCCATCCAGCTACCCATCCACCCAACTGCTGTTGCTTTCGAAGGTCCTAAAAATGCCATCACACACAGCTATGAAAATAGCACTCTATCTATCCATTCACCCACTTAACCATCCACTTATCTGCTGTTGCTTTTCAAGGTCGTAAAGATGACCAACATCTACAGCTATAATAATAATAACAACCTATCCAGGCACGCATCCAGGTAACCATCCACTTACCTGCTGCTGCTTTCCAGGGTCCTAAGGAAAACCAGGGCGTCATGGGCCGACTCGACACGCCTCACCACCCGAATCTCAAAGGACGCTCGGGCTGGTCGGAGGGACTGGTAAATCTTCTGGAGTCGTAGCAGGCCTAGGTGAGAGAAAAAAAAAAAAGAAAGAGGGATGAGTCAGCAGGTTCTGAAGACGGGATAAAAAGAAGGTACATTTGGCAACATATGAACCTGGTACAACATCAATGTGTAGCAGGGGTATACTCGTACCGGACAACCTTGGCAATCGTATTTGTTGGTGGCACTGACATGGATGAACAGAGGTGTTAAATATTAACTGAAATGACCAGGTAACTGTGATGCATGAACGTCGAGAATTGTAGGTAGACCCCCACTTCACACAGACGCTGTCCCAGGTTCATGTGTGGCCAACTGTGCATAAAGTCTGAAGTCACGAGTCACGGAAGAGGAAATATTACTGGTGGGGATAAGTTCTAGAGCTACGAATTACACACACACACACACACACACACACACACACACACACACACACACACACACACACACACACACGGCTCAAAACATAACGTGGGATCTTGCTTAGTAAGTCGCGGCCGTTTTCCTAGCACCAAGCAAAGCTTCTTCTAAAATTGTACTATAATATTAAACCTGAATTTTTCTCCTCAATTTCATGTCTCTCTAAGCTAAATAAAATATCGTCTGGAAGCAGCAAAACTTTAATATGATGTCACCATACTGAAGAGATATTCGAGGACTAAATGTAACTCCTCTAATTCAGAAAGGGTCTCCCTCGTGTGAGACAAGGAAGCGACTAACTCCAAAACGTGTAAAGCTGAAGAGGACTTATTGAAAAAAATGATGAAAATTTCCAGGAACACAGTCACTGAAGTGCATCGTTGTGGCGGGTATAATAAGAGAGGAAGTCGTAACAGCAATAATACGTCTAGTGATAAAAAGTTGTGAGGGCAGCTGTAATGTTCAGTCATAAGAGCATGAGCAGTTTCAGGGCCCATAATAACAAGGGGGTAGGGGAAAGAGTATGCAGCAAGTGATGCTAAAGACGAGGCACAATCAACATACACACCAACAACACAACATAAATTTAAACGAGGGTGAGTCGCACACTTTAAAAAACACCCGTACATTTTTAATATTTAGTCCTTCAACACAGCATCATCATTACGAAATTTAAGCCTGGGTGAAACATTAAGACTCCACTTTCTTATAACTTCAAGTTACAAAAAAGTGGACGTATTTAACTAGAGAACAAATAAATATGGCCAGCAAAACAACACCCTGCGATGGGTATGAACTGCTCTGTGTGTGTGTGTGTGTGTGTGTGTGTGTGTGTGTGTGTGTGTGTGTGTGTGTGTGTGTGTGTGTGTGTGTGTGTGTGTGTGTGTGTGAATATATGTGTATCTATCTGTCTACTGTATCTACCTATATGCTGTCCATACCTGAAGAGGGTTTGAATCCGAATGAAACCATTTTCTATTAAATAAGAAGCAAATGTGTACAGGTAGGACAAAATAACCAAAGCTAGAAGCGTTTTTTGGAAGGCGAGTGTGATATGGGTATGAGAGTACGGAGTAGGTGAGGAATTTAGCTAGAGGGATGTGATGAATAGTGTGGTGATTATCGACACTTGTTAACACTCAGATTTCGTGAGGTTTCCCCAACGGAGAGTAAAATAATCCAGCGTTAACTAAAGATATGCTACTGTGCCAGGTGGTCCAGTCATAATATTAATGAGAGAGAGAGCGAGAGAGAGAGAGAGAGAGAGAGAGAGAGAGAGAGAGAGAGAGAGAGAGATTCTAAAACATTATAGAATGACAGAGGAGAAAAAAAGGTAGTAAAACATCCGTGCCCAAGTACTGGTTTAGAGGTAAAAAAAAATTTGACTTCGCACTGTAACCCTGACCTTCGATTGGCTACTATCAAAATCGAATCAATTCCTGCATAACCCTTAACATTTCCATTGTTTGGTTGAAATCAGACCAAAACTGAGATAACTTTACCAGTGACATTGACATCTGACCATTCACTGTGGCCTTGGCCTATGATTGTTCCCAGCATCGAGTCTCTCCATCCTTCTTCTGACCACAAGAAAATTAATTGAGAAGACCTTGGCCTATGATTGTTCCCAGCATCGAGTCTCTCCATCCTTCTTCTGACCACAAGAAAATTAATTGAGATGAGCGATGTCTGAGCTTAAAGACGTTCAGACATCTCCCACCTAAACAAAACAGTTGGTGGAAGAAGGAAAATAATAGATATCACTTTAGTTAACTCTCCTCTGAATAAAATCTGGTGATAGCAAAAATACATAATGTCTTCCCTTCACTTATCTCTCCTCTGGGGAAAAAAGACTGCTTGTAACGGGGGAATAACAGACATCATCATTCCTGAGAGGCGAAACTCAAAGTTCGTCAGTCGTCTCCAGTCTCTCTTATCATATGTTTTGCCACTTACGAGATTGGGAAGAGAAGGAAGATGTGAAAAAAAAAAATAGGGGGGACGAGGAAGGGAGGAGGAAGATATGAGAATTGACAAGACACTTGGATACAGCTCTCTCTCTCTCTCTCTCTCTCTCTCTCTCTCCGGTACACGCCAGAGCCCCAATAGCATATCCCTTGCTTTACATCTCGTATAGTCATTTAATTAGAATATTTGGATACCCAGCCTTGACTTGTCCCCTCTTCACTGCCGAGGCTGCCTTGTGATTCTCTCTCTCTCTCTCTCTCTCTCTCTCTCTCTCTCTCTCTCTCTCTCTCTCTCACACACACACACACACACACACACACAAACACGTTTTCTTACGACTTCGACCAAAAGTTCTTTTCCGGCAGTCCATGAGAGCTCCAGCCAAAGTATTCTTTCATCCGGCCCCTACTGCTGCACTGTGTGTGTGTGTGTGTGTGTGTGTGTGTGTGTGTGTGTGTGTGTGTGTGTGTGTGTGTGTGTGTGTGTGTGTGTGTGTGTGTGTGTGTGTGTGTGTGTGTGAGTGCGTGCGTACGTGCATGCGTGTGCGCGCGCGCTTCGAAAATATAAAAGCATTCCAACCAATTAGATAAATAACAAGTCTCCATATTTTTTGCTTATCCGGGATCGCTTTGTTTTTTGTCTTTTGTCACTTTAATATTCCGGCAAACATAATTTACGTTTTTGAGGTTACAAGTGTGCCGTCTGATCCGTATTTATAAACTCTCTCCTGAACATAAAAAGAATGAAAAATATAGTTCGTAGTTGGGCTGAAAAGGATTAACTGTGCATCAGATTGCTTTTGTATATATGTATATTTCTTTTCACTCTTCCATTTACCAAGCTACTGACAGCTCATACTCTCGTAAGGTTCTGTATAAAATCATTTGAATGTAAAGTCGGCATCAAAAGGACTGTCGCCTTTCCTGCTTTTCTCTCCATGGTCTATGGAAATCAGTATGGTGAATCCGCAAAGTCCATGGAGAGAAAAGCATGAGAGGTGACAGGGCTTTTGTTGCCGACCGTACATTTGTCTCTCACTCATACAGCTACCAATACTTTACAGCTTATTACCTCTCCTGTTATAAATATGACTCTGTATATACATGTCATTCTTACAGCAACCAAACAATTCTCGCAAGTAAGTTACACACATGATTATATTTACACAAGAGATATCTGAAGGTAAAAATAAATGAAAGCTTCCATAACAGTTACCTTTGTGATCTCTTAATCCTGTAAATAGGTTCAAAATCTATACATACAGCCCCGAGCCCGTATTCATAAACTTCCGAGGTTAATACCTTCACTCCGAGGACGTACCTATAAAATAAAACTTTGTGTGCTTGTGTGAGGAAATTGCTTAAGCCCTGTCCACACGCGCGGGCAATGCCCGCGGGCCGTGGCAATTTACGCATTTGCCCGCGGGCACAAGCGGTGAGCCCGTCAACAGGCAAACTGCTCGCTTGTGCCCGCGGGCATTGCCCGCTCGTATGGACAGGGCTTTAGTCGTCACGCTGTTGCACAGTCTCTTTCCACTATGTTTTTGCCAACAGGAGACAGCAAACTTGTGGCGCTGCTGCTCTAAGCTCTGCCCACTATCCTAATTAGGCAGTGGGAGTGCTGGTACCCATGATGTTCCATTCACTGGTTCCTTCCACTGTGACCAGCTTCCCCTCCACCCCCCCCCACACACAGCCATCATCATACTTACAATAACCACCATTACCATTACAACCATCACAGCGGCCAACTATCACCATACCCTTCACTAAAGTCCCAAGTAACTTCAGCCACGATCAAAACTACTACTACTACTACCATTCCCACCACCACAACAATAAAAACAACAATAAAATTATCGATATCAACAAAGACCACAAAAACTACAGCAATAATCACAGTTGCAATAGACAACACCAACATCATAACCCCCCGCCACCACCACCACAACACTTACAACAGCCACCATCATCACCACACAACCACAAAAAGACCACAGCCACAACAACCATAACCACATCAACCACACAAACACCACCACCACAACCTTATCACCAGAAACATCACCGCAGCTTCTACAGTATATCCTTTCCCATTTCTATCTATATTTGAACAAATTTTACAACCACACGCTACCTCCACGTACAACAAGTTATATAAATCTTTCTTAGTATCTCTGGTACTATTAATAAACATGTACACTTGGCTATATAATGTAAAGCAAACAATTATTCCACGCAAAAAATATCAAATCCATCTCTCTCTCTCTCTCTCTCTCTCTCTCAACTGGCCACTATCGCCCTTTCCTCAGCCATCAATTTGTGTCTAGCACGAGAACAAGTTTCTACTGGAGAACTGAGGGAAAAAAAATAATGGATAATCCCCTTCTGTTGTCACAAAGGACAACAAGCCAGAGAGGATCACTTGAAATGGAGGGAGAAAGGAGAGGCACGGGGAGGATATGAAATGAGGAGGAATATACAGTAGGAGGAATAGCGATGGATGGAAGGATGGATGGGGAAAAGTGGAAATACGTAAGCTGGAGTGGAAGGAAAAGCCACTACAAAAACAAGTGAAAAGAGTGGCTGACATGGAAGAAACCAAGAAGGGAGGTAAGGAGGAAACCAAGGAGGAAGGGAAGGAAGAAACCAGGAAGGTAGGGGAGGAGGAAACCTGGGAGGGGGGATAAGAAGGGTTACTGAAGGAATAGGGAAGTGTGGGAAGGGAGATAAAGAGGTAGAAGGATTGAAGGAAAGGAAAGAATGATTATATAAGGCTGATAAATGAATGCGAAGGAATGAGGAAAACACGAAGAGAGGTGGTGAAAAAGATGGAAGAGAGGCCGCAAAGAAGGTGGTGAAAAAGATGGAAGAGAGGCCGCAAAGAAGGTGGTGAAAAGATGGGAGAGAGGCCGCAAAGAAGGTGGTGAAAAAGATGGGAGAGAGGCCGCAAAGAAGGTGGTGAAAAAGATGGGAGAGAGGCCGCAAAGAAGGTGGTGAAAAGATGGAAGAGAGGCCGCAAAGAAGGTGGTGAAAAGATGGAAGAGAGGCCGCAAAGAAGGTGGTGAAAAGATGGAAGAGAGGCCGCAAAGAAGAGTGATACCAAGTTCAGAGTGGGGGAAGAAGGGAGGGGTGGAGGCGAAGGACGAAAAATTTTCTGTGAAAGGAAAGAAAGGAAGAAGAAAGGAAGAGAAAGTAGTACAATGAGTGGGAGAAAAAAAAAATGAAATGGAGAGAGAGAGAGAGAGAGAGAGAGAGAGAGAGAGAGAGAGAGAGAGAGAGAGAGAGATGGGCAGGACTTTGGGATTCAGCTGAGACCATTAGAGAAATCCACCGAGATCAGGAACGTCATGTCATCACCACTCAGTGTCATCACCACTCAGTGTCATCACCACTTACTGTCATCACCACTCACTGTCACCACCACTCCGTCATCACTATCAACACTCACTGTCATTACTGTCACTATTCAATCACCATCATTCATCATCACTTATCACCATCACTCATTATCACCGCCATCATCATCACTCCCTATCAACACTGACATTACCACTGTCATTATCTTCACTGCCATCACTCATCACCACTCACTACCATCACTCATCACACCTCACTACCATCACTCATCACCACTCACTGCCATCACTCATCACCACTCACTGCCATCACTCATCACCACTCACTGCCATCACTCATCACCACTCACTACCATCACTCATCTTAGGTAAGTCCTTCTCTCGTTAATAAGTCCTTCTCTCGTCAAAGGACTCATAAACATTCTCTTGCAGCGTTTACAGCAAGATACTTTTTTTTTTTTTTATTCTTGCTATCACGAGACAAATTTTTCACGCAACTCCAATGTTTTCCTCATTTATATATCAGTCTCCCAAATTTCCCTTCTTCTATTTATCACAATATACTTTCACTTTTTTAAGGTGTGTCATTCTATTCCATTGTTCTTCAGTATCTTTACCAAGCACAGTATTTCTCTCTCTCTCTCTCTCTCTCTCTCTCTCTCTCTCTCTCTCTCTCTCTCTCAATCCATTAATTTCAGTTTAGTTCTTATTGTCCAGAGAACCCAACTGGTCTTCGCTTATTGGGAGGAGGAGGAGGAGGAGGAGGAGGAGGAGGAGGAGGAGGAGGAGGAGGAGGAGGAGGAGGAGGAGGAGGAGGAGGAGGAGGAGGACGACGACGACGACGACTACGACGACGACGACGACTACGACGACGACGACGACGACGACGACGACGAGAGATGTGAAAGCATCCAGATGAGGTAAAAAAAAAAAAAAAAAAAAACGAACGAGAGGGGAAAAAAAGGAAAGAAGTGGGTGATGACAAAGAACAGAGATAACATTAACTAAGGAGCATGCGTGGAGAAAGTATTGAGGGGAAGGAAGAGGACGAGATGATGTGTAGAAGAGACTGAGATAAAGTAGAGGAGATATTGGAAGTGGAGCAAGACAGGAGGACAGTTTACGGGAAATGGAAAATAAGAGCACTATATTCAACAAAAACGACGGAAAAGCAGAGAACAGGAGGGGGACGAGGAAGAACATGGGAGGGAGAAACACCGACAAAATACCCTAAGAGAGGGAGGAAGTGAAAATAAAAGTGAGAAAGAGGATACAGACGAAAATGGAATGTGTTAAAAAAAAAAAAAAAAAAAAAAAAAGGTAGCCCGAGAAGGTAATTTCTATTTTCCTTCTGTTTTATTTCTGTTTTCTCCTGACCATACTTTTTCGCCTTAACCCGCTTGTGGTCGCGTCTTCTGTGTTACTGAAATTTACACCAGACGATTTTATGCAGGAGTATACAAGACTCAGAGGTTCGTTTTCCCATCGCTTTAGTACGCTCCCTAGTACCTCTTTCTTCGCGATTTATTTTTGGATACGGCTGGTTAATATAAATTTATAACGTGCTGAAAATGGTGGTATTGGAATTATTTAAACGATACAGAGGAGGATAGCAATAAGTAATAAATAAATAAATCGCTTAGGAAGGTGTTAGGGAACTTCCTTAACCAACAACAATACGACCCAGTGAATACTTTCACTGTCAACCCTTCTATGGTCGGAACAAGTCTAGTAATCTATTCTCAGACAATTTTATTCTGCTGAGAGTACTCGTAAGTTACTGGATTCTGAGTGGTACGGTTTTCGCACAGGATGGCTTAGTCTTCATTCTTCCCATCAATGCCAGGCGGTCCTCCTAAACTAAACCAAATCGCCAGGTCGTAGCAGGAACAATAAAGGCCAAAGTCCATCATACTACTAGCTTTGAAAGTTGTAAGAAGAGGGGAGAAAAAAAAAAAAAAAAAAAAAAAAAAAAAGGATAATGCCAATAGCTAGGAGGAGGACGGAATGAATGGAGAAGTAATAAAGCAGAAACCTGGTTGTATTATCCCGGAAGTGCTAAATGAAAGCATGGGGTAAATAGCAGAGTATGGAAGCTACAATGAGCTGCTGAGGAAAAATGTATGTGTGAATTACAAAGAAAGTGAGGTGGTGCAAGGAAGGAGGGAAGGAGGAAGGAAGGGAGGGAGGTCAGAGAAGAAACAGATTGGGCGAGAGAACTGTTCCGTAAGAAAGGGAAACGATTTGTCTCCATTAATCAATACGGGATTAAGGCTTGACTCACGCTTGTCTTTCCTCACCCATCTCTCTCTCTCTCTCTCTCTCTCTCTCTCTCTCTCTCTCTCTCTCTCTCTCTCTCTCACCTTTTTCCATCTCTATTACTCTTTCTAAACATTTGCTAATCATCATTTTCACTTCTTCCACTTTGAAGTGTATTTCCTCACCTCTCAAACGTTTCCTCCACTCTCCCCGCCTCTTTTATCCTGCCGCTTTTCTCTCTCTGTCCCTCTCCATTTTTATACTCCTCGTTTCGCTTCTTCCACTCACATCGTTCTTTCAGTCCTTGTATGATTTTTTGTTCTCTATTTTTTACTCTGCTTCCCCAGTCCCTTTTATCTCCCTTTTCTTCCATTTTCATCTCTTTTCCTCCCCCTTCACTTTCCCCTCAATTTCAAGTCTCCACTACTTTATATTGTCAAATCAACAGATGTTTTGTTTCTCTGAGCTTTATTTTCTATCTTCTCACCGCCCTCTCAGGCTCCTATGACTCACACTTAGCTGAGCAAAGTTTGGTGTTAGCTGCCGTAAAACACCTGAGTTGTCTCGACCATGCGGAGGCTAATCACTTCAGTACTGACACTCCTAAGCTCTAATGCGTTACAGATAAATAACTCCTCCCTCGTTAGATGGAAAAGAGTAACAGAGTTTTCCCGATCATGAAAGGGTCCATATTTATTTCAATTTTTGCGTTTCTTCACTTCGTTATATATTCTTTTGACAAGTGACAGCATCTCTAGGTTCGGCTTTGTCCGTCTGTATCGTCCTAGTGATTTTCAGACATGCATTACTCAACTCCCATAGACTTTAAATACCTTAGTGAAGCCACACCACACACAGCACCCTCACACAAGGCCAAACAAAATCCTCTTCCCACACCACACTACACCAAGGGCATTAACAGATGGGACCCGTAGCTTCCCCACCTACTTTTTTGTACTTGTCTTTTAATCACTTTGCAGTATTCATGAAGCCACTTACACCAGAAATGAAGGAAACAGCCCACGCATGTATTCAATACGGACGGCGGACATTATGCCGAAGTGGTAACATGTGAAAGCTTTTGGCACCTGGGAGAACTGCTGGACCTCAGGGAACAGGGTATCAAGTCTATGCCCAGAGTTGGCCACCGTGGTGGAAGACAGCCTTACTCACCCTACGACTCCACCCACAGAGGTTCCTCCCTGTAAGCCTCCAGGCACCAACTCTTCCCATTCCAAGTGTCTCCCAGCAGGAACGATCAACTTGCTTCAACCATAAGCTTTGCTGTTTCCCCCTTGGTCTTTTCACTCCAGGCTGACTCTTTCGGACATCACTCAACGGGAAGGATAAGCCTATGGAAACGTGCCACGTGCCCATACCAGCTGGCGTTCACATATTATGTAGATGACAGACCACGCGTCACAGAGAACAATTGCTCGTTACGCAGCCGGTAATCATTCGTGATCCTGCGAAGGCATTTTGTAGCGAAGGTGTTAATTCGACAACCATAGTTACTGATCAGTGCTCCTGTCTCGCAGCCATAATTTAAGAAAGATCCGAATCTATAGCCTTCTGCATAAACACCGATTAACTCAAATGCTTGATCTGAGTCCTTAACGCCGTATGCCAGACCAATGCGACAGGAAATCTCACCATCCGACGCACCACTGATATGGATCACACTACGAAAATAAGTGACTCTGTCCTCCCCACACGCCTGGGACAGAATGCAGTGTGTCATTCAACAAGCCACCAAATGCCTGGATCTTGGTTTTGGCCATTGGAGACCTATAGCCCCCGTGGCTGTATCTCCTCGTGAAATGTCTTGAGAGCATTCAGGATTGCCTTCTGCGACTCAGCTAGTGTAAGTGCAATATCAGCAAAGTCAAGGTCAGTAACCATAATAGTAATAGTAATTCCGACCCACAGCCGTGTTGTTAAGGGGTTAGTGACGGCATATCTAACATTTCCAGCATAAAAGCTCTCTCCTAAGCTGGGCACAATCGTCTGGAGGCATCGGGAATGAAAGAGAAATGAGGTCCTCGGAATGAAGGAATCATTTGTATGTTACTGATGTATATCGATTGGGTTTAAGTTATAGGGTCATATTCTAAATGGCTTTGAGAAGTTCGCAACACCTCTTCCTTACCAATTTATTCTCCAAATTATACATCCATAACACCTTGTATGTTACTGCTGCTAACTATGTCAATATTTCCACGACATAAATGATCAACAGAAAGTTAAGGTATAATTTTTTAGATAATCCACTAAGGAAAAGGTGACGTCCTAGATAGCCTTCTCGCACCTCTTTCTCGTCTGTATATTTCTGCAGTTTTTACGTTAATACTCACGTTCTGTTGATACATCTCGATATCACAAAGATACTGCAAGACAATGTTCAGGGTTACTAAGCTAGAAAAATCACTAAGGAAACGGAGAATTGATGCCTTTTATGTACTGTGAAAAAGGAAGGGCAGTCCAAAGCCTTCTATGCAAGCAAAATTAATAAGGACATGTCTCGAAGGTTCCTAGGTCGCCTACATCAGCAAGATGTGCAACTAAGCTCTTTATGCTCGTCGGTTAAGGAAGCTCCCTAACAATTTTTCCTGAGCGACTTACTTTGCTTATTACACCTTACTGACCTTCTCCGTGTTACATAAATCATCCTAATATCGCCACACACTGCATAGATATCGTACAAAAGGATATTAACCAGCCATATCCAAAAATAAATACCTAAGGAAGAGGTGTTAGGGAACCTCCTTACCCCACAAGAATACATGCCCACGTCTGCTATACAATATAATCCAGAACACTGACGTCAGCACGCACACCACAACATACACTTGTCGCCTTGAAAACTAATATTAGCTTCTGCACATAAGTTTCAACCTTGTGTCCGCTAATTATTCCATCAGCCACAACATTATTTGGTGGGGAATTTCACGCTAATCAACTCTCAGGCGGGGGACTGGGGGAAGTGTGAGATATTAAGGGAGGAAGAGGAAGGGAGGGGGAGGAGGGAGATGGGAGGAGAATGAGGGAGAAATTAATGAACTAAAGGAAAGGAGGGAAGGAGAGGTGAAGAAAGAGGTTTAAAGAGGAAAGAAAAAGAAGTGAAATAAGGGGAAGGAACAAGAGAGGGATTGGAAAGGGGTAGGCGAAAAATAAAGGAGAAAAGGTGGGGGGGAAGGGGAGGGGTAGAGCGTGACGAAGAGGTGGGATGGAGCGGGAGGGAACGAATGAGATGGGGGGGGGAGAATTTAGAGGAGGGGAGGGGAATGGGACTGAGTTTAGAGTTGAAGGAAGAATAAAGGACCGGGGAGGGAAAGGGAGGAGACAGGAAGAGGAAAATAGGTATTGAAAGGGGAAGGGTTGAGAACGTGAATAGAGAAGGGGAGAGAAAGTGAGGGGAAGGGACTGGGAAGGATGGGGATTGGGAAGGGAAGGGATTGGGAGAGGTTGGGGAAGGGAGATAAATAAAGAAGAGAACTGGAACGTGGGGAAAAGAGAAGGAGTGGCGGCGAGAGGAAGGAGGGAAGCAAAGAGCTGGGAAGCAGGAAGGGAGGGTATGAAGTGGAGAGGGAGAGGGAAGGAAAAATAATGGGAGGGGAGGGGAGGTAAGGGGAGGGGATGAAGGAAGGGAAAAATAAAGTGAAGGGAAGGAGGGAGATATTACGGGAGGGAGGTAATTAGGGCGTGGCCTAATTTATAAGTTAATTACTTGATGAACGATGAGGCAGTGTTATTACCTGGCTGGACGCAGTGTGTGTGTGTGTGTGTGTGTGTGTGTGTGTGTGTGTGTGTGTGTGTGTGTGTGTGTGTGTGTGTGTGTGTGTGTGTGTGAACCCTCTCATAACCAGAACAGCTCTAGTATTTTGTCGGGCAACCACAGACAAATTTCTTCAGTCAAGAATTGTTAACAACCCCAGTCTGTTTGGATAGGCAGACCCATCAACCGCAGGTAGGCAACCGCCCCAGAAGGGCTGTCCGTCTAGTGAACCAATGTTACCTTGTGACTGACAGCGCTCCGCGACAGCGAGGCGCGGGGAAAAGTGTGAAGGCTTGGTTCCTGGACGGATGATGCATTTGCGTCACTCCAGCCGTTAACGGAGGTACCATTGCAAATTTTACATCACCCTGTTATACAGTAAGATGGTTACCATCACGAGCTAAAAATGGTTTCTTGGCTTACAGGAAGCCAGTCGACTTATCACAGTGTAGAGCCGCCTGATGAGGAAAGAAGAGTAATACAACGTTATAGGAAGATAAGGGAAAAACAGGAAGGGAGGAGGGCAGGCACACATAATGATAAACGTCAGGAAGAAGAAGGCAGCACTTCATCATGTGAGTGGACGATGGTGGCCACCAGGTACCACCTTCAGGTAAGTCAGGTCCTAATCGCATCAATTGATGCGATTTGAGTTTTATGCCAAAATGCCTAATCGTATCAACTGAGCGGGGCCTATAAAAAACTGTTGAGCGCTTGCTCCACCCTGATTATGACGTATATGACTTCAGGCCAATGAGAACTCGCCCCTGATGTGGGGTGAGGGGGGATCAGACCAACCCCGGCGGTGGGGGGGCACCCCTCCTCTTGGCCGCCTCCATGCCACCCTCTACTCCATTCCCTCACTCCCTCCATATCCCCCATCACTTTCCCACCCCTCCACGCACCTGCATCTCTCCTTCCACCACCACCTGCACCCTTTTCCACCCTCTATTGCCCCTCCTCCCTCCTTGTTAGCCTCGCCCCCCCAACCCCACCCCATCCCCCCCTCCTTGTCCCTCACTACCCTTCCAACCCCCAACATACCCCCGAGAGTTATCAGGCCTGATGTACAGACGTCGGAATAAGTTCGTTTCTTTTTCCGTGGACTAAGGTGTTTGTAACACTGCTCGTTGGAGAGGTATCCCCTCCTCCTCCCTTCCACATAATCCCACACTCCCACCCTGCTCGACTGTAGCACCAGTCGAGCAGGGCAGTACTCCCGAGGTGGATGGAAAGCTGATGACAGGGAGTGCTGGAGCTCCCGTTTCATCAGCCCTCAGGACTAGTTCCTGACCATCCCCCTTTGCTGAACTTTTTCA
Organism: Coenobita brevimanus; assembly: GCF_032717465.1. Taxonomy (NCBI): domain Eukaryota; kingdom Metazoa; phylum Arthropoda; class Malacostraca; order Decapoda; family Coenobitidae; genus Coenobita; species Coenobita brevimanus. The sequence continues at coordinate 34,118,418 of NC_136954.1, forward strand.
GTGTCTCAGTTACACAGAGAGTAGGCCAGCATGCTCTCCAGTACAAATTTCTCTAACTATCTACACCAAACTACATGCACAGTACACACTACACTTCCTTTTCCAAAAGTCAAAAATTATGGCATCTCATCACCAAGCCTCGGAGTCCCCAGGGGGGTGGGACCATAAATGCCCCCACCAGCCGCCCCTCTCCCGGTGACGACTCGAGGTGCCTGGAACCACTGTCTGACTCTCTTCTTCTTCATTTCTGCAACATTCGCGGCCTTTCATCTAACTTTCGCTCTGTTGAGAACCACCTCTCCTCCTCTAAACCTCACCTTCTTTTTCTAACGGAGACTCAGCTGTCTGAGGCAACTGACAGCAAACCCTTTTCTGTATCCTCCTACTTTCTCTATACTCATTTCAAAGCCAAAGGTGGCTGTTGTGTATATATACGCAACGACTTATCTTGCTCTCATGTTCCTGAACTCGATTCTTCTGAATTCTCTACACTCTGGCTTCGGCTTTCCTGTCATTCTCTGACTAAATATATCTGTGATGTCTACTTATCCCCTAATTCTACTGACTATCAAAAATTCTTTCACTATCTTACTTCTACGATGGAACACATTCTATCCATTTCTCCTTTCTCTGAAATCTCCATTTTAGGAGATTTCAATGTTTACCACCACCTTTGGCTCTCCTCTCCTTTCACTGATCCACCTGGTGAACAAGCCTACATCTTTTCTATCCTTAATGACCTAGAGCAGCTTGTACAGCACCCTACCCGTATCCCTGACCGCCTTGGAGAGAGTTCCAACATACTTGACCTCTTCCTCACAACTAATCCTTCTGCTTACTCTGTTAATCTTTTCTCTCCGTTGGGCTCCTCTGATCACAACCTTATTACCTTAACGTGTCCTATCACTCCGGTACGGCCTGTGGACTCTCCAGGGAAACGTCGTCTGTGGCATTTTGGAGCCGCGGACTGGGAGGCCCTCAGGAAAAATTCTTTGATATTCCCTGGAATGATTATTGCTTCCATGGCCGTGAGCCATCTGAGTGTGCCTTGCGCATTATGGAGGTTATTCTCTCGGGCATGGAAGCATACATTCCTTTCTCATATCCTTTGACTAACGCAAGAAAGCCTTGGTTTAATCACGCTTGTTCTAATGCTATCCGCAACAAGGAGAGGGCCTACAAAAGGTACCGGAGCCAACCCACCCCTGAATCACATCATCTTTACGTTTCTGCGCGGAATCGTGCTCTACTAAAAATAATTTCATCCATACTAAATGCTCTCAACTCTCCAACTCGAATTCTTCCCGCTCCTTCTGGCACCTTGCCAAAAATCTTTCTATCAACTTTACCTCATCATCCTTCCCTCCTCTTTTCTACTCTGATGGTTCTGTAGCTATTTCTTTTACTGATAAAGCAGATCTCTTTACACAGACTTTCTCCTCCAATTCCACCTTAGACGATTCCAGTGCTGTTCCTCCATCACTTCCCCCCCTCTGACTTCCTCATGGCTGACATTAAAATTTCTTCAGCTGATGTATTTTCTGCCATCACTGGCCTCAGTACTAACAAGGCATATGGGCCTGATGGGGTCCCTCCTGTTGTTCTCAAGAACTGCGCTTCTGTGCTTACACCCCGCCTAGGCAAACTCTTTTGCCTTTGTCTGTCAACTTGTACCTTTCCTTCTTGCTGGAAGTTTGCTCTCATTCAGCCAGTCCCAAAGAAGGGTGACCACCCCCAACCCTCCAACTATCGTCCAATTGCTTTAACGTCCTGTATTTCAAAAGTTTTTGAGTCAATTCTCAATAGAAAAATTTTTAGGCATCTTTCCTATCACAACCTTCTTTCCGATAGTCAGTAAGGGTTCCGTCAGGGACGTTCCACTGGCGATCTTCTCACCTACCTTTCTGACTCCTGGTCATCCTCCTTTTGGGACTTTGGCGAAAGCTTTGCCATTGCACTTGACATCTCAAAGGCTTTCGATCGAGTCTGGCATAAATCTTTAATTTCCAAACTGCCCTCCTATTCTATCCTTCTATCTGTGCCTTCATCGCTAGCTTCCTTTCTGGTCGTTCTAGAGCCGCTGTTGTAGACGGCCATCGTTCTTCTAGATCTATCAATAGTGATGTTCCTCAGGGCTCTGTCCTATCACCAACTCTCTTCCTTTTATTCATCAATGATCTTCTAAGCTGTACATCTAACCCTATCCACTCATACGCTGATGACTCCACCCGTCACCTTTCCATTTGGTTCCCGCAACGCCCATCTCAACAGTTACTTCAACAAACAAGGGATGAGGCTATGGCACACCTAATGTCTGACTTGGCTCGTATCTCTGACTGGGGTAAAAATAATATGGTTGTTTTTAATGCATCTAAGACTCAGTTCTTACACCTATCAACCCGACAAAATCTTCCACAGGTATACCCACTAGTGTTTAATAATATTCAGCTTAATCCTGCATCATCCCTGAACATGCTTGGGGTTTCATTTACTCGGGACTTATCTTGGAAAGATCATATTACATCTCTTGTAAAATCTGTTTCCATGAGATTGGGTGTGCTTAGCCGACTCCGCCCTTTCTTTACCCCTGCACAATTGTTGACTCTGTACAGGGGTTTTATCCGCCCCTGTGTGAAGTACAACTCTCATGTGTGGGGAGGCTCCCCACATACAGCTCATCTCAATAGGGTGGAGTCAAAGGCTCTTCGTCTCATTAACTCTCCTCCTCTTACTGACTCCCTTCAACCTCTGTCTCTTTGCCGCACTGTTCCATCTTTATTTCTTTTCTATCGCTACTTTAATGGTCACTGCTCCTCTGAACTGTCTGCTTGCATTCCTCCACCTCTACGACGGGCGCCTAGCACCCGTCTGGCAGCAAACTCTCATCCCTTTTCTGTCCAACTCTCTAATGCAAGAGTTAACCGTTACTCCCAGTCCTTCATTTATGCAACAGGTCAACTCTGGAACTGTCTCCCTCTGTCTGTATTTCCTGCTGCCTATGATCTCCAGTCTTTCAAACGCAGTGTGTCCAGGCATCTCAAAATGATCGGATCTTGAATTTGGCTCTCTATTGTATTTTGTTTTTCTCTTGGAGGGAACTGTTACTGCAGGCTCTTGGCCTTTTGTTCTTTCTTCCTCGCATAAAAAAAAAAAACACTTCTCTCTGACCCCATAACCCCACCCGGTACCCTCCATACTCTCGCTCACAGCCAGCTAGGGGTTTCTGTATTTCAAGCACCTCTCTAATGACGTGCAGTCCGAACACCTAATAAAGCTATAGTACAGTATATGTCATAAACCAAGTTAGGAAAAGGTTTACTGCACTGAGAGAGAGAGAGAGAGAGAGAGAGAGAGAGAGAGAGAGAGAAATCTGCTGTGATTAAATGTTGCGGTAGTAGACACCTCTTTTACACACACACACACACACACACACACACACACACACACACACACACACACAGAGGAGTTACAAGGAACTGTTAGGATCTTATTGACCATGCAGTCCATACCATGGAGATACTTCTTGTTTGCCTGGGAATACATATCCAATTCACATTTATTCTAGTGTAAGATCCTGCCGATTAATCCCTTAAACTTCTCTACTGTAGTGTTAACAACGTCCATGTTGAGTCAGTTCCATGTGGTGCAGATCTTGCATGTGAAAAAGTTTTCACGTAATTCTGCTGGTAAATTATTTTCATTTACAGCTTCCAACCATGGTTGTGTGCCGATTCCATGCTAAGAGTAAGGAACTTTCTATGTAATGATTGTGAAACCCATTCAGATTTTAAACACTTTAATGAGCTGACCTCGTAGTCTACGAATTTCTGCTAAAAAAGTACCACAGTCCTCAGGCGAACCTGATACCTTTAAGTCGACATATGTTTTTTTCAAGCGACCAAAATTCCACACATGATGGGGAAGAGAAAGAGAGGTGGAAAGAAGAGTGAGAAGGAAAGGAGGGGAAGAACAGAATACTGCGAGAGAGAGAGAGAGAGAGAGAGAGAGAGAGAGAGAGAGAGAGAGAGAGAGAGAGACTCGGAATGGTAAGAACAATCAGGAGAAATACTGATAAAAAAAAGTGGGTGAGAGAAGAACTGAAGCAGAGAGGAAGAAAACTATCTATCTATCTATTGCCAGACGCCATAATCCAGTAAGGGGTGGCCATTTGACTTTGAGTTATTTGTTTTACGAGGAGGGGCACTAACCCTCCACCACCACTTGTTGACACGTAGGGAGCACGTATGGTTTGGTTATATGGTTACCACCCAGCGTTGTAAATGGTTTCTTGGCTTACAGGGAACCATTTGACTTGTCACTCACTGTAAAGCCACCTGCAAAGGAAAGAAAAGCAATAAGAAGTGACAGGAAAGATGGAAAACACGCAGATGAAAAAATGGAACAATGTTATAGGAGTGGCACAGGAACGGGAGCACACACACACACACACACACACTTTCTGAATATTTGTCGACCTATCTGTCTGTGCCTGTCTGTGTGCTGCCTCCTTCCCCCCCCCCTCTCTCTCTCTGGATCCTTTGTCTCAACCCCAGTTTCTTTTTCCCTCCTTCCCCTTTCTGTATAGCTATCTACTCAGTCTCTACCCTCCTCTCTCTCTCTCTCTCTCTCTCTTTCCTTTCCTTCGTCTTTCTCTCCCTCTGTCACTCCCTCCTTACCTCACTCATCTTTTCTTTCCCCTTCTCTCTTTCATAACTTTGTCTTACTTTATTCAGCTGTCACATGTCTTACCTTGTTTTCTCCATTACTTTCTCCTTATTTCTTTACTTGTACTAAATCCATTTCCTTCACTGCTTTCTTTCCTTAGTAATAACTGCATGCTCTTTTTCTCTCTCCTCTCTCCGTCTTTCCCTGTTATTCGAAATATCTTCTTTCTCTCCGCCCTTCCCTCTGTCTTTCCCTCCCTTGTCTTCCCTTCTTAACATCCCCCTCCTCTTTCTTGCCCTAAAAATTAACCTATTTTCTTCCCACCCATAATCTCTACTTTCTCTCCGCAAATTTCTCTAATTTCTCTGTTTCTCTCCCTTCCTTTTTACTTGAATGTTACATTCGTTTTACTCAGCCTCAATGCTTTCTTCTGCTTAGTTCTTTCCCTGCGTCCTAAAAAGTAACACACTTTCTTCCTCCTCCGTCACCTTGCCTCCTTTTCCAGTTTTTCTCATTATCGTTCTCAGTATGTCGTTCCGTAGCTGTCTTTCCCACTTTCTCCTTTTGTTATCCCTATTTCTATGTTTGCTCCATTCCCATTTTCTCTCAGCTGTCTCCCCTTTTGTCTCTACTTCCCTGTTTCCCAGCCTTTCTATTTACATCTAATTCTTCTCTTTCCCTTTCACACTGCTTGTATCTCATTTCATCTCTCACTGTTCTTCTTACTTTGTCTCTTTTCTTAGCTTTCGTTGTTCTCTCCTTGCCTCTCCCCTTCTTATTTTCTCCGCAACTGTCCTCTCATTTCTCATTTATCCACTCCCTCTCCCTCTCCGCCTGTCGCTCCCTGTCTTTACTCTCTCTCTCTCTCTCTCTCTCTCTCTTTCCAACACACACACACACACACACACACACACACACACACACACACACACTGTAGTAAACATTTTCCTAACTTGGTTTATGATATATACTGTACTATTCCTTTATTAGTTGTTCAGACTACACGTAATTTAGATGGTGCTTGAAGTACAGAA